>NC_133163.1:74337326-74638695 GCF_040802235.1 Manis javanica
ACTAGGGACCACCAAAAAGATCTCTAAGCCCTAAACATTGAAGGTTCATTAACTCTGGGAGTCCCAAAATGGCCATCCATGGAAAAACTAAAAGCCACCAGCTAATTTAAAGGCTTAACAATTTGTATCCGCATTCCTGTTAAAGGATAAGCAAAATGCTTACCTTTCCCCTTAATTTCCTTCTTCAGATGCCGGCCAGGACATGTACTGCCCCAACTCTTTTCTTTATATAGCTTATGTGAATGAAATGTACCCCTCTGACATGGTCTTGTCTGCCTCCTCCAGGATATAAAAACCTGTATGGCCTGAGCTCTTTAGAATATATCTCTACCCCACCTATAGGAGTGTTATCTTTCCAGGTCTAGGTCTGAATTCTGGCTGAAATAAAACTCTGTATTTATTTTTTCAAGTTGATTTTGATGAATTTTTCAGTTATACCAGGACCCTCGGAAACGGAAGAAAGAAAAGCCTTCCTTCCAGACTCTGCGAGGCCATGATATGTGCCCCAAAAACAAGAACCAGGAGAGAGGGTTGCTGGCTGGGGGCAGTGCACATCAAGGAGTAATAATTTGGCAGGAGAGGTGTGGGGACTCGGGAAGAGTTCTGCTCTTTTGTGCCCACAGTCCCGACTCCTGCTCCGCGCGGCAGCAGGACTGAGCCAGCGTGAGGGCGGGCGGGGGACAGGCCCAGACTGGCAGAGACTCGTGTAAGAGGCGGCACAACCCGCTCGGCCCGCAGCTCTGGGACTAGACGCTCAGGCTTCACACTCCCTCTCTAGGGCCAGAATCCCTGTCCAGCCCCCGATAACCCTACCAAGGGAAGCTCCGCTGAGGATCCCAGAAAGGCGAAAGGCGCGCTCCCTTCCTTGCATGGGAAAGACAGATGGGGGGCTAATGAAAAGGACGCCGAGAGGCGCGGGGCTGTCGGTGGCGGAGGCGTGGTGGGGAGCCGTGACCTCCAGGAGTGAGCGCACCAGACTGCCGGGTGGGGGCGTCCGCCGCGACGTCGGAAGGTAGAAGGCGCCGGGGAGAGGGCCGGGAGGGGGCGTGCAGTTTGGCCCGAGGGTCCGGAGCTGAAACTCAACACCCGCCTTTGGAGAGAGCGTCCTCTTTTCTCCTCCTCCCTTTCCCTTCTCCTCCCTTTTCCCCCTCCCTCCTTTCTCTTAATCCCCAGGACTGAGCCCGGCGCCGGAGCGGAGAGGGCCCGAGGGGAGGAGAAAGGAACTTCCGTGAGAGGGAACCGGGAGCCGGGAAGGGGAGCCACGAGCGGGGTGAGCCCCAAAGCCACGCGCGACCCCCGGAGCCTTCTTAGCCTCTCAGTGCACCACCACCTCCAGGCGAGTCCACAGGACCCTGGGCCCTGCTCCTCCGCGCCTTCTTTGCTCCTCTTGCTTTGTGGCCTTTCTCTCCGTTCCCAGAGACACCTGGGAGCTGCCCCGAGCTCTGCTAAGGGCGCGTGAGAGCGGGGCGGCGAGGTCGGAGAGCAGCGGGCCAGGGAGGGATTGGGAGCTAGTAACCCAGCGCGCTGGGGCCGAGTGGAGGGGGCGGGTGGGCCGCTCCGCGGCGTCAGCAAGGCCGTCCCGCCCCTTCGAACCGGGCCCGCGTGCGCGTTGTAAGGCACCGTCCTGGTAACCCCTGCCTCCTGGGCGTGCTGCGAGCCAGTGTGCCTGACTGTGAGTCCGCTTCACCGTCGGGGGTGCTAGTTTCCGGGCAGAAAGCAGCCACTTGGGCAACTCGGCCCAACGTCCACGCTCTCGGTGGCCTTTGCCAACTTGGGCGAGTTTGACGAGAGTCGAACGTCTCAGTTCTCGCTCTCACGCACCACCCTCCCTCGCAGCAGGGCAGCCGCAGTGCCTCAGGCCGCCCCGACCACAGCCCTGGGAGCACCGCTGTGCCGCGCGGCCCCCGGGTGGGGCGGGTTGGTGCCTAAACTCGCCCATCCAGCTCAACCGCCCCGCCGGCTTCTCCCAGCCCTTGGGGCTGTCCTGAGAGGCCTGGAGTGGCGTCGAGTACAACTCCAGCTTCCACCTCCTCCCCTGCCTCGGCCCTGGAAGGGAGCTTTCGGCCCATGCGGAGCCGGTGTACCTTCGCGGCCTAGGGTAGGCAGCTCCCGGGCCTGGCCAAGCCGGCGGCCCCCAGGACTGCACAGAGCGCACGCCCTTGGATGAAGTCCCGCAGCGACGCCTCGGCCCGCCCTGCCCCTCCTCCTGCCCCGCCAAGCTGCCTCCCATTTGGGGAGTTTTGTGGGTTTTCTTTCTCCTCCTCCAACCTACGCGGAGACCACGACTCAGGCGCCGCAGCTAGGGCCGCCCCCATGGTGCCGGGCAGCCGCTGCTGAGGTCCACAAAGCCGAGCCTGGCCTGGATTGGGCAGCGCGGGAGGCCAAGGCCATGGCCTTAGCCACGTCGGTGAGTCCACCCGGGAGAGGAAGCTACCGGGTTAGAGACCTCCACAATCCTCCCTGCGCACCTGTCACTTTTATTTCTGCCCTCTCTTTGTTTCTCTCCTTGGTCCCTTTCTTCTCCAGAAGGCTGTCCCCATCCTCTCACGTTTATTTCCCGGTCATCTCTAGCTCCTTCTGGGTCTGGGTTCACCCTTCTTCCTTCCCTCTCCCTATTCTCCTATTTTTCTTTCTTGAGGTTGCCCCTAGTTGGAGGGGAGGGGGCAAGACTGTCTGCTCTTTTATGGGCGGGAACAAATGGACACCGGTGGTTGGCAGGGGCCAGTGATTGGGAGGTAAGCAAAATGTTGGGAGGGGGCTGAAAGTTCAGAGGTGGCTCCAGAAAAATGGGACAAGCCAACGGGCCCAAGGAGGCCCTTCTCTAGAGGAGAATGGAGGAAATGAGGGAAATAGGGCAAAAGAGGGAGATCAGGCCTGGAAAGAAAATAGAGGGAGGAGGTTGAGGCTGTGTCAGCCAGCCACTGGTCACTTCCCGGGGACTGGGGACAAAGAGAAGAGACAGCTGGCATGATGGGACAGTGGGAGGAGGCCTACAGAAAGCGTGTGGCCCACTGCCACCCCTGTTAAGGCAGCCACTCCCTCATAAGTCAGCAGGGCCCCTGAGGAGGGGGGTAGAGCAGGGGTGGCCCCACCCATCATCAATCAGTCTATCAGCAACTCTGGCCTGGGTTCTGCAATTGCCTAGAGGTTGGGCCCCATTGGACAGAATTCAAACCTCACACAAGGGAGGAGCTCTCCACAGCCCAACCTCTGCTTTCTGTCCTGTATTCCTTGTAATCTGAATCCAAGCAACTCTGTCCCCTTTCCACTCTTTCCTCTATAGGCCCTAGGATTCCCAGGCAACATGAGGCTGCCTCCCGCATTCTGGCCCCCCTTTGAATGATTACTCTAGGAAGGAGGATTGTGAGGCTGGAAAAAGAAGCATGACTCCTACATCCTTCCATACCCCTCGAGGACGAGTTTGATTTTCACTCCTCAGACCAAACCCCTTCTAGGGCCTCAATCTGTATGGTGAGAAGACCCTAGCCCAGAGCAAGGAGAGGGGGAGGTCCTGACAATAGTGGGGGTACTCTGACATAAAGATGCTGGCTCAGGAGTCAGCTGGGCACCTTTGTAGACCTGGGAAGTAGATTTTTCTTTTTACCTAGAGGTGGGTGGGATAGTATTTTTGCTAATTAAACTCACAGGATCCTGATGACAGCTAATGTTTACTGAGCATTTACTGGCCCTGTGCTGGCCCTAAGCTTTGTCCTGGTTTATCCTGGTTGTTTGGCACATTATCTCATCCATCCTCACAACAACCCCTGTGAGGGAAGTACTACTGTTACCTGAAAATGGGTATTCAGATCTGGGTTCCACAAAGGAGGAAACTGAGACTCAGAAGGGTTAAACTACCTAACGTCACCCAGCTAGAAAGGGACAAAGCCAGGACTCAAACCTAGGTCTATCTTCCTCAGAACTGTGCTGTCATCCACCTGGCTACATCCCAAATCATCAATTCACAGTCAGAAAGAAAAGCACTGAGCTAACCAGGAATTTGTCATCTGGCTACCATGTTTTCTTTCTATGGAACAATATCCTATAGAAGCCAAAATATAATCAGAAAATAGTTTGATATGTTTGAAATCAGGCAAGAGAAGTTGGTTTCTCTTTAAAATCACCCTGCCATGAAAGGCTGGGCAACCTCTCCTTCTGAGGGAAACACTGGCCAAGAGGAACATACACTCATGCTGGCAGAGCAGGGCTTCCTTCTCCCCAGGGCCTGGTGGCCATATGCAGCCTGCCAGAGATCTTTAGCTTGAGATTTTTTTTAATGGATGAGTCAGCCCACATGGTTATCTGCTCAAAAATACCTAACTGCCTGCCTGCTCTCTGCCACCACTGTGTAAACACCACCTGGGATCCTGCCAGAGGGCACAGTTACTTACCAAACCTAATTGAAGTGGGGTATATTTCGATATTGTGAGTAGTTTAAACTTGATCCCACCAAAAGACTTCATGGAACCAGAGCCCTATGAAGAATGACTAGCAAAGGGAAATTGGATATAAGGAAGACTTCATAAGTGCTTGAGTCATGTTTGAGTCATGGACCCTCTCAACTTAACCACTGTTATTAATTTAAGGAGAAAAAAATAGTTCCTTGTGTTTGTGATTGTGGAGAGGCATCAGAGGGGTGAAGGAATGATTGAGTACAGGCTCTGGAATCAAACAGCATGGGGTTCAAATCACACTCCATCAACTGCACCAGCTGTATGTTGTTGGGCAAAGTATTAACCTCTCTGTTCCAGTTTCCTTTCCAAATGGGGATAATGATGGCACCTCCCTAATGAGGTTGTTGTGGGGATTAAATGAGATGAGATTATTAGTGCAAACATTTATGGCATCTGGATACATAATTTGCACTTGGTATCTGACTTACTACCCGAGCCATGTGGCTCTCAAAAAAAAAGCTCCTCTCAAGGAAAACTCTTAGATGTCCTCACTAGACAGGACTGGAAACAGGCCAATAAATGTTTGCTCTTGGTTGGCCTGCCAGCCCTACCTCCACACATACACATACACACACACATGAGCATGTACATTTTTCTCCATGGTAACCTCAGCCTCTTGTGGTAGAACCTTATTTGCTCAGACTGAGAAAAAACAATTGCTTCATTCCTGTTTTCCTCATGCCTAGGCACTGTCTGGGCTGAGTTTCTCCCACTCAGCATGTGGGGTCTGCAGCTGCTTAATCTTACTTTTTGCTGATGGGGGTTGCTGCTGGGGAGCAGGGAAGCTCCTGTGGGAGACCTTAGCAGGACTTCCTCTGGTACATGAGTCTTTGGAGAAAACTCATTCAACATACATTTATTCAGGACTCATTCCAGGTCAGGCCCTATGCCTGGGGCTAGGAACATAGCAGGCCCTGTTCTCACAGGGCTTACACTATAAGGGAAGAAATCTATAATGAAAAAGTAAATAGAGAACTAATATAAAGTATTATGGCAGAAACAGTGGGTAAAGACAAACACAGAATGGGGTGGGGAGAAGAGCAAAGAAAAGACCTCTTTGACAAGGAGATATTTAAGCAGAACTAAAGAATCAGAAAGGGCCAGTCAGGGGAAGAGCATTCTGCGTAAAGGAACAGCAAGTACAAAGGCCCTGAGGTGGGAAAGGAGTTGTCTAGTTCAAGGAATAGAAAGAAGGGAGAGTGCCGAGGATGAAGCTAGAAACAAGGCAGGGCCCAGTCAGGAAGTTAGGGTTTTAGCTTAAGGGAAATGGGGAGCTCAGAAGTGTTTGGACCTGGGGTGACATGATCTGATATGGGTGTGAAGCCTGCCCTCCCACCCCTACCTCACCCACCAGGCCCAGCTGGCCCGGGCACTCTACGACAACACAGCTGAGTCCCCCCAGGAGCTGTCCTTCCGCCGAGGGGACGTTCTACGGATACTGCAGAGGGAGGGCACTGGTGGGCTGGATGGCTGGTGCCTCTGCTCCCTGCATGGCCAGCAGGGCATTGTGCCCGCCAACAGAGTGAAGCTCCTTCCTCCTGGCCCAGCACCCAAGCCCAGCCTCTCCCAGATGCCCCCAGCCCAGCCTGGCTCATCATATCCAGCCCCAGAGCACAGCAGTGAGGATCATGAGGTGAGAGCTGGAATCCTCCCAACTCTGAGCCTGGAGAGCCCTGAGACCTCAGCTCCTACTGACTGTGCTGTAGGAAGCATATGTGATGACCCTTCCTGGGCTCTGTTTCCCCATTGGTACAGGGAGGGGGTTGGAAGGTGTCTCAGGTTCTCCAAGGCATATGTTATCCTATTCCCTGGCTTCCACCCCTGACCCGCCCACCTGTCTTGATCCCTCCAGGTGTATGTGGTGCCGCCCCGAGCTCAGCCATGTCCTGCCTTAGGACCAACAGCTGGACCCTGCCCACCCTCCCCAGACGCCATCTATAAGGTTCCCAGAGGCAGTGGGACTCAGCTGCCTGCCCCTGGAGACGCCTTGGAGGTGAGGGCTAGAGGCAGTGTGTACGTTGGGCAGGGACAGACCACTCAAGGGGAAACTAACTGCTCTTACTCCATCTCCAGGTCTATGACGTGCCCTCCACTGCCCTCCGAGTTCCCTCCAGTGATCCTTATGACTCCCCTGCCTCCCTTTCCTGCCCTCTGGGCCGGGTTACCTCACAGCCCGCTGGAGAGGAGGAAGCTCCCTATGATGTGCCTCTGGCCCCACGATCACCATCAGAACTGGAGCCAGATTTGGAGTGGGAAGAGGGCCGGGAAGCAGGGCCTCCCCTCTACACTGCTCCGTCCAACTTGAAACGGGCGTCAGCCCTGCTCAATCTGTATGAAGCACCTGAGGAGCTGCTACCACATGAGGAAGGTGGGGGCACTGACGAGGGCATCTATGACGTGCCTCTGCTGGGGCCAGAAGCACCCCCCTCTCCAGACCCCCGAGGAGCTTCGGCCTGCAGTGACCTGGACACCTTGGCCTTGCTTCTGGCTAGAAGCCCCCCAGCCCCACACAGGCCCCGGTTGCCCTCAGCTGAGAGCCTATCCCGACGCCCTCTGCCTGCCCTACCTGTCCCCGAGGGCCCCAGCCTTTCCCCAGCTCCCTCTCCTGCTCCAGGCCGGAAAGGCAGCATCCAGGATCGGCCTCTGCCCCCACCCCCGCCCTGTCTGCCTGGCTACAGAGGCCCCAAGGTGGAGGGGGATACAGAGGGTGGGGAGGTGGAGGATGATCCAGCTGGACACCACAATGAGTATGAGGGCATCCCCATGGCTGAGGAGTATGACTATGTCCACCTGAAGGTGAGTTTGCCTGGGTCGTCCCCACTGGAAATGCCCCTGGGAGAACCAAGGGGAGTGGGGGGAGGCCTGGGGCCCAAAGGCAGGCCCTCCTTCTCTTCCCACCTTCCCCTCTTCACTGGCCCTACACCCTATGGCCTAGGATCCCAGAACTTGGCCACACCACTTGTTGCAGTGTCACATTCCTCCCTCTAAACCCATCTTGGGGTCCCTGAGCCTTCTCACCTGTAACTAGAGCTCTCCCAGACCTAGATTTAAGGGCTACAGCCTCTGATGGCAGGAGAGACCTTGGGAGGGGAGGGCAGAGGAGGGGCAGGAAGCCCATAGAGGCCACCACACCCTGCTCCCTGAGACTCTGATCCCCTCCTGCAGGGCATGGACAGAGCTCAGGGATCTAGGCCACTGGATGAGGCCTTCCCAGGGAACCCTGAACAGCCGGAGAAAGGGCCGCAGGAGCAGCAGGTAACCCTGTTGTGGTGCTAGGGAAGGAGCCAGGGGGGGGGGGGGGACAGGAACTTGGAAGAAAGAGTATTCACAACTGAACCAGCAAGGGAAAGAGATTGGATGGGGTGAGAGCTCAGTGAGATGGGACAGCTGGAGCAGAGAGGTTAGAATTCTACAGGAAGGAGCTGGAACTTAGAAAAGGATATCAGGAATTCAGAAAGAGAGGAAAGAATGTGTTGGAGAGGTGTCAGAAAACCGAGCAGCTAGGGAAGCAGAAAGTTTCTGGGCTGTGGGTCAGAGCGGGGCCAGGCGACTTCTGAGGCTCCTTCAAACTGTAAATTCCTAGGTTCCTAAGAGACTTGGCACCTAATCCCAGCTCCACCACAAAAGCTAGGGGGTCAGAAGCTACCAGTTAATCTCTCTGGGCCTCAGGAAAGTGAGATGTTCTCCTTGACTCTGTCTAGAATGGTCCTAATCACAGCAGCTGCCATTTATCAGGTTTTTGCCCAGTGCCAGACCCTGTGTAAATAAGCACATCTCATGCGTCAGTACTGATCATAGCCATTGTTAGTACTCCTTGTGCTCGCAGTGTGCAGTGCTCTGCCCCAAGCCCTTTCTATGTTCTGTATAACAGCCCTGAGCCCTAGGAGGCAGCTACCAGAACTGCACTACCCAGTATGGGGGCCACTAGCCACATGCAGCTATCAAGCACTCAAAATGTGGCTTAGTCTGAATTGAAATCTGCTGTAAATATAAAATGCACACCAGGTTTTGCAGACTTTGTATGAAAAATATCAAAATAATTTTTATATCAATACCATGTTGGAATTAGAAAAAAATATACCAGTTTCTTTTTACTACCTTAACATGGCTACTAGAAAATTTTTAATTGCACATGTGGTTCATATTATGTTTATACTGGGCAATAGAGTACTAGATTCCCCATCTTAGAGATGAGAAAACAAAGAAATTAAAAGACTTGTTTGAGGTTGTTTGAATTCAGATGTGTCTGACATCTACTCTGGGTACTTTCCTGCCACTTGCCATGAGACAATTTTCTGATGGACGGAGGTAAGAGCTAAAGGAATCGTGCTCAGGAAAGGAAGGAGGAGCAAAGGGAGGGAAGGAAGAAGGAAAGGTGAAAACAAGTGGCACTAACAGGAGCGTTCCCACTCACCACTCCTCTTGCCCTCAGGAGGCCCTGTCCCCAGGGGAGCTGCCCACTGTGTCTTCTGGAGATCTGCAGCTCCTGCACTTCTACGCAGGGCAGTGTCAGAACCACTACTCAGCCCTGCAGGCAGCTGTGGCAGCCCTGCTGTCCAGCACCCAGGCCAACCAGCCCCCACACCTCTTTGTGCCCCACAGCAAGCGGGTAGTGGTGGCTGCTCACCACCTGGTGTTTGTTGGGGACACCCTGGGCCGGCTGGCAGCCTCTGCCCCTCTTCGAGCACAGGTCGGGGCTGCTGGCACAGCACTGGGCCAGGCACTGCGGGCCACTGTGCTGGCGGTCAAGGGGGCTGCGCTGGGCTACCCATCCAGCCCTGCAGCCCAGGAGATGGCGCAGTGTGTGGCACAGCTGGCAGGGCAGGCCCTGCAATTCACCACCCTGCTCACCAGCCTGGCCCCCTGAGAGTCCCTTGGCACTGCTCTGCCCCTCCCCTTGCTGCTGGAGCCCCTTCCGGCTCCAGGGGTGGCTGGAGGGCTCTGTGGTAGGGAATAGGAGAGGTGCAGGTATCCTCTCCTCCAGTCATCTCAGTGTCCTACAGAGGCATCTCCTCTCCCAACCCCACAGCTTTTTGTACGAGCCATTTTGTATAAATTATTTATATTTAATATTATTCCCTGCCTTGTCAGGGGCAGGTGCCAGGCCCTCTGGGGCAGGAAGGAACTGGACTCTCCTCCCTCAACCTGGGCTGGAGGTTCTTGGTTGCTGCACTGCCAGCCACCTCTGGAAGCTTGGCCCCAGAGAATTAGGTGGCTGAAACAAGGGGCCACCCAGAGCCCCTTTCTTGTGCTTTTCTTGGCTCTAGAATATCAGCACCTCACTGGTGGCCAAGAGTGAGGACAGGATATTGGCCATCCAGAATGTGAAGGTCTGGAAGAGGCTAGAGGGCTCCTCTCCGCAGGAGGCAGGAGAGAGGTGGGCCTCAATAAACCCTGCTATCTGGTTCCGTGCCTCTGCTTTTTTTTGGAGGGGTGTGGGAACAGTGCCCCTCATCTAAACCTATGGAAATTTTGCTGTTTCTTCAATGGCTATGCATTTGGCAGGTTTCAGCTCCCATGATGGGCCAGGCACAGTTGGGAAGGTATATTGGGGTGGGATTGATAGAAATGAGGCAGTTAAAATAAGTAAATTTAAAAAGTACAACCTGCCAAAGATTTGACAGTTGCTGGTAATGGAGTAAACTGGATGATATGAAGAACTAACCAGATGAGGGCGAGGCCATTGAAGTAGACCAGACAGGGTGATTGGGAGTAGTGGTATCTGAGCTGGGACCACTTGAGGATGAGAGAATCAAGAAGAGTGAGAACTAGCATACTGGAAAGGCTAATGCTGATTGCTGACCAAGGATCTTTCCTCCAAGACCTCATTGTCAAGTGATGTCATTAGGGAGGTGTACCTATGGAGAAGTTAGCCACATGAGAGCCTTTAAAGCTGCTGTCGTCTGAAGAGTTCACCCCAACAGAAGGCCTCTCCTCACCTTTCTGCCATAGGACAGCTCTGCCCAGTAGGAGAGTGCAGCTGGCCAGCCTGGGCACCCCAGGTTCACCCAAGGGGGGGTCTCATCCCTTAAACTCCCTTCCCAGGCTTCCTGCTGACCGTCTGAACACACCGTCTTTTAGAGGAGCTGAGGGGCAGATGAAGGCCATGTGTCGGAAGTCTACAGTCCTCAGGGCCTAGGTGGGAGATCACTCCAGCTATTTACCACAAGGGAAGAAGTCCAAGCCACAGATCCATTTCTTCAGGTCTGCTTCTCCAAGATGATGCTCTGGCACAGTGACTGACTGGAAGCACCCCAGACTTCAGTCAGAGTCTTAGTCTCTTGGTGCCCACTATGCATATGCCTCCTCTATTTGGGGTTCCTTCATTATCCTTTCACTAAGAGAAAACTCATTTCCAGATTCTGGGGCCACCAAAATTCACCCCTACATGCTGAAGACTTAAAATGGACCATTCTCCATCATCCTCCAGGAAGAATTTCAAGAGATCAACCTGTAATTAGAGTCAGAGGTCTCAGTGCAAGTCCCAGATCTGCCATATACCTGTCTGTGGGTAAATCCTGCCAGTCCGTCTGAGTCCTGGTGTCATCTGTATTGTGAGGACGATCATAATGGTCATGTTGTGAGGCCCCAACAAGACAGTCATGTGAACAATCCAGCACCACATCAAGTTAAGGGATTTTAATTCCAGGACAGACACAAGGACACAGACAAAAATCCCCGAGAAATACTGGCTGTGGCAGTACCAAAGTAAATCCTGAAGAAATGCTGAAATAGGTAGGGGAGGCTGTTAAATGGACTGGAGAGTTTCCCATGTTTGGAAAATTTCTGAACAGGGAATGGATTTCCGGTCTAAGGCTCAGGATACTCCTTTCTATCCCTTACCTGAAATTAGAGAATAAAGTACCTGTTAGGCATCAACTCTAAAGAAGTGTGTCTCTAATATACATACACCTGGGGGTCTGGTTAAAAATGCATGTCATGATTCAAGAGCCTGCAATTCTACATTTCTAATTAGCTCCCAGGTGATATGGGTGCTGCTGGTCTGTGCATCACACTTTGAGTAGCAATTCAAGGAGCTCAGGAAGGCTTCTCTGAGGCAAATATCCTTGAGCTGCCAGCTAAAGGGGGAGGAGAACTTGACTGAGGGGGAGGAAAAGCATAGGCATAAAGACCAGCTTATGCAAGGGCATTGCAAAAACTGAAAGGCCTGTGAGATGAGTGCAGAGAGCATGAGACCAGGCATGCAGGACCATGTGTGAGGTGTCTAGAATATTAGCATTCACCTTGACAGGAGAAGCCACTGGAGGCTATTCAGCAGGAAAGGGACATGAACAGATCTGCATTTTGAAAAGATTCCATCTGCACTATAAATAACAGGGGAAGGGAATGGAAATACAGTACATGCAGAACCTCAATGAGGATTTAGGAGGCTAAAGTAGTTTGTGCAACAGGGAGTTGACTAATGGTGATAAGCTGGAGAGAAGAGACTGAGAACTCAATAAGAGTAAAACGGACAGGATTTTGTAAAAGATTTAATTGTGCAGTAAGGAAGAGGCACTCTAAGGGCTATCACTTGAGCATTTGGCCATAATTGGATGAAGAGGATGCTATTCACTGAGGAAAGAAGCATTAGAAGAAAACCAGATACAGGGAGAAGAGCATGAGTTTAATCTTACACAAATGCACCTGTAAAATGTTAAACAAGAGGTGTCTTCATGGGTCTGGGGCTTAGAAGCCAGGTGGGAGCTGAAGATGAAAGTGTGGGAATCAAGTTTGTATTTACATTGGGGGTGCTTGAAGCTGTGAGCATGGGTGAGATCAGTGTGAGATGAGAGAGGTCCTAGGACCATGCGTCTGAGGATTGCAGACACAAATGATGGTGAAGATGAGCCTGCAATGGAGAAAAGAGAACACAAGGAGAGTGTGGGACTTAACAGCCTAGGAAGAAAATGTTTAGAGGAAGGGGTGGTCTACCGTGCCAAATGCTGTTGGGAAATGAGTAAGACTCAACCACAGTGAAGCTGGATGAAGTGGTCTTGTAGAAGACAGAAGACAGGCTGAGTGCAGTCAGTGCACAACCCAGCCTTCCATGGGCATGCCCTGTCCTGGAATCCCCAGTGTACAGGGCTTTCTCCCCGTGAGCTACTCCTGGGTGGATCTTGTCTATTCTCTCATACCTAGAGCCTTGCACAATGCCTGGCACATAGTAGACGCTTAATAAATTTTACTGATTAATGAAATGAGTGGGTGGGTGGATGGATGGATGATGAAGAACTGGAAGCAAAGGAGGAATCTCTGGCATCAGACTGGGCTAACTATTATCCTTCAGCATTTTTCCCCTTTTTACCGCAATGGCCCGCAGACCCAGGGAACAGAGACAGAGCCCCATCCCCACACTCCCCTGGGCCGTGGCCCCCCTTTCTCTCTGACGAAGAGTCTGGACCGAAGGTTCTGCTGACGTGGGAAGGGGAGGAGAGTCTGGAGGAAGGGGAGGGGAAAGCAACGCAGAAATCGCAGAGGAGGAGGTGCTCGGCTGCAGAGCTGCAAGAACGGGGTCTCCAGCCTGGGTGTCCGAGCACCTGGCGTACCACTGGGCCAGAGGACAGCGCAACGTTTCGGCCCTGGGCCACAGGATAGCGCAACCTTTCGGTGCGGGCCGGCAGGGCCCCTGCGATCGGCAAGCTGGCTCCCCGAGTAGCTACCGGGACCCCTGAGCCCAATGGCGGGGGCGGCAGCAAAATCGACAGCACTGTAGAGATTACTCCTAGCCCCAATGGAGTAAGTGCCCGCGCCCTGAGGGCTACGCCATCACCTCCCCTCTCCCCGGTCTAGCGCCTGGCAGTTTCCTCCCGCGCATCCCCCGCCCGCTCGTCTTCCTCGCTGCTCGCGCCCGCCCTCTTCCCTCCCTCTGCGGTTTTCTCCTCTTCACCCTTCTCCTGCAACCCCCAAACCCCTACAGCAGGTCGGGACCCTCGGAGATGTGGTGCCCACGGAGCAATTGCAGGGTGAGCGGGAGCGCGAACGCGAGCGGGAGGGGGAGGGCGACGCGGGCGGCGACGGGATGGGCAGCAGCCTGTCGCTGGCCGTGCCCCCCGGCCCCCTCAGCTTTGAGGCGCTGCTCGCCCAGGTGGGGGCGCTGGGCGGCGGCCAGCAGCTGCAGCTCGGCCTCTGCTGCCTGCCGGTGCTCTTCGTGGCGCTGGGCATGGCCTCGGACCCCATCTTCACGCTGGCGCCCCCACTACACTGCCACTACGGGGGCTTCGCTCCTAACGTCTCCGGCTGGGAGCAACCCCCAAACGCCAGCGGCGTCAGCGTCGCCAGCTCGGCCCTAGCAGCCAGCGCCGCCAGCCGCGTCGCCACCAGTAGAGACCCCTCCTGCAGCGGCTTCGCTCCGCCGGACTTCAACCATTGTCTCAAGGACTGGGACTATAACGGCCTGCCCGTGCTCACTACCAACGCCATCGGCCAGGTGAGGCTGCCTGCTGGGCCAAGGGTCTGGGGGTGGGCTGAGAGCGACTAGCAGGTGCGGGGCCTTACCCGCATTCCATCCTCTCACATCCCCAGTGGGATCTGGTGTGTGACTTGGGCTGGCAAGTGATCCTGGAGCAGATCCTTTTCATCTTGGGCTTTGCATCCGGCTACTTGTTCCTGGGCTACCCTGCCGACAGGTGAGGGCTGCCTTGAGAACAGGAGGGGAAAGGGGAGAAGGCACCAGGGAGGCTAGCCCAAGCAGCTGCCCTTTGTGAGAAGTGGAAGAAGATGGGCTGGATTCAGCAGTCTTCTGGATTTCTGTTCAATAGCATGCAGCCCCACCCCTGCTCAACTTCACTACCCATCAAGAAATAATTCCATATCTCTTCCTCACAAGGGAATACCCACCCATTCCTCATCCCATCTCCATTGTCTCCTCTCCAAAGACAAAGCCCCATCTCACTGACCAAACACCCTATCTCCACAGATCAAAAGTCCTAACTCCTCCTCTGAGCTCTCCTTGACATTCCTAAACATCAACAGTCCCATTCCTACTGACCAACAGTTCAGCTCTACAAACAAATGACTCCACACTCACGGGTCAGTAGTCTAATGCCCATGGATCAGTGACCACATTAGCATCCCCCAGAGATTAACAGTCTCATCTTCATGGGCTGTCAGTGCTCTCAGGTCCTTTCAGATCAAAAAGCCCTTTCCATGAATCAATGACATCATGTCAAAGATCCACAGCACATCCCCACCAACCCATGGTTTCCCCAGGAATCAAAACGCCCGTCTCCTCTGATTCTTGACACCATCACCACTGACCAGATGCTCCATCACTATGAACTATCCTCATTTATTATTAGGCTCATCTCCACTGATCCAGAATCCCACCCAAATGGATAACTAGTTCAACTTCCATGGATCAAAGGCAACCCAACATTCAGTAATCTAATCCCCAAAAATTAATACCTGTCCTCACTGCCCAGTAGTCACACCCCACCATGGGCAAATGATCCTAAACCCACAGGTCCATAGCCCATCCTCATACATCACTGGCCCCACTCCCACAGACCAGTAGCATAATTTCTATGAAATAATAGCCTCATCATTAAAGATCAATAATTCGATATCCTAAATTTAGTAGCCTTAGCCTCATTAACCAATAAGTTCATTTCCATGGAAAAATGGCCCCACACTACTGGGTCAGTAGCTTCACTCTCAGGGATCAGGGCCCCCTTCCCAATAGCCAGGAACCCCAATCTTCATCTCAGAGATCTCATCTCCCACGACCCCATCCTTACTGATTATCCTCATGGATTTCTATAGTCATCCCCACTGACCAATAGCCCCACCCACATGGACTCACATCCCCACTCCATGAATCAACGGCTCCATCACCAAAGATCAATTGTCCAATCTTCAAAAATTAGTGATCATCTTCATTGATCAATAGCCCTACCACATGCATTAATAGCTCCATTCTCCTGGATCACTGGCTCCAACTTCTGGCTAGTGGCCCCATTCCTACTGACCATTCTTATGGATTAATAGACCCATGCCCTAACCCTATGGAACAATAGCCTCATTCTCCAAAATCAATTACTCAGTCTCATAAGATTAATAGCTCCATCTTCACTGACCAATACTATCAATCACCATGCACAAGTGGCCAATGGTCTCATCACATAGAGCATTAGCTCCAACCCCGTGTGTCAATAACTCCATCTCTTTTGACCAGTTTGAGCAAGACAAGCTCCACCCCTCACTGACCAATAGCTTTATACCCAAGAATCAGTGTTTCCAAGTCTCTTCAGCAATATACCATCCCCTTTTGGGTTGGTCTCACTTCCATGGAGAAGTGCCCTCATCTCTGACCAATAGCCTTATCCCCAAGAGTCAGTGGTCCCACCCTCACAGAACCATAGCCTCACCTCAGTGCCCAGTTGCCAGACATCACTTACCCATGGTCCCTATCCCTTCCCATCTTCTCTAGCTTCAGTCCAGCTCTTGCTTTCCAGGGCCTCATTCTTATACCTCCATTTGAGGTGGGCAGCTGGGCCCCACCCAGCTACTCCTCCCCCAGGAAGTCTGGATGACCAGAGGCTCTCCCCATTTTGCAGGTTTGGCCGTCGAGGAATTGTGCTACTGACCTTGGGGCTAGTGGGCCCCTGTGGAGTGGGAGGGGCTGCTGCAGGCTCCTCCACAGGTGTCATGGCCCTCCGATTCCTCCTGGGCTTTCTGCTTGCTGGTGTTGACCTTGGGGTCTACTTGATGCGTGAGTGGCACCCTTCAGAGGTTGTTCTCTTGGGGCTCATGCCTGACTGTTTGCATCCCCAGGCTGTTCCCACTGCCCCCTAGGGTTCCCTCAATCCCTTCAGCCCCAGATTTCAGCTGTTCAGGACCTCACCTGTCTTTCTGCCCAGGCCTTTGAAGGATACAAGTGTCTTGCTTCTCTCCACATGATCTTTAAGGCCTTCCTTTCCCTGGTCTTAACTGCTGCCAGGAAATAGAGTCTTATTTAAAAAATAAAATCCTGACTAGCTGTGTGACCTTGAACAAGGATTGATATGAATGTCAAATAAGAGGTCTTACATGAAAACACCTGTGAACTGGGAATGCTGAACACTCCCAGGGCCTCTGACCCTCAAGCCCTCCCAGGTTTGAGCAGCAGAAGAAAGAGGACTGAAAAATCTCTCCATTCTTTGCCATTCAGAGGCTAGTCTGTGGGAGGTGACAGCTGCAGCCTCCACTCGGGGTCTGTTCTCACTCTGTCCTCCCTCCCTCCCCTCTTCTCTCCCACACCTTCTTCCTCCCTGCCCTCTCTTCCCTGTCCCTGCTCTATCTCCAGGCCTGGAGCTGTGTGACCCAACCCAGAGGCTTCGGGTGGCCCTGGCAGGAGAGTTGGTGGGAGTTGGGGGGCACTTCCTGTTTCTGGGCCTGGCCCTTGTCTCTAAGGACTGGCGATTTCTGCAGCGAATGATCACAGCTCCCTGCATCCTCTTCCTGTTTTATGGGTCAGTACCACCCTCCACCTGTTGTCTGGCCATTCCCATTTCTACCTCCAGCCTAGCTCTAGCCCAGATTCTCCACTGCCCCTCGCCCAGGCCTGCCCCAGCCCTGCCCCCCAGAGGTGGGCCTTTCCCATCCCTGGGTCAGGAGACAGGAGGCCTCACAGTGCACCCCCAACCACCCTGCCCCCAGCTGGCCTGGTCTGTTTCTGGAGTCTGCACGGTGGCTGATAGTAAACCGACAGATTGAGGAGGCCCAATCCGTGCTGAGGATCCTGGCTGAGAGGAACCGGCCCCATGGGCAGATGTTGGGAGAAGAAGCCCAGGAAGCTCTGCAAGGTAAGAAATGGGTCCCTACAGGTGGTACCTCATGTGCACACATATTGGTGCCCTCTGCATCGTTGTAGCTGTGCCACCTTCTCCCAGGGTCCCCACCATCCATGTGGGAAGACCCTGGGTTCTCAGCTTTTCTTCTAACAGCTCTTCTCTCCCAAAGACCTGGAGAACAACTGCCCTCTCCCTGCAACATCCTCCTTTTCCTTCACCTCCCTGCTCAACTACCGCAACATCTGGAAAAATCTGCTTATCCTGGGCTTCACCAAGTGAGCCTGGGTGTCTAAGCCAAGAGCCAGGCCAGCAGCTGGGATGGGGGATGGCTGGGTGAAGGCCTAAGGACCCAGCAGGCACTAGGGATGGCTGCAGATGGGGATCAGACACTGTTCTCTGCTTTCTCACCCTTCCTGCAGCTTCATTGCCCATGCCATTCGCCACTGCTACCAGCCTGTGGGCGGTGGCGGGAGCCCATCGGACTTCTACCTGTGTTCCCTGCTGGCCAGCGGCACAGCTGCCCTGGCCTGTGTCTTCCTGGGGGTCACCGTGGACCGATTTGGCCGCCGGGGCATTCTGCTTCTCTTGATGATCTTCACTGGCATTGCATCCCTGGTCCTGCTGGGCCTGTGGGATTGTGAGCATCCTCCTTCCCCACAGGGTGGCTTAGGAAAGGAACCCAGCAGAGGTGCCTCAGACAGGCTCAGCCGTGGTTCTGGCCCAGGCCTCCCGAGACCAGACCTGGCCCAGATCTTCCACAACCCTCCCCCTGGCCACACAACCCTGTCTGTTCTCCCAATCAGTGGATGCTCAGAGCCACCTGGCTAGGGCCATAGGATCAGAGAGCCAAGGAGATGTTGCCAGGACTAGGGCTAAGCATGATCACTCCACCTCCTTTCACATTCTCCCTCTCGGTCCTCCAGATCTGAACGAGGCCGCCATCACCACCTTCTCTGTGCTTGGCCTCTTCTCCTCCCAAGCTGCTGGCATCCTCAGCACCCTCCTTGCTGCTGAAGTCATCCCGACCACTGTGCGGTGAGAGCAGGGGTGCTCCTGGGGATAGGGACAGGCCTCCGGGCCTCCTGCTGAGGACAGGACCTGAGGGATGAAGGAGGGAAGGCTGATGAAGGGGTGGGTGAGGCCCCCAACTACAGGCTAAGAACCTCCTCCGTCTCCCAGGGGTCGAGGCCTGGGCCTGATCATGGCGCTG
Source organism: Manis javanica (assembly GCF_040802235.1). Classification (NCBI taxonomy): domain Eukaryota; kingdom Metazoa; phylum Chordata; class Mammalia; order Pholidota; family Manidae; genus Manis; species Manis javanica. The sequence continues at coordinate 74,355,761 of NC_133163.1, forward strand.
GGGGCGTTCGGAGGGCTGAGTGGCCCAGCCCAGCGCCTCCACATGGGCCACGGAGCCTTCCTGCAGCACGTGGTGCTGGCAGCCTGTGCCCTCCTCTGCATCCTCAGCATTATGCTCCTGCCAGAGACCAAACGCAAACTACTGCCTGAGGTGCTCCGGGATGGGGAGCTGTGCCGACGGCCTTCCCTGCTGCGGCAGCCGCCCCCTAACCGCTGTGACCACGTCCCACTGCTTGCCACCCCCAACCCTGCCCTCTGAGTGGCTTCTATGCGCTTTGGCAGGAGGCTGGCCCTTACAGAAAGGTGGCATAAAGGCCCTGGCAAGGAGATTGGAGGACTGAGGAGGGCAAAGCTGCCCAGAAGGCTCAGAGGCACCTCACGCCAGCAGTGAAGGAGAGCTCAGAGGGCTGTTGCCAACCCCATCTCCTCCCTGCTGCTGTGTTTTTGCTTCCTTGGCAAGAGTCAAGGGCCAGGGAGAACTCCACGCTGTAACCACTAGGTCTGGGCTCCATCCCGTGCCCAAAGACATCTTCCCAGACCTCATTCTTTCTTGCTGTATCATTTCTGTTTCAATAAAGACATTTTGAATAAATGAGCATACCATAGCCTGGACTTCCCTCCCGTGTGTTTCCTTCTGACTGTCACTTGGGGGAAGGTTTCTCTGAGTGAGCCAAAACCAGTAATAATTTCCCTCCCTATCCATGACCTGCTCCCCTCCCTCAACTGTTAACTCACAGGCAACCACCCGCCTCACTGATCACTTGCTATGCTGCTAGGACTTGGCTAGGCACTTCACAAACTTCACTTAATCACTTGAGCCTTACAATACCACAAGGTAAGTGTTCTAATCAGTTTTTTTTGTTGTGCAAGCAATAAAAACTCAAATGAGCTTGAATAAGAAGGCAATTTATTAGAGGGATGTGGGAGGCAGGTTGTGGTGGGGAGCTCACAGGATGGGAGGAGAGGCAGAATTAGTCAGCAAAGGTTAGGAACCAGAGAGGCCCCCTGGTCCAGGGATTAAGAACCAGTATTTTTGTCAAGGCTTCACTTGCAATAATGAAGCGGGATTCAGTCCTTGGGTCACTGCACTAAAAATCCATTTCCAGAGAGCAAGTGACTCGCTAGCTTAATGAACACACCTCCTCCCATGTTACACCTGGGGAGGGAAGCAACAGCTGAGTGCTGTTAACAAGTAGGACTGACTGTTGAGTAGGTAAAAGTAAAGGATGGCCATCCCAGTATTCTCTTGCAGATGAGAAAGCTAATGCTCAGAGAGACTCAGTAACCTGCCCAAGGTTACAAAGTAAATGCCTGACAGAACTGTGACATGATTAGATCCTGGAGCTGGAACTCTTCACTGTTGCTCTCTGTGGCCACTTTCCAATCTTTGGGCACTACCCTTGGAAGCAAGGAGTGAATCTCTAGGCACCCCTGGGAGGTGACAGTATGAGACTGGCCCTTCTGCTTCCACAGTGGGCCTGCCTCAGACAAGCCCTGGCCTGGCTTTACCTCTTTGGGCACATCTCTCGGCCTCCAACTTCCTTCAAGGGCTGCTATGAAGACTAAACAAATAATGTACTTACTGTAAGTGCCTCTTAAATTACTGCACTAGATGGTAAGCTCCACAAGGGCAGGAACTTGGTCTTACTCAACTTTGAAACACCAAAGCCTAACACATGATAGATGTTCAAAAAGTTGTTGATAATTTGTTCATTCTTTCAGCAAATGTTTCTCATGCCCAATTTACAGACCAGTACCACCCTGGATATTTAGGGCTTAGGCCATCCTTGAGGGAGCTTAAACTCCATCTAACACTAGGAGTATCAATGAAGAGAGGCCGGGGGTTTGAAGCACTCAAAGGCTGCAACCTGAAGCAGGTGAGACTTCCCTCAGAGGCAGGAGGCCCTCAGACAGGGGCCTTGGAGACAGGTACAGTGCTTTAAACTCCAAGGATATACAGAGAGCAAAGACCTGGAGGCAGGGAAGGGTGAGGTGGTCCTGGAGGGATCTGGGGGGAAATTGAAGTTTTAAGGCCAGCCTCTACCAGAGAAGGGAAGCCCATCACCCATACTGGCCTGCAGCACCAGTATGCCTATCTCTTTGCCCTCCGCCAATCCACGGCTGAGGCTCAAAACGCTATGAAGACAGCCATGCTACCGGGCTCTCAGTAATTATCATATTACATGAGCACTCATAAGAACCTTTCACATTTACTCTTCACAGCCCCCTGAAATTAGTATTATTATTTTTATCCTCTTTAACTGAGGAAATGGAAATGAGATCTTGAAGGATCTGCCATTAAGTGCTAGAGCCAGGACTCAAACCTGGGTCTTCTGGTTGCTCTTCCTACTCTGACAGTTCTTTCCCAGTTAGACACTGCATCACACATTCCGTAGGACAATGTCTGTGGGGTTTAACTGACTCCAGTGTTGACTTTAGCTTTGGATAGCCAATGATAAAACTAGTGATCATACTCACCTCTGTCTCCAGAGATTCTGTGAGAACCAACAGGATAGTAGATAAAAAAGCACTTTTACTCTTTGGAAGAGACCATGTCAAGCCAACAAGTTATTTATTTATTTATTTATTTATTTATTTGTATCATTAATCTACAATTACATGAGGGACATTATGTTTACTAGGCTCCCCCCTTCACCAAGTCCCCCCCACATACCCCTTCACAGTCACTGTCCATCAGCGTAGTAAGATGCTGTAAAATCACTACTTTTCTCTGTGGCCAACAAGTTATTTATATGCTAACTCATACACACTGTGAGGAATGGTGTCAAAGGGGCATTTCGGTGAACCCATTATTTGCACACCACTGGAAAAAGGTCCAGGGAAGGAAAGTACAAACATTCAGAAAGCTAGAGCAGCTCCTGTAGGAGGGTAGATGAAAGCAAGATTCTCTGACTTCAATGAAATGGGTAGTCACAGAATGAGAGCTTTCAAGAAGCATTAACAAAGCACAGGGAAATAGAAGTATCATTTGACCCAGAAATTCCACTCCTAGGAATTTACCCAAAGAAAACAACTTCTCAGATTCAAAGACATATGCACCCCTGTATTTATTGCAGCACTATTTACAAAGTCAAGATATGGAAGCAACCTAAGTGTCCATCAGTAGATGAATGGATAAAGATGTGGTACATATACACAATGGAATACTATTCAGCCGTAAGAAACAAATCCTACCATTTGCAACATGGATGGAGCTAGAGGGTATTATGCTCAGTGAAATGAGTCAGTCAGAGAAAGATAAATACCAAATGATTTCCCTCATTTGTAGAGTATAACAACAAAGCAAAACTGAAGGAACAAAATAGCAGCAGATTCACAGACTCCAAGGGACTAGCGGTTACCAAAGGGGAGGGGTAGGGGAGGATTAAGGGGATTGTGGGGTATCATGATTAGCGCACATGGTGTGTGTGGGGACACAGGGAAGACAGTGTAGCACAGAGAAGACAAGTACGGACTATATGGCATCTTACTACACTGACGGACAGTGACTACAATGGGGTATAGGGAGGCACTCAATAGTAAGGGTGAATGTAGTAACCATGTTGTTTTTCTTGTGAAACCTTCTTAAGAGTGTATATCAATGATACCTTAAAAAAAAAACAGCACAAGAGAAGATACAATCCCTCATCCCCAAGCAATTCACAGCCTAGGTGGAAGTCAATGTACACGGCTAAAACAACTGGCATCATCAGCTGCTCTCAAATTCACCAACCATGATCTCATTGGATCCTCATCAATAACCCCATGAAAAATGGTGATTATTTTTTAGGCTTTTACAGGTGAGGAGACTGCTATTTGGAGAAGTAACTTATTGAAGGTTATGTGACTGGTAAGTAATTAGAGTAGCCAGATATTGAGAACTGAGAGCCTGCAGTCTTACTACATACCAGATAGAAAATATTTTTAGACACCATGAAAGAATTACTTACTCTGTAATATTAAGGTTAGAAGGTACCCTAGGAACTTGGAGATAGTTTTCAGGCAAATTAGGAAGTGACTACTTTCCTTGGAGAGGTTGTACTAACTGAAACATGAACAGATTTTAGAAAATTTTCTGTTGCATTCACAACCAAGAGCCATAATGGATTACTGAGAGGAAAATTAAAAGGACATATGGGGTACATGTGTAACCTTAAAAAGTTATATGAAATGACAAAATGGTCACTCTTGTTCCTCTCATTCCATCAACCTAGCCTGGCCACCATGTAACCAATTTTTCCTGATTATCCACCACTGTATGGTGCTGCCTCAGGTCTGGGGAAAGGGGCATGGTCCTTGACTGTAAGAGCTAAGAAAACTATGAGACAAATAATTATACCCTATATGGAAAATGCAGAGAAATGTAAAAAGTACTGTGGTAGCTCTGAGGGGAGAAGAATATACTCCAATGGAGTTGGACAAGGAAAGCTCCTCAGATACTTAGATTGAACCTTAATGGAAAAGTCTTGAGTTTTCTGGGCACAGAAAAGAGGAAGCAGCAGTACAAAGCCTCGAGGCATTACAGAACATGGTACATGGAGAACAGTAAGTGCTTATTTTAAACATCCATGGAATAAAGGATATCTATGAAAAACCCACATCTAAATAACATCATACATATCAGTAAAAGACTGAAAGCTTTTTCCCTATGATCAGGAACAAGACAAGGATGACTGTTCTCACCACTTCCATTCAACATCATACGGAGGTTCTAGGCAGGGAAATGAGGCAAGAAAATTAAAAAAAGATGCCTGGAATGGAAAAGACAATGTAAAACTCTGCAGTTGTAGATGATATGATCTTGAATTTAAAGAATCCTAAAGAATCCACAAAAACACTATTAGACCTAAATAAACAAGTTTAGCAAGATTATCAAACTTGCAATTGAACCTGCAGGATACATGATGTACAAAATCAATAGTATTTCATACAATAGCAATGAACAATCTGAAAACAGAACTAAGAAAACAATTCCATTTAAAATAGTAAAAACCAAAACACCTGGAAATAAATTTAATAAAAGTGCAAGACTTGTACACTGAAAACTACAAAACACTGTCAAAAAAAATTAAAGACCTATATAAATGGAAAGACTTACTGAGTATATGGATTGGAAGATTCATTACTATTAAGATGACAATCCTCCCCAAATTGGTCTACATTCAATATAATCTTTATTAAAATCCCAGCTATTTTTTTCCTGCAGAAATTGACAAGCTGATTGTAAGATTCATATGGAAATGTAAAAGACCCAGAATACCTAAACAATCTTGAAAAAGAACAAAACTGGAGGACTCACACTTTTCACTTTCAAAGCCTATTACAAAGCTACAGTAATGAAGACAGTGGGGGTACTGGTGGAAGGACAGATACTTAGATCAATGCAATAGAACTGAGACTCCAGAAATAAACCTAGACACTTATGGTCAATTGATTTTCCACAAGAGTGCCAATACCATTTAATGGGGGAAAGAATAGCTTTTTAAACAAATGCTGCTGGGATAAATGTCTGCATGCAGAAGAACAAAACTGGATCCTTACCTCATACTATACACAATTCAAATGGACCAAAGGCTTAAATGTAAGAGCTAAAACTGGAAAACTCTTAGGAGAAAACATACTTATAAACCTTTATGACTTTGTGCTTCAAAGAACACTATCAAGAAAGTGAAAAAACCCACAAAATCGAGAAAATATTTGCAAATCACATATACCAACAAAGGTCTGTATGCAGTTTAAAGAACTCTTACAACTCAACAATAAAAAACCCAATTAAAACATGAATGATCTGAATAATTTCTCCAAAGAGGATGAACAAATGGCCAGTAAGCACATGACAAGATGGTCGACATCATTAGTCATTAAAGATGGACAACGCCAACTGTTTGGTGAGGTATGGTGCTATTGGAACCCTCACACACTGCTAGAGGAAATGTCAAATGATGTGGCTGCTTTGGAAAACAGTCTGGGAGTTCCTCAAAAGGTTAAACATAGTTACCTTATGACATAGCAACTTCACTCCTAAGTATATACCCAAAAGCAATGAAAAGGTATATTTGCACAAAAAATTGCACAATATTTATAGCAGCATTATTCCTAATAGTCAAAAAAAAACAAACAACCCAAATGCCCATCCACTGATACATGGATGAACAAAATGTGGAATACCTATACAATTAAATACTCAGCCATAAAAATGAATGTGAAGTATTTACATATGCTACAACAAAGCATGAAACTTGAAAACATGCTAGGTGAAAGCTAGATACAAAAGGCCCCATACTGTATGACTTCACTTATATGAACCATCCAGAATAAACAAATCCATATAGACAGCAAGAAAATTAACCATTAAGGTCAGGAGGGAGGGAAATACTGGGAGTGCTTGCTAATGGATATGGGGTTTCTTTTTTTGGGTGATAGACATGCTCTTAAATTAGGTAGTGGTGGTAGTTACTACACATATATTTACATGTAAAAAAATATATATATATATATACTACACTGAATTGCACACTTAATTAGTAAATTTTATAGTATATAAATTATATCTTTAAAAAAATCCAGAGCTTTTTAGTGGTAGAGGTCAAAGGTATGGCAAACTCCACTTTCCTTCTGCAAAGAAAATTAAAGTTATCTTTTTCTATAATAAATTCTAGCACCTAGAACAGTGCCCTGCACTTGGTTAAGTAAGTACTCAGTAAGTTTGTTGAATGATCACCATAGACGTAAAGGGAAATAAGCATGAGAAACTGAGAGTTGGAAGGTATTTTAAAAATGAAATCTTGAGAATTTGGGGATCAACAGAGGTGAGGCTCAGAACCTCACCCCCCCTGCTTTGAGAGAAATCTTCTGCATCCGTGGATGTCTTGCTGCCCTTGTCTAGCCTGGATTAATACTTAGTCCATAGGCACACACCTGATCATCTGATCATCTACATTTGCCTTCTTACAGCACTAAACTATGTTTTCTACCTTTATCTTGCATCTACCTACCACTTCAGCATTTTATTAAAAATAAAAATAATAATAATAATAGGAGAAATGTGGGATCAACATATAAATCAAGTACAAAAATCAAATGAATATTCATATTTGACCTGATGGTTTATAGGTCATATTGCATGATCAAAACCGAAAGTTTCTGTGATGACTGCCCTTGTACTGTTCACCATGTAAGAATTTATTCACTCTGTAAGAATTCGTTCACCATGTAAGAACTTGTTCGTTATGCTTCAGAAGATTGGAGACTGACGAGAATTAGGCTTGAGATGGATTAATGATTGTACATTGAGCATTGACCCCCCTATACTGAATTTTATTGTTGTTAACAACCATTTGATCAATAAATATGAGAGATGCCCTCTCAAAAAAAAAAAAAAAAAAAAAAAAAAAAAAAAAAAAAAAAAAAAAAAAAAAAAAAAAAAAAAAAAAAAAAATGAAATCTTGTAATTTGAGAAGGGCTATTCGTTTTAACCATATATAAAAGGAAAATTGTTGTTATTGGAAAAACCAGAAACTTTATTGCTGATGTCAGGTTAAGCAAATCCTGCCTGAAAAAGCACTGCTTTGCCTTCATTTTGTATCACCCATAATCCCTCTAAGAATCTGACTCACAGGTTCTCATTCCAGAGAAATCTTGTAAGATGGCCTCCCCTATCTCTTCCTTAGACTCTTCTCTCCCACAGAATCCCAATGACACTAGGTTCTTTCCTATCCCTGGGTTTGGAGGGAGCTTAACAAAAGTGATGGACAGAAAAGCAACCAATCTTTCTCAAGGAAAGCAGCCTTCTTTCCATGCCACTTCCTCTAATATCACTGAGAATGATATACAGGAAAAATGAAGAGACCAGGAAAAGTCGGAAATCTGATTCCTGTTAAGAATGGGAACCAGCAGGTCCAGGATAAGGGGACCCAGCCCTCCCCCAACAGAGGTGAACACCTTCTGAGCACCAGTAAGTGGCATACACTGGGAGGCCACACAATGGCAAAACCTATGCCAAGGAACATGTCTAGTCAGGGAACAGAGATGTAATTAACTAGAAAGCCATGAAGTACTAGAGACAGAAGCAATTTGCTGACTGCGTAAGTGATTCATTCAGACTAGAGAATCGATTCCCAGCTGCAGTACTGTCTTGTATGTCTTATTCTGACAGAGATGAGATGCGCATTAGGCTAGAGCAACAGGGTGAGCAATACATGAAAAAGCAAAATTCAACTGGAATGCACTGTGAATCAAATGTAGGGCAGGCTATGACCAGGAAATGTAATCAGGAGCAAACTGGGAAAGGCCTCAGTTCCACACCTCAGTTGGTACTTGCTGGTGGCAGCACTGGGGACCTTTCTGGAAACCTGAACAGTTCGGAGCCAGAGATGTACCATACCACTGCAGTGAAGACTGGGAACTGCTCAAGCAGTTAAAAGCAGAATGGAGAAGGGAATGGAGAGGATATTGAGAACTGAGTGAACATACAAAATTAAAAACAAGGATAAAAAAAGAAAAATGACATTCTAAGACCCAACAAATCTACAGGTATTTTCTTAGTCATTCAGTGCCCCCTGGTGGACAGATGAGACCTTCCCAGCATACCAGCACCAACCCACTTGGCACATTTCATTCAAGCAAAAAGTTAATGTTGAAAACTTTATCCAGCCTCTTGCTCACCAGGCTCTGCATAATTCTCCACATTCAGATTACAAGGCACTGTTCTAGTTTAAGCTAGTTATGAGAAAGCACAAAATGACAGAGCAGGAGGTAGTACAATAAATGACCAAATGTTCAACGAAGTGGTCAATACTAATTCGAGAATTCGGAATACCAAGCCATTTGAGAGGTGAGTTAAGATTGCCTGGATATAGAAATGAGTCATTTCTTTAACCTAAGATCATTGAAAAGAGCATCTAAAGTCAGTGGCAATCATAAATAAAACACTGGAAACCTAAGTGCACAGTAAAGTATACAAAGGTTCTATTTAGAAATCCTGTAATGGATAAGGCTTGAGTGGGACGAACCCACTCTAAAACCAATCTGACATTAGAATACAAAATGGGTGTAAGAGAATGAAACTGGATCACTGTCTAACCCCATACACAAAAGTAAACTCGAAATGGATCAAAGACTTGAATGTAAGTCATGAAACCATAAAACTCTTACAAAAAAACATAGGCAAAAATCTCTTAAGACATAAACATGAGTGACCTCTTCTTGAACATATCTCCCGGGCAAGGGAAACAAAAGCAAAAATGAACAAGTGGGATTATATCAAGAAAAACTTCTGTACAGCAAAGGACAAAAAAAAAGCTTCTGTACCATCAATAGAACCAAAAGGTTATCCTACAGTATGGGAGAATATATTCATAAATGACAGATCCAATAAAGGGTTGACATCCAAAATATATAAAGAACTCACACATGTAAACATACAAAAAGCAAATAATCCAATTAAAAAATGGGCAGAGGAGCTGAATAGACAGTTCTCTAAAGAAATTCAGATGGCCAACAGACACATGAAAAGGTACTCCACATCGCTTGTCATCAGAGAAATGCAAATTAAAACCACAGTGAGATACCACCTCACACCAGTAAGGATGGCTACCATCCAAAAGACAACAAATGTTGCCGAGGTTGTGGAGAAAGGGGAACCCTCCTACACTGCTGGTGGGAATGTAAATTAGTTCAACCATTGTGGAAAACAGTATGGAGGTTCCTCAAAATAGAAATACCATTTGACCCAAGAATTCCACTTCTAGGAATTTACCCTAAGAATGCAGCAGCCCAGTTTGAAAAGGACAAATGCACCCCTATGTTTATTGCAGCACTATTTACAATAGCCAAGAAATGGAAGCAACCTAAGTGTCCATCAGTAGATGAATGGATAAAGATGTGGTACATATACACAATGGAATATCATTCAGCCATAAAAAACAAATCCTACCATTTGCTACATGGATGGAGCTAGAAGGTATTATGCTCAGTGAAATAAGCCAGGCAGAGAAAGACAAGTACCAAATGATTTCACTCACATGTGGAATATAAGAACAAAGAAAAACTGAAGGAACAAAACAGCAGCAGAATCACAGAACCCAAGAATGGACTAACAGTTACCAAAGGGAAAAGGACTGGGGATGGGTGGGGAGGGATAAGGGTGGGGAAGAAGAAAGGGGGCATTATGATTAGCATGTATAGTGTTGGGCGGGGCATGGGGAGGGCTGTACAACACAAAGACAGGTGATTGTACAGCATCTTGCTATGCTGATGGACAGTGACTGTAGTGGGGGGGGGGCTTGGTGATGGGGGAACCTGGTAAACATAGTGTTCTTCATGTAATTGTAGATTAACGATAGCAAGTAGCTACTAAAGTAAGGATACTGAAAACAATGAAAACAACGAAACCCAGCTAAATCCTAATAATCCAAAATAAATTAGGTGAACATATGTGGCCACTGGATGGCTTAAGACAACATAAACTTTTGCAAATTACCTTTGGTAGCTAAATAAATGGGTTTTTCTTCTTTTTTGAGCCTACCTAGGGAAGAAAAGAAGGGCTATCCAGACCCTAATCTAAGAACCTAGCACTGGTGTAAACAGTTCATTTGCACATAAATTTTATCAGGAGCCCATATTAGTGATACTAGACTACTCTCATCTGACCATTCCTTTCCTTTCCCAGGCTCATTTAATTACCATTCAATTGACAATGAGGGCTACATGCTATCCAGAAAACCCACCATCCTCAACTACACACGTTTCTGCTACTTCTAATTTCAACTCCTCCTCCACAATTCATAAATGGGAACTTCCTCTCTACAACATTAGCATTTCCACAAAGAATTAGCAGCCACTGGGATCTAAAAGAAAACAAAAGATAAATAATCCTTACACCTGAAAGGCCAAACGTTTATTTTCAAAAACAACTTTATTCATGACACATATTAAAAAAAAAAAACTCCCAACCCCTGCAAATGAGCTAAAAAAATAAACAAAATCCACCTCCCACCTCCCTGTTCCCACTTTCCCCATTCCCTCCAAATAAAAGGGAAAAAAAGGCAAAGGAAACAAAACAAAACAAAAAAACTGAAAAACAAAAAACACCCCCAAACCCCCAAAACAAGGTAGTGCATTTCCCCAAGGGAAAGGGGAATTTACACTGGAGCCGCTGGGAGCGGAACGGAGATCTTCCGGCTACAGAAACCTGCAAAGAAAGACACTCAAAACAGAAAAAGAAACACAAAAGGAAACAAAATAGATCACCAGGCAATCTGAAGGGGCAGGGAGCCAGAAAAGAGGGTTGGGGTGGGTGGCAGACCTGGTAAGACAGGAGCAGGCAGGAGGGGACTGTGAAAGTTAGGAAGAAGATGGAGGGAAGGTAACAAGCAGAACAGTTTGGTGTCCTTCCAGAGCCCTGGGTAAAAAAAAACCCTCCTACTATCCATGCCCACCTACCCTTGAGCAGCCCGCAACGGGGTGAAGTGGGACAGGGAGACGGGGAGCAGCTTGTGCAGTTGAGACGTGTCCATGGCGCATCCCCAGAGCAAATGAGCAGCCTCCACCCCACTCCCTGGGCCTTCCCCTACTCCCCAAAGCAGGTCCCTCCTCAGCAGTTAGTTATGGGATTCTCCCCCCTTCCACAGTATATCTTTTTTAAAAAATATTTTTTTTCCATCAAGGTCATCTTCTGTTTTTCTTTTTTTTTTTTTTAATTCTTTTTTTTTTTTCCTTCTTTCCTCTTTTTTTCCTCTCTTTCCTCCTAATACACACTTTTTTTAGTAAGGGGAATACCATGATGTCGCTCTAGCCCGGCCCCTGGAAGAAAGAAGGAGAGTTAGGAGTTAACATGATCACTAAGTAGTTCAGTACAAGCCCCTCCCCATGGGCCCTCGCCCCAGTTACTGTGAAGGGAAGGAGGGGAGAAAAGTTCCCAAGTGTCCTAAAACTGACCCTACAATCCTAGGAATAGTGACACACCTGGCAAATGGGAGGGGTTGGTTAACACAATATTCGCCAAATAGTGGCAATTAAGTTGTTCACTAGAGCCACTAGGGAGAGAAAGGGAACTCATTGTTTACCCAGTTTTTAACTTCTCCACAGTTCTTAAACCCTAGACCCTCACCAACAGATTCTAACTCCTGGAAGCAGACAGGTAAATCTTATGAAAAGCCAAGGTTTATATACATGCCTAAGCTGTCTATTCAAATCTAAGAGATGGAAGTAAAATAAAACAATGGCATGGGCACCACACCAGGCCCATGAGAAAGTTAACCCTGAAGAAGACTGGCTCAATTAGAGAGTAAATCTCTCAGTATCCTCCTACATAGCAGTTGAGCAACTGGTCTCTGGTATTCCTCCAAGGGAGATTGAAACTCCAACTGTCTAACTCTAAGAAAAGTGGCAAATGTCCAAGCAGTGCCTTCACTAGCCTGAGTCCCTGTTCTTCCCCGCCTTCTGTGTAAACAAACACCTTCACTGCCACCAACTCTGAAGGAGAAAAAGCTGGCGGGGGGGGGTGGGGGGGGGAGCATCTCTCAGAACAGAGTGGAAGGATCCAGCCTTTACCACAATTCCTGCTCCAGAAAAAGATGAGACTGGCCACCTGGCCTGGCCTGCAACTACCTTCCTCACCCTGCACAGGCAGGAGAACACGTCCCTGGAGACCAAGGGGAGGGTAAGGGAGGGAGGTTCCTCAGATCAGGAGAGAAGGAAACATACAGGGCTCATGGGAGGCGGGGAAGAGGAGCAGCCCATCTATCCTGACCTGTAGACGCGACCCCGGGGCCTGCTGTTAAAACCACTGTAGAATCGAGAACGGGAACTGTTGTAGTTGGTGGTCCGGGCACGGTATCGGGCTCGTGGGAAACCCCGGTCTGTCGTGCTGATGCCTGGTCTGTTGGTTCGTTTTGGGATCACCTGAGAGTGAAGGATGTACAACAGAAAGCCTCAGAGTCAACCTGGCAAGCTCACACAGAACCAGAACAGTGATGGGCATGGGGCTTACCTTAATCTGTCTTCCTCTAAATAAAGACTCATCCAAGGCCAAGGAAGTCCTCACTGACTCTTTGTCTGAGAACTCTATATATGCAAACCTGAGAAGAATAATTGTCACCTTACCTATCCAAATTGCAAACAGTGGCTCACAGGTCAAACCCAACTTGCAAGTATGCTTTACGTCAGCACAAAGTGTACACGTTTTTTTTCCTATTGTCAAAAATTGTGTAAATGCAAGATTTAAATTAAAATGTCCAGCTACTCTTGGAAAATTATAAAATAAGACACAGGGCCGGGATTTCCATATGGTGAACCAGCCAGAGCCAAGCAGAAGTGGTCCCTCCCCTCAAGTTCATGATTCCTACCTACACCTAGACCTCATCTTTGTTATCTATCTGGCCTCTGAAGGAATTTATATGCAATATATATCAACATCAATGCCCTATCTTAAGACAAAGATCTCTTGTTTAAACAATAAATTAACTTACTGTTCAATATAAAACACAATTTATCTATTTTAAAACTGATTAAAACGACCTCAACTTACTTCCCTACTTACCCTTTGGGATGGCCACTAAATTTGTCACAGAGTATGGTAACACGGTTGACTGAACCACAGCCATGAAAGTGTGCTTCCAGCTCTTCTGCTGTTGCACCATAGTCCACCTGTGGAGGCGTGTGGGGCGGTACATTTCACAGGTACCAGGCAAACGCCCATCTCAACAGGTATCCTGCCTAGCCTTTGGGTTGAGCCACCCATGCACACCCAGGTACATCAAATCTGGTTCTCTAAGGAACTAATCTCTTTTCTTTCCAACCCCAGAATCTCTATTGATCACCATTACCTTTTACCTCCTCCCAACCCTCCCTCCACTCCCCAAATCCTATCCTTGAGATGGTCAAGATTCCTATTAAGTAACACCTTACCCTAATTCCAATCACAGCCCTAGTACATACATTGCCAACATAGATGGAACGAGCATCAGCCTCCATCTTCTCTTCAATGGACATGATCACTGGGCCAGCTTTGAAGAAAAAAAATCAGAAAAAAAGTACTTGTTTCTATTTAATCAATATATGTACCACTACCACTAATTTTACTACCACCACTACTAGGTAAACACTTTGTTCTGCTCCTTACCAAGAATAGTGTCTAGCACACAGTAGATGCTAAGTATTTGCCAAATTAGATTAATACATTCTTAAAAATCAAAGGAAACAGTACAGAATCCCCTTCCTGCCTCCAAATCCAGTCCATATGAAGTAGCTATGGTTGAAATGATTTGAAAAGTGAACACAATAAGTGGGCTGAGACTCGACGTTTCTAGATTAAAGGGGAAGCGCCCTACAGCTGAGCAGTTTCTCTTAGGAGTCCTAAATATAGGGTCTCCAATTGAATGAAAAACTATTAAACTTGAAGGTCAAATGCCAGCTGGCAACCTCCACAAAGGCTAGAGGTAACTAAGAACAAAGGGCAACACATTTGTAACAGCGACAAAGGCACAAGATTACCAACACCAAAACAGGTCTGTCTCACAAAGGTCAGAGGAACATACAATGGACTGTGACCGCGGCACCTGTCCAGTAATTAACTGCTCAGACAAGCGGCGCCAAGGTCCCAAGCATCTAATCCCATATAACCCGGGCTTCCACAACCCTTCCAGTCTGCGGAACCGGGCTCCGCGTGCAATAGCCAGTTAGTTACTCACCATTGCCTGGAGGTGGACTCATATTCATCTGCTTCTCTACCTCGTTCTGTAGCTCCTTTAGCTTCTCAGCTTCTTCCTCCATCTCCCTGACTCGTGCTTTGATCGCTTCCAGCTCCTACAATGAGTGGAGTATGGAGAAGAGCGTAAGAGGAACCAACGCAGCAGGGGCTGTGCCCTGCTGTCGGGACGTGCACGGCTGCAGCCATGCTCGGCCATTTCCCTCTTCCCACGCGGGAGTCACGATGAAAAAAAAAGCGAGCCACCTTCTCTAGAACACTAGGCACCCATGACGCCCGTATCGGCCCGCCCGGACCCCCTCAGGCGGTCGAAGATCTGCCCCAGGCCCGACCCAGCCATGTTATTCCCCGCCCACCCCCATCCCCCGCCTGCCTCCGGTTCGCCCGAGCTTCGGGCCTCCCGTGACCCAGCCGGCCCAGCTCGCTCGCCCTCGTTCCCTCACCGGGTCCTCAATGGCGCCGTCCCCCGGGTCACCCTCTACCAGTCCGGGCTCCTCCTCCTCCTCCTGGCTGCCGGGAGCCCCCGAGCCAGGCCCAGGGCCCGGAGCTCCCGGGGGGGCGCGGGGTCGGGGCGGTTCCTCTTCGGGCTCGGGCTCCGGCTCAGGCTCCAGCAGCAGCTCCTCAGGCTCCAGTTCCTCAGACTCCAGGCCGTTCCCGTACTCCCCTGCGCCCCCCGGGGCCCCCTCCCCGGCCTCCCCACCGGGCCCGGGCACAAGATGGCGCCGCCGCCCCGGCCCGGAGCCCCGACCGCCCGCAGCCCCCGCTGCCGCTGCCGCCGCCGCCGCCGCCGCCATCGCCGCTCAGACTGGGGCCCGCCGCCCGGCGATTGGAGAGCTGCGCCGGCCACGCCGAGGATTCATTAGTCAGACAGCCTGCCCGTTACCAAGAGCTAGAACACCATTGGGGAATATCACTTGGCAATCAAATAAGACCCCACCTCTAGGGCGGGGTATTGCGCCAAATTCTCAAATCCAGGTAGGGGACATCGGTCTGTCAATCAACACATGCCCTCCGCCACTCAAGTCTTTAGGTAACAATACCGCCACGCTGTGACGACATCCCCGCTTCTCTGCCGCCTTCCGGCCGGTCCGCAAACTATATGACGCTCGGTGATTGGACACTGGCTAGGCGAGTGGAAGGGACCAATCTCCTGATCGACTCGCCGCAGTGGCCCAGCCTCAAATGCGGATTGGCTTGCGAAATTCGAAGGGCTGACACGGATTCGTGACAGGTGAACCTTGTCCTACAACGGACTGCCGGGCCTCTAGCAAGGGAAATCCACGGTCACATGACTAGTCCTCAGGGGGCCGCCATCTTGATAATACTGGTTGCTAGCCAGTGAAATGTTGGAAGGCACAAGCCGGAAGCATTTCGGCGGTTTCTGTAAACTGGTCTCCTGACGAGAACACCAGTAGATGGGATGTTCCTGGAAGTGGAGCGCTCAGAATGGAGCTCTCCAGGAGGAAGCTAACTTTCCCATCCAGTTATTGGCACCACCATCCACTAGGTTTCCCACTCCGAAAAGCATAGAGAAATCCTCCCTCCAGAGCTATCAGTCCCTAGTCCTGTCCCTTCTGTCTTCGTGCACAGGCATACTGTCCAAGCCTCTGCTCATGCCCGTTTCAGCTTGTTTTCTCTGTTGGGACTGTTTGCTACAGCCTCCTAATAGGTTTGTCAGTATCCAGTGTCACCCCTTCGATCCTCACCACTACCAGCTGGCTTCCGTCTGCTGGCCAGTTAAAAATCTCAGTCTTTACTGCGGCCACAGAGACCTCAGGGCCAGGCTACTTCACGAATGTTATGTCCACACTCGTCGTTGCACTGAGTGTATGTACCCACGTCTGTGCCTCTGTGTATGCAGCCTCCCTACGACCAGACTACTGCGAACTCCCAGCATCACCTTTTCTCCTGGGGATCCTTTACTAGCCTCCCCTCCTCTCCAAAGACAAGCGTACCTACTTCCACTATGTGTTTACTCGTTTTGTGCTGCGTTTCTTAACTAGTTTGTGAGAGTTTGGAGATGAGAGACTAGATCCTATTTATATTTGTAGCTCCACAGTGGGGCAATATGCCTAGCACATAGTAAGTGTCCAATAAATGTCTGGATGCACTAATTAAGATCTGGGTACCCCCCTTCATCTTCAGCGCTTTCCCAGCCCTGAAACCCTCCTTCAGACCCAGGAAGAGTTTCTCCATGCAGGTTGTCATCACACCTCTGCACTTTTGCGATATCAACTAGACCTAGCCCTGGAAGGCAGGATTGCCGTATTTTAGTAGTGATGCTACACATTTATTAAAAAGGAACGGCAGTGCTAAGTTTTCAAGAGGTCATCTGTAGCCAGAGCAAGCTATGGTTTGTAAGCCAGATTCACATAAGCCCATACAAATACCAAACAACCCCAACAGGATATTTATGGCTGGGGCAAGGGGATTTGGACAAGAAAAGATCCCTATGAGCAAACCAAGAAGGCAAAAAAAACCCTTTCTCAGTGTACCCCACTTTTCCCCTCACCCTTTTCCCACAAATCCTTACCTCAGAAACGGGAACTTGGAGTAGAATCACAGTTGCTTAAAATCTCACTGAAAATTACTTCATCAGCCCTCTCTGCTTCAGTGGTCTGAGAGACACCAAAGACAAACTGAGTTCTCTGGAAGAAGTATTTTCTACTGATCTCAGCCCAATCAAGCCTTCGATGTTTTAATGGTATGTAATTTAAATAAGCAAGCCAATTAAGGGAAATGTGTTTTAATAATGCCTTTGAATCCTATTTTGTTGAGCACTTGACTTTGCAACAGGCACTACCCTAGATTCATTATTATTTCATTGAATTCTTAGAGCAACCCTATGAAGTATTTCCAAAACATAACCTTTTTTAGGGCCAAGGAAAGAGTGAAGTAGCTTGTCCAAGTCATGGAACTAATTAGAAGTGATCAGGGAATTAAAGCCAGCTTTCAAAGTACAGATCAAAATTACTATAATATACCAAAATTACATCATGTATGATTGAAACTGGAAAAAGATTAAATTCCAACAATAGACAAATGTTTAACAAACTATAATTACAGGCAAGGATTATTATGCACCTATTAAAAGGTTTACACATAGCATGATAATATGCAAAAATAATTTTTGCTAGGCCAAAGTAGAATATGAAATTGTATATAAAATACGATTACAACTATGTATATCTAATTTTTCAACAAAAAACAACTGGGGCATTGGGGGATAAAAGGAACAAGAACTAGTAGGCTTTTCTTTGGCAGTATGTACTAAAAGCTTTTAAAATGGTAAGCTTAACACAATAATTGTATTTATTGTAATGTGCTCTGAAGAAATACTCTAAAACTGGATAAATGTTTAAGAATATGTTCATTAAAGTGCAAAAAATGTAAACAACTTGAATGTCCAAATGCACATTCAGGAAAATTACTATACACACACAGATATAATTTTATATAGTCATTAAGCCTTCAAAAGATTTTTAATGACAAGGAAAAATGTTCGCAATATAATGGTAAGCAGAATTTCAGTATACAAAATTGTATATACAGTATGATCATAAAATAAAAGCATAGATAAGACAGTTAAAAGTAGCCAAAATGTTAAAATAGTGGTTCTCTCTGTGTAATAGGATTATGATCAATCTTCTTTATAATATGCCCTATGATTTTCCACAATATCACATATTACCTTATTTTAAATTAAAACTCCAACTTCCAAACTTGCTCTAATAAGCAGGATTACTTTTAAAAACCAACCATTGAAAAAGATATTTGAATGGTGACTTGTAAAGACACTTCCCAATTAAACTATCGAAGACAGTGACACCATATTAATTATAGCTGGCCCTTGAACAATGTGGGGTTTAGGGGTGGAAAACCCCATATATGTATATAGTATACATATATATCTCTATATATGTATTATATATATTCTTAAAGCTAGAAAAAAGAAATGTTTTTCTCAAGTTGTGGCAAATCTCCAAAAAATTTTCCCAAATATTTATTGAATAAAATTGCCTATCACTGTGTGTTCAATAACTGCTGAATAATCCTCCATAATAAACTTACTCAGTATCTTGCCTGCTGTTGATGCAGAGAACATCAAAGAGGTTGTTTCCCTGTGAGAATGAATTTTTTAGAAATGAGTACGTAATGAAGTGAGATTCAGTCATGAATATAATTTTCCTTTAGTAATAACCAATCACTAGAAGGCCATGGAATTTTAGGATAACTGAAACTCAGTGATGTGCCCTAGAGAAAAGAAAAATGTGTTAACAGAAGTGCATGGTTAGCAGAGTTGAAAAAAGAAAAATCAAATCAGTAAAAATGGATATGGGCATCTCTAGTTCTGTCCAGAGTGAAAAATTTTCCCACTAAAAAACAAATACGTAGCTTCTCAATAGTTTCATTACTATTTTTGACTCTTGCTTTGAAATTTTTACCAGCTATCATAATTCTCTGTAATAGAACTACATTGTTTAATACAGTAGCCATTAGTCACACATCTTGAGTACTTGAAATGTGAGTAGTCCAAATTGAGATGTGCTGAAAGTTGTTGAATATACACCAAATTTCAAAAACTTAGTATGAAGGAGATTGTAAACTCAATAATTGTTTAATATTAATTACCAGTTGAAATTAAAAGTTTTTATATACTGGGTTAAGTAAAAAATTATTAAAAATTAGCTTTACCTGTTGCATTTTGCTTTGTTAATGAGGCTACTAGAAAATGCAAAATTACATTATGTGCCTTGCATTGTATTTCTGATGGATGGTGCTGATATGGAACCTTGGAGCATTGGTCATTTACTTACCTCTATTTTGGAGCAGACTCCAATTATTATCTAATGCAAAGTCTGGTCCCACATTCAACTCCCTATGTCTGCCCTTGCAAGGAAGTGGGATGGCCATTTAAATGACAAGAAACCTCTGCTGTGCTGCTTACTTTCCATTTTGCTTGGCTACCTTTTTAAAAACTTTGTACCTGGAAAACTTGCTTTAATGTACAGAAACGTGTTCTTTATTTAAAAAGAAAATCAGAAAATACAAAAGACCAAAATAACATCACCCATAAAATCCACCACCCAGAGATAATCACTAATGATATTTTGGCATATACCCTTCATGACATTTACAATACACAAATACATACAGAGATACACACACACGTGTGTGTGTGTATATACATATATATGCATATATGTATTTGAGCAAAATGGGATCATACTGTATATACTATTTTCTTTTTTTACCCAGTAAGATATAGAAACATCTTTCCATATCAATAAAGATATTTTCCCAATTTCATTTTTCATGACCATATTTCTAAGTTGACTAACTAAGAAGTCAACTTAGAAAGAAGAGCTTCCCTGACCTTAACAATAAAATCTATACATACACCTTCCCAATCCTGCCCTAATGAATTGTTTTTCTTCATGGCATTTATCACCTTCTAACATGAAATGTAAATGAATGTTGTGAAATGAATTTAGTAAGTTAGTTTATTAGTTTTTGTTTCCCTTATAGAATGTTAAGTAACACGAGGGCAAAAATTTGTGTTCACTTCTCTACCTCAGTGTTTAGAACTGTTTGGCACAGTTTCTGCATGAATGAATGACTGAATGAATAAAGAACTACATAGCACTCCATTATATCATATTTTCTGGTTGATTTTTAAAATACTGTTATTTTATTTATACCTTGTCTATGTCCACATTTAAGGCAGCTTTTAAAGTTTTCAAAGCTTTTAAGTTGCAACACAGAATATCTACAATCCATCCATTTGCTAGAAATTCAAAATGTTGCCCAACTTTTATCAAAAATTCCCTTTGGAGAAATAACATTCAGGGAGAATTGTGTGAAGGATTAACAATCCATCAGTGTTTTCAAGTAGTCAGAAATTTAACCCTATATTAAATTATAGCATCATAGAGCATATGTGGGCTAAATTGTGGTTAAGCCTGATGGACTTACTGAATCCCCATTTGGGTTTTCTTTAAGAAACTGGTGCAAAACAGTACCGCATTAGCTGTCAGGTGTTACAGACGGTGGTATCCACTATAACACCTCAGAAGAGCCACGAAACTTTTGGCCCATCTTGAGGAACCTGTAGGCTTTTACAAATCCTAACAGGAATGTGAATCTCATTGCTTCTTTTCAATTTGCTTTAGCTGACAAAAAGCTCAAGGCTGAATTCATAGCCTAGCTTTAGTATTTGGGAATACCCTTATAGAATTCTTTTCTGTGCATGAATTTTCCTTTTGCTATCATCTTGTTGTACTATTTCAATTTACCGTTTACCCCTACTTTAAAAATGTGTTATTTTCTATTGTTTTGTCTTTTGTGTTTTATAGTAAGATCTTGCAGATGTTTTTGGGGACTAGGCAAATATAAACCAATCAAACATTAAATCAGTCACACTACAGTGGAGATAAATGCACTCACTAGCTATCATAGCCTGATTACATTAACCATTAAGAGCATCTAATTCCCCTTCTCCAACTGCCATGTTCTCCACACCACTCTCTGAGTATGGCTTGCCCTGTAGATTTTTCTCTAGGGAATAGAAATGCAACATCAGATTCTTCTCAACAGTACATTTCCACTACAATTTAACACATCTTATTGCCCTGGACTACGAAAAGACTAGCTATGCCTGCTTGTAATTTAAAATTAGGACCACATTTCCTGTCAGACACAATTTTCATGTGGTCCTGGACTACAAGCACAGAGGGATAGGCTGAATAATTCCTGTAGATTCCATCCAAGTTAGCAGTTTGCATTAAAATGGCTGTAACCAAATGCCTTAGGAGACCAGGAAAGGAAGCCGAGCCTCCATGTCTGCCAGACTATTTTAAGTCTGAAGTAAGTGGGGAGAAATGCTTATCATACACTTCAGGTTAGAAGCTGAACCACAACTAGGGACTTGATTACCATCACACAAAGATTCTAGGTAGGTGTTCTTTGTTTGGTTTTTGTTTGTAGCCATCCCGAAGTCAAACATACACATACCCTCATAAGGCTTGGGGGTGGCAGAGATGGGTTCTCGGCTTTGGGCATTTGGCCAGGGTACGGGACAGGGGAACAACTCTGATTTTATTTTCTTCTTTAAATCTCAACACTTTCCCAAATTCCCGTTATTCTAATTCTTGCCCTTAACACGGTCATTATGAGATGATTGGATCCAGAAACGTCCTGACCCAGGCTATATATACAGTGTAGAAGTCACAAACCCTGCTCAGTCCTTCTCATTAAACTTCTGGACTTTATTTATTTATTTTTAATACGACCATTACATATTACACAAAAATAAAAGTCAAATGAAGTTGGTATTTATAAATTATTAAATAAAAATACAGGAATATATATTTATATTTATAGAGCTTTTTCTTCTAAACTAACCAATCTGTTCTCTCGCCATTTTATGATTTAAAAAAGTAAAATAGTGTATGTCCTAGAATAAGTGGAGAGTGGGATTAATAATTGCAGGACCTAGTTGCCCTCCTTCTGCTCCTTCCTTGGCCTAAGCAAAGTCCCTATTTGTCCCTTTGGGCTCTAGAGAGCAAGAAACACCCTCACCACCTATTTAATTTCTGGAAAATGGCAATTAGATTTATTTCCCTAATTTAAAAAAAAATGAAATGGATTTAAAAATTGGGAGCCATACTCAGCCTTCTTGGCCATGAGCTAACCCCAAGGAACTATATGGCTCTAGAAGAGAGTCTCTAGTTTTCCCTGACAGAAGAGTCTTGGGTTTCCACTGCCCTTCAAGCTAAGAAGGGCAGGACAGGTCAAAACTGTACAGCCCACTATAGTCCCATCCAAACTTTGCTTCTGGAAATCCAGACCAAGCCCTTTACCCTTTCAGAAAACAGTCTCTCCTTTTACCCTGGTGTGAAGGCCTTGGAGCAGGGCATTTCAGTAACCTGACCACGGTCCCTGCTGCCCCTGTTTGCTAAAGGCCCCTAGGAGAGCTAATAGGGACAGGTATCCTGTGGTAGAGGGTAGGGTGAAGAGTCTACCCCAACCTGGGGGAGCACAGACTCCAATTTGGAGCTCATGGTCTAGTCTAGTCAGTGGTTTTCCAACTTTTTTTTCAGCAGCAAACCCCTTAATTCAAATAAAATCTTACCCTGAACCCCGATATGTAAGATAGCTACAAGGGTAGCTGTTCTGTTTGAGGGCAGGCAGCCTAGCCCAGCCTGCTCAGTGCCCTCCACCCCCACTTCCTCTCCCACAAGGGGCTCCTGAGGCAACACCTAGGAAACTTGGGGGTTCTGCCAAACGGTTTGAAAACCACTGGCCTAGTGTCCTGAGCAAGTCAGAGACCCCCCCACCCACCCCAACTGCCTGCCACAGACCAGCTCTGAGTTTCCGGTATCAGCATACTCACTACAGACCAAGTGGCGCATGCAGTCTACCTACCTCCCCTATAAATACCATTACAAAGTGCAGCCCTCTCTCCAAGCAAAAGTCTGGGCTAAACACCTGAGGCCAATTTTGGTCCCACATTCTTGAGTACAACTATGTTGCCACATTCTGGGACCAAGTGAAAATCTCCAAGAAGAGTCAACCCCAGTCTAGCTAAGCTGATCAGTGCTCAGGATCAAGGGCGGTTCTAGAGCACTGTCTGAAGTTACCACCGGAGAGCAGCAATTTTAGCACCTTGGAAAGTGCAGCAGTGAGGTCTGGCTCAGGGCATGCATCTGGAGTGAAATCATTTCTCAAAAGAAAAAATCATCTGAATCTGCTCTAGAGGACTGTGCGCTCGCCCCAAAGTCAACATCCTCAGACTCTGAGGTACAGACAAATAACACCCATGCAAACAGTAGGGCTTCAAAGAAATATAAATGCTTCTAGGTCATAGTAGGTCCTCTAGAACCCATACACCTGGCCCTTGATAAAGCAGCACCAAAGCCTATCACATGGAATAGGCCAGTCATGTATTACATGTCACCTTCACACCCACAGGGTTCAGAGCTGGAATGTTGTTCTCAAGGCATCAACAGTCTTACTGAGACACAGTACATGACCCAGACTGTCTTCTAGATCAGCATTTATGTCCACAACCTCAAAAGGAAAATTAGAGCCCCAATTTAAGAATTTAAGTTTAGGCATAGAAGGTCCCAGAGACAGGGAACAAATTTTTAGGCACCAGTGCACTCCAGTGGGAGATGAGGGTGGCAGGCAGGTCCAGCTACCAAAGCCTCCACCCACCGCAGGCTCTGCAGCCCTGCCATCCTGTCAGAGCCCAGGAGGCAGCAGCAAGTGCTTGATGCAACACACAGGGAAGGGGGATGATGAAGGAACAAGGCCAGCTACAGAATTGCTCTTCTCTCTAAAGAACTGCTAACCACTTCCGGCAGAGAAATGCCCAGAGCCCTCCGTCTGGATACAGTGTTTCTCCCTTGGCCTTGAGGAATTGGAACAAGGGAAATGGGAAGAAGGGGGTTAGGAGGAGGGGCAGAGAACTGCTCCTTTGTTCTTGCCACTGCAAGAGGGAATGTTTTCTTCTTTAAGAATCCCACCATCACCAGATTAGACAAAGGTCCAGCATGCACACGAATATATGTGTGTGCGAGCAGCCCACTGTCACAGCTACCTCTATCACCCAAGAACCTCCATTTTCCATTCCAAAGGCATGTACCTTCTGTGTTTTCCCCAAATCCCACTCTTCCAATGGAGATGAAACCCCTTATGCAAGTCCACCGTCCTCACGGCTGCAAATCAAGCTATGGGTATTCCACGTGCCTACACCTACAAGCATGATCCCTCCCACCTCCCCCCAGCCCTGGAACAGGACTCCATCTCCCAGCCCCTGACTTTCCAAATACATTCCCTGATGTCTCCAGCTCATTCTTCCAACTGCCTGCCTGGCACAGTCAGCTCCCTCACACACTACCCTGCCCCTTCCCAGCCCCATTCCGTGCCCATCCATTCACCCAACTTCTGTCAAGGGCATTTCTCTGTTCTGTTCCTGCTCTCCCATCTCCCAGCCACACTTAGCCCCACCTAGCCCTGGACTTTCTCACTTGCTAGCAAAAAAGGCCCCTACAGTTACCAGGGCCCCCAGTGCCACGGCCCCTGTCAGCACTGTCCTCACTGAGGCCCAGTTCCCCTCCCGCAGACGCCGAGCCTCCTCCAGGGCCCCGTCCCCGTACAGAGCTGTGAACTCCGCCTGTGGGAGAGAGGGGAAGTAGGAGAGAAAGAGGGAGAAAGGGATGTCAGGAGAGGAAAGAGTGGAGAAAAGAGGAGAGGGAGAGTTCCAGTTCCATCCACTGCAAGCACTGCCCCATACCCAGCTCCTCTCTGGCCAAAGCTCCTTTGGCTGCAAGCCCCTTGGGTCCCCCAGGAGCATCCGGCTCATTTGTCCTCTCTGCCTCAAGTGAGTCCCATCCTGTCCTTGGCCAAACCTTTTGCTGAGAACTGGCATCCTCTGTCAAGGCTTGCTGACTCCCAGTCATGCCTGACACCACCCCCCCCGCCCCATGCCACGTGCTCAGCTGTCAAAGTCCCTGAAAGTTGGAGGCCATTCCCCCCACTGCCCCCAGGCACTCTCTGGTTACTATGTATCCCATCCTTTGCTTTGGACCATGAGCCCATCCAGGCAAGGCAGCCCTGGAGTGCAGAGTCCCGACTTCTGGTCAAGGGCATTTCTCTGTTATGTTCCTGCTCTCCCATCCCCCGGCCACACTTAGCCCCACCTGGCCCTGGACTTTTTCTCACACATGCTAGCAAAAAAGGGCTCTACAGTTAGCAGGGCCCCCCCGTAACTGGTACCCTTACTGGTGACTGTAGTGAAGGTATCTGATTACACCCAAAGAGGGAGACTCAGCCCCCATGCACGTCGTTCCCAGCACAGCTGCCCCCAGCCAGAGCACCCCATCTTCCCCCTAGAGACCAGCTTTGTGGAGGGATGTACAGAGCAGCAACTGAGAAGCTTCTTACCCAGCCCCCACTGCTGTGGATCCAGTCAGCCAGCCGCGTCTCCAGGTAGGCCACCATCCACTGCTGCCACTTGTCCTACAAGTGGCTCCATCTCCTTGTTGACACTCTCCGGCACACAGTGCAGCTCCAAAAGACAAAGAAGGCCACAAGACGGCCCCAATTGGGGCCCCCTTGGAAGAGTTCATCAGAGACCTGGGTGAAGCGTTGCTGCTGGGCTGAGCCCGGGGTCACGTGCAGCTGGGCTGCCAGATCAGAGAAGGTTCGCCGGAAGCGGGTCTCGAACTCATCTCCAGCTGCCCGCATGGCTTGGTGCAACGGGTCAGCTGCTGGGCCCTCCCCAGGGCCAGCTCCACAAACATAACCTTCTTTCTGCCTCAGCTTATAGCCTACAAAGTCTGCCACTAGAGCCCGTGTGTCTGGGGCCGAGGCTGGGGTCGCCATCTGGGCGGCTGTAAGAGTCAAGGATGAAAGACTGACGTGAATAAATGGTCAGAGACCCAGAAGGGGCATTTCAAGGCTTGGCCAAGGCAGTGAGACGGGAAGGGAGGTGGGAGGAAATGTTCAGAGATCTCGGGGCAGGGAGGGGCAGAAATTAAGTCAAGGTGGGAAGCCAGGGCATGAGGGGGCTAGCCTTTAATTTCCTAATATAACAAATTCAATGTAAAACAAGCAAATTTTTATTTTTAAAATACTTCAGATTCTGCCATAATAAAAACCACACCAGCTCTATGACACCCTTACAACCTCCTCTCTACAGTATATACCTTTTTGGCTAGAGGAAGGGGCTTAGGACCTCCCCAGAGGCAAGATATGAAGATGCTGGCAGAGGCACAAGATGGGGAAGGAGACAGGGACTAAGGGAAAAGTGGGAGAAGCAAAGGGTAGTACAGGACAGAGAAAGAAGGGGACACTCACCCAGCCTGGATAGCAGCTCTTAGGGACCCAGCGCTGGTGGCAAAGAGCCCCCAGCTGGGGCCTTTCATCCTCCTGGCCAGCGTGGAGCCCTGGGAAGGGGAGGGGGAGAGAACAGAGCTACGCGGGAAAGGCCAGGGATCAGGGTCTGGGCTGAGAAGGACTGGGATTTCAGCTCCTGGGACCGGCCCCTGCCCCCAACGCTCTCTACCAGCTGTGTGGCCGAATCCATGTTTAATGATTGTCCTCCCGGGAAATCCAGGGCCAAGGGCTTCCTGCCGATTGCGATACCATCTCTAGTCCAGGGCTCCCCCCAGTGCAGACCCAAGGGCCCAGCTCCTCCCTCACTTCCCACCCTCAGCCAGTTTCCAACCCCGCCTGCCTGCCAGGTTAGGGATCTCACGGGTCGGGCCTCTGCCGGGATCCGGGCCGTTTCCTGGTGCAGGAGCTGGGAGGGAGGGAGAGAGGGAGGAAAGGGAGGGAAGGAAGGAGGGAGGAGAAAAGGGGGGGGCGGGAGGGGAGGACCCGGCGCCGGGTGATGATGGGGCCCAGAGATGCGTCCAGAGAGGGGCGGGGCTGGGACACGGCCTTGGGAAGGGCCACAACTCAGGAAGAGAGAGGGACGCTGGAGGCCTAGAAGAGCTGAGGCGGAGAGGGCCTGGAGGTCTGGGCTGGGCTCCTGAGCCTGGAGGCTGCCCAGAGAAGTTGGCTAGGCCTCAGGAACCTCGGAGCAAATCCAGCATTTCCAGAACGTTCCTAATCTTCCATGCACTTTTTGAACTTTTCCAGCCCGGGAATGGGTACCTGGAAAAGAAGAGCGGTTCCCATTCTGGTGGGAACCGCCTGTCAGGAGCCTCACCCTGAGGAACTGGCGGGCACACATCACACACACACACACACACACACACACACACACACACACCCCACCAAATATTTCACACACACACACACACACACACACCGCCACCAAATATTTCACACACACACACACACCACCAAATATTTCACACACACACACACACACACACACACCACCAAATATTACACACACACACACACACACACACACACACACACACACACACACACACACACACACACACCAAATATTTCACTTCTTTTCTCCAGGACCTTTAACCCAGTGGTTGGCGGTTTAGCTGAGCGTCAGTAGCCAGGATTTGGATCACAAGCAGTTTCTGAAGGTAACTTTTCTTCATCTTCTCTCACCTTGTTTTGTAAACAAACTTGTTTTCTTTTCAATTCTTTGCACCAAACTTACGAACTCATTTTCATTATGAAAAGAACAAACAATATAGAGGTATAGGGAAAAAAATACAAGCTCTCCATTTTCCTCCCTCTTTCCCACCCACAATTCCACCTTCCTTCCTGGATGTCACCAATGTCTAGGTTGACGTTTATCCTTTCAGATTACATATGTATATGCACATATATGTATGTCTGTTATTTAGACATGGCAATTCAGAGTGTGAAGCCGTCTGACCACAGCTGATCCACACGAGGGCACTCTCTGGCATTCTGAATGGGCCCACCAGCTCTTGCAGCTACTTCTCCTCAGCTCCATTTGGAGGGATTTCCAACCAAAAGCCAGAAAGAGGCAATCCACTTTTCTTTCCTGCAGGGTCCTTTTGCATCTACCTCCAGCCCAAGCCTTGGTATTCCCATCTGACCTATGGTAACTGGAGAAGCAAAGTCTTTTCTATAAAACAATAGTAACAACTAACACATATTGAAGACTTATTAGTGCTAATTGTTTTATATACATGCATGATATTTTATTCTCACACCAATCCTTAATGCTGTTGTTATATCCCCATTCTATGGATGAGGAAAGTGAGGTTTGGAGAAGTTAATTTGCCCAAACCACACATACTTAGAAGCCAGGACTCAATATAATTCTGTCTGACTTGAAAGTTTGTCTTAACTTTAACACTGTATTGCTGCCTCAGGGCCACCTCTTCTGCGTCAGGTAATCAATGTTACATTCCATTTACAGGTCCAAACTCAGTTCTCCCATTTTGAATGCCCAATCAGTGCCGTTCCTTTATGACTATATCCTTTCAAACATCCTCATTTTTTATTTGCTTTGGGTTTATCATTGCAGCTGCTACCAGTGAGATTGCCTCCTTCGTTAGAATATAACCTAGTCTAGTCCTTCATTTGAAATTCTGATTTCTTCTAAGATACTTACTTGAATAAACACTTTTAAGTTTCAGGATCCAAATATGTTTCTGTCTGCCTGCCCATTTATTTACATGCTCTGTGGGAGCAGGAACTGAATTTTATTTATTTTCATGTCCTTGTGGCATAATAGCCCCTCAGTAAATGTTGATTAAATGAATCTTCCGATGCCTCTGGCCAGTTTTTGAGCAGGCTCACTCAGATGTTTGAAGATAATTGCAGTGGCTAGTTAAGAAAGACTGAACTACAAAGAGAAAAAAAGAGAAAGAAAGGCTGATTTAGAAAAAAACGTTCAATGTCAGTCTGAACAGCCAGAATAGAGCTGCTAGACACAACGTTAATTATATCCGGTCCAAAGCAGTGTACCTCAAGGATCTTCTTACACCAATACTGCAGAGCCAAGGTTGGGCAGCTCAAGCAATGAAATAGAACTCCTTCCAGAAAACCTCAGGGCATGTATACTGACCTTGAACCTTATATGTTCCTTCAATGAACTTTACCAGAACATGAGAGTTTAAAACTGCTTAATACAATTTAATGTATTATTCTACATTGTAAGATATGAAAAGAGTACATCCATGGATTATGTATGTATGTATAAAAATAAGAAAATAAAACTCAGTATCATTTAAAAAATGAGTCCTGGCTAAATAGCAATGCAATGGTTAATATTATAAAGTGCAAACAGGAACGAATTGTACAATGACATGGAGATTCCATTTCTACTTTGAGATTTCTCTTTTAAATATGCTATAGATGTTAACTATTACCATTAAATGGTTTAATCTTACATAACCAAGTGGATAAGAAAGTGGACTCTAATCTCAGCTCCCCAGTTATCTATGTAATCCTGAGCAAGTCTTATCCCTTCTCTCCATTTTTCTCATCTGCAAAACAGACATAATAATATTCCCTACTCCTGATAGCTGTATTATATGAGTTAATATTTGTGAAACTTTTTACAACCATACCTAGCACATTATAAGTATTATACAAGATCAGTAGGGAAGTTGAAAAAAAAACTAAACACTTCACATGTTTTGTTTGTTTTTTTCATAGTGGAGAAAAAAAGCCAGCTCTCTCCCCTTCTTGGTTGCTCCAACTGTAACTAGAATGCCACAGTCCCAGCATCAAGAGAGTTATGTGCTCATTCAGTCAGTAATTTGAGGGCCTACTATGTACTGACACTGACTATGGATCAGACACAGCCCGTGCCCTAAGAGGGCTTATAGTTGGGGCAGAGATCAGAACTCTTAACTCCCTTTTTTTACATATTAGAAAACTAGAGGGCCAGAGAAGTTGTGCCTTGCTCAAGGTCACAATAAATAGCACAAGGGGCAAGACTTGAACTATGTCTTCCCACAACTCTTAGTTCAGAATTCTTGTCAGTGGGCCACCCACCCTTTTGAGCGCCGCCACATCTCAGCTTCTATATGAGACTCTACCTAGCTTTTATAACCTTCCCTTATTTGCACCCACTGCCAACCCCCTCCCACACCTGGAGCATAGGGTTTACAAAAGAAAACGGTAAGCCCTGAAAAGAAACGCAGGGCTTTTTGAACCTTCCCCTGCAGGAAAAGGAAAGGCTACTATTTTCTCCCTGTGTTAAACTCTTCCAGCGCCTGAAAGGCAGAGGCCTTTTTAAAATGGGGCGGGGGGATGGCTGAGTGGTCTCACTCAGGTCCGAAAGGGTGGAGTCCCCGCCCCCTGGTGCAGCAGCAGCGAAGACAGATGGGGAGCCATCTGTCAGACGGCTGTGGGCGGGGTCCGGGGCCGCGAGACCGCGGGACCGGAGGGTGAGCTCCGCTGAGCGCACGCTCAGAGCAGACAGCTCGCTAAAGGCAAAGGCAGGAGGTGATGGTGTAAGACCGGGGAGCTGACTGCCAGAGGGAAGGACAGGTAGTCAAGGAGGCAAGGGGAGAGCTACGAGAAGTGGAGGATCGTGGAGGTGACAGCAAGGAGAATACGCAGCCGCGAAGGGCGGCTGAAGCAGGCCCGGCGGCTTCAGCACAGACGCCGGGCGAGCGGGAAAGAGGAAGGGAGGGCAACGGGCCGGCGCAGGGCGGCGGGGTACAATGTCCCGCGAGCGGCACCCCCTCATGGATATACCCCGCAACCTGAGCTTTATCGCCGCGCTGACAGAGCGCGCCTACTACCGCAGCCAGCGGCCCAGCCTAGAGGAGGAGCCAGAGGAGGAGCTAGGCGAGGGCGGGGCGCGCCTCGGGGCTCGGTCCCGCGCTCACGCTCGGAGTCGCGGCCGCCGGGCCCTCTCCGCGCCCGCCGGAGGCGGCGGGGTACGGGCGCCCCGTAGCCGCAGCCCCGATACTCGCAAGAGAGTGCGTTTTGCCGACGCGCTCGGGCTGGAGCTGGCCGCCGTGCGCCGCTTCCGCCCTGGAGAGCTGCCCCGGGTGCCCCGGCACGTGCAGATCCAGCTGCAGAGGGATGCCCTCCGACACTTCGCGCCGTGCCAGCCCCGCGCCCGGGCCGTCCAGGTAGGCGGTAGAGGCAAGCCCCTTTTCCGGGAGCTCCCTGACTGGCGGCGGCGGGCTGTGGCAGTGGATTTACGAAGGAACACCCTCCTCCATCTACAACCCCGGCCTTGCTCTTGCTGATACTCTTCGGAACCCTGTTGGGTGCGTGGCCATAGGCCACTCTATTAGCTGGGAAACCAGGGTCGGCCTCTGATTGGTCCAGTGCCTCGCCCTGACCCCGCCCCCTGCTCGCTCCCTTCGCCCGAGCTCTCTCTCTGCTCCATCTCTTCCCCCACAGGAGGCGCGCACCGCCCTGGAGCCGGCCCGCGAGCCCAGCTTCGCCGCCCGCTTGCTAGCGCAGCGCATCTGCCTGGAACGCGCGGAGGCGAGCCCGCTGGGCGTGGCCGGGAGCGCACGCGTGCTGGACCTGGCCTACGAGAAGCGCGTGAGCGTGCGCTGGAGCGCCGACGGCTGGCGGAGCCAACGCGAGGCGCCCGCGGCCTACGCCGGCCCGGCCCCGCCCCCTCCGCGCGCCGACCGCTTCGCCTTCCGCCTGCCTGCGCCACCCCTCGGAGGCGCCCTGCTTTTCGCCTTACGCTACCGCGTGACGGGTCTGGAGTTCTGCGACAACAACGGTGGCCGTGACTATGCTCTACGTGGGCCCGAGCACCCGGGCAGTGGCGGAGCCCCGGAGCCCCAGGGCTGGATCCATTTTATCTGAGACGTCTGAGGCCGCCGGCGGAAAAACCAAAGGCACCCGGGGGCTGGGAGAGCCCGAAGATTTGACGGGGAGGAATGGGAGAAACCGAGACTGGCCGGCAGCTGTCCTAGAGAATCAAGTTGGAGGAAGGCAGAAAGGAAGGAGAAGTTAAAGGGGCGTGGGGAGTGGGCACAATCAACGAAGGTCGGGGAGACGGGAGTGGAAAATAGGTGGATATGAGGTGAAAGATCCCGAAGCATAGGAGAAAGGAGGCCAGGAAAGCACCGAAAGGATTAGTAAAAAAGCCTAAGATTGGGGTTGATGGTGATGGTCCTTTCTGTGAGTGGACACAGGGAGAAAGTGATTGGGTTCGTCAGTCCTAGGCAGTTGAAGATTAAGATAACCTCCGGGATTGAGGTATTTTATGTGAAATAGGAGCCCACCTCACTACAGTCATTTAGGTTTCTGGCTCATCCTCTCTTTTTGCTAGCCTTTGTCCCCGCAGGTCCCCCAGTCCTGCTCATCCTAGCTTTAATTCAGCCATGACTGCCTTGCTTAAGTCCCAGGAACTTGGCCATGGCTCCCCAGTCCCTGGCATTAAGACAGGATTCCCTTGCCACCCCAATGACCCCAGGCTTCATTCTCCACAGACTGGCTGAAGAGTGATGGCAGGTAGCAATCAAAACTCCTACCTCTAGCCTCCAGGAAGCCGTTGGAATTAAAATGAAGCCAAAAGCAACTCCAGGCCTGTCCTGGTAGCCAAATAATGTGGTGCCTAAGGGTTTGGTACACTCAGGAGCTTCCAGAAAAATGTCAGCCTTACTTTTCTGGGGTGCCTTTTAATGACCTCAAAGCACTTTATGGACTGTATCTGTCAAGCGACAGTGAATCATGAGAATCACGAGTTCTGCTTCAGAAGAGAAAGTCACTGATTGACTGGCTGTATAACTTTGGGCAAGTTACTTCACCTCTCTGGGCTCGGTTTCCACCTTGGAAAACTTAATTTGGATTAGGTGATCTCACGCTCCTTTTTGCTTTGACATATTATATGACCTGTTAGTGGCAGAGTGTAGTTTAGAAGCCACATTCTCAACCTACAACTCAGAGTACATAGCACCCCAAGAGTCTGGTTAGGGCTGAGGATGAGACCTGCAATTGACAGGTGTTCCAGAGCTCAGTAAGCATCCCATAACCAGTTTGCATCCTCAGGGTATTCAGGGCCTCCTCCAAACCACAGCTCACCCCCTGCCCCTTGCTTTTTTGCTCTTGACACTGCAGACTTCCAGCCTGAATACTCTTGAGGCAGTTTTGGGGAGGTGCATCTCTGTTGGGGAAAATGTTTGGGAGTCCCAAAGATGAAAGGCAACAAGATTGGGGGTTCTCTTGAGGATAAAGGATTATGGGCATAAGAAATGGAAAACATTTCAAATGAAGGATCAAAGCAACTTGGAAATTAAATGGCACCAGAAGATGGGAGTCTGTTCCACACCCTGAGCAAATGAAATGGGAAAGCTGGACTCTTCTGTCCGTTCACATTCATGCCTTATGTCTTTCCTGATTAACCTTTGCTGGTTGTTTTTCCTTTCTTTTTACCTTATTCCTAACCCCTTGCTTTTCTCTTTCTTTGACCCTCTCATCACTTCCATTTTTCTTTTAGCACATAGGATGCTTTCATTTCTCTTTACTGTTTGACTCCCTCTTCATCTTTATTGATTTCTGCTATTCCTTCTCCCTCCAGAAGAGGTGGAAAACCTACTTCCTTTTCTCCAAGACCACCATGGTTGATCATCTTGCTCCCTCAGGCTCCTCCTTGACAGTCCTCTAGAAGGGGGAAGAGGGAAAAGAAGCTCCTGATGCTGTGGATGAACAAGTTGCTCCCAGGTAAACAGCTCCCCACACCCCTCTCTGTTACTGATTTCTCAAAGAAAAGTTTCCTGATTCCCCCTTCCTTAGCACTGAGTGAGACAGTGCATGCACATGTGCCCATATGTGCATTCAGGATAGAATTTGGGGCTTGCTACCAAGCCTGTCTTGTACAAAGCCTTAATCCTTTGAAGAAAGATGGCCAAAAGAAAGGAACTCTTGAGTTCCTCAAACAAATGCTGATTTAAACATCCTTATCTGGTGAAGAAAACAAAGAATTTCATGCATCTTATGTGTGGATCACCTTCAGGTCAAACTTCCAGCAGACTGAAGAGAGAAACTGTACTGGGAGCCATCAAGCAATGCTCTTTTTAGTCATCAGTGAAGAGCCCAAGGGAGACTGGGTTGAGGCACTGTGTGTAATAATCTCTCTCCTTATACATTATTGTTATGTATTTTTAATGATTGTTAATAGCTCACATTTGTTTATGTACTAAAATCTGATGTCTTGCATGCATTATCATCCTCAAAACAGCCCTATGAGTTGAGAAACGATATCCCTGTTGCAGTGATGAGCTCAGAAAAAGCTAAGTAATTAGTTCAAGATCACGCAGCTAGTAAATGGCAGAGCTATGATTGTGCATCCAGGAAATCTCCAGAGCCTCTGTGCATAACATAACCATGACACATTTTTTTCCTTTAAAAACCTTGCCATATATCATCTCTTACTAGGAAAAGACCACTGTTTCTTACTGAACTCTGCCTTGCCATCCTCCTAGTCTGAACTGGCCTGGAAAAGGCAAAGTGCGGAGGGTCCCAAGCTTCATCTGCTCCTGCCAGGAGCTTACTGCTAGCTCCTGTGCCAGTATCCCAGCCCTGCTTCATCAGCAAGTGGCCACTCCACCTGCCTGCTAGAAAAATTGTGAACCCATTTGAACTTACTGGGATTCTCTTTTGGCCCTAGCCAACCCTCCATACTTGGTGGACAACACCCCTTCCTGCAAACAGGCTAGTTCTCTAATCTTTCCTCTAGAAGGGTCCCCGACTAGGATAATTGCTGGGTGATATGTGCGTGGGCCCTCTCTGGGATCCCTGGTATTACTGAGTGGAAAAACACAAACTGGTGGGGGGCAAAGAACCAAGGATAATCCATTGTTCCCTAAGCTCTTTTTCTATAAGGTGGTGATGGCTCATCCCTCTCCCCTACCTGCCATTCTCAGCTTTATGAAGCCCACAAATGAGTCTTCTGGTTCTTCCCATATAGAGCTGCCCCAGGGCCTAGGAGTAAGCTGAAGGTCTAACCTGACATGAGAAACATGAGGAATTTGGTGGAATCTTTTAGAAATGTGTTGTGTGTTAGCATTGTGGTGGGGTCTTTCCTCTAAAGGCTGATGACTGTATGAACAGGGGCAATTAGGGCATAACATGCCAGCCATGAACTGGGAAGTGCCATAGGAGGAATGATTACTATGGAAAGGCCTTTGGGTCCTTGAAACACACAGTAGGAATGCTTTTGCCCTTTCTTGTCTTCCAGACCTCAGATGTCTTCCTATACCTACCTGATAGCCTTCCTCCTGTTCCTTTGTTTCTCTTTATGTTTCTGTGTTTCTCCAGAGCTGCTTTGGACCCTTGTAATCTGCAAGTCATAGAATCCAAGACCTGAAAAAGGTTGGCTTTACAGATCATTGGGTGCAGGCTCCTCTACAGATGAAGGCACAAGTCTAGATGAGAAGGGACTCCGGCAGGGTCAGATTTGTTAGTGCAGCTTGAGATGGGGCTTACCCCGAAGCCTCCTGACACAACTCATTCCCAGGCCAAGAAATAGGTCTCCACAATCAGACTTGTGATTTTCGTGGCAAAGGATAAATAACATCAGAAGTGTTTGATTTTCTGCTCCTAGTTTTCATTGCCTTCCCCATTCAGCCATGAAGAGAAACAAAAGACACTTGTAGTTTTCTCTGTATCCCAAGCCTTGGCATTTCTTTTGATGATACTGCTGAAGAACTGTGAAGTTGATACAAAGACTGAATAATCCACCCACTGATTAGCTAATCTGGGGAAGATATAAAAGCTTGCTATGTGAATCCCCCAAAAACCACAGTTCTCATCAGGCCTCCTGGAGCCTCCCCACCCCCTTATGGTACAGCCCTGTTTACTGGGTCCCAAACCCACTAGTATTGTGCCTCACTTCAGCTTCTTCATGCAACTGCCATCTCCCTCTGGATAAAAGACCTCATATTTAAAATAAAGTTGAAATATAAGGATATGATAAGGATTGAGAAATACTGTTTGTTTTGTGCAAAGGGTGGCAGATGACCCAGAGGCAAGATTTCTCCCTCCTACCCCACATTTCTTGGTCATTTGTCTCATTTCTTAAAAGTCCTGTTCCCTGTCTGCTGGAGTCTTCTGTCTATGCAAAAATTGGGTGGGAAGATATGGAGGAGTTGGACAGCCCTGATAAAAGACACCCCAACAGGATCCCATCACCATTTTGGGTAGGGGTGGAGAGAGTTACCAGGGCTCAGCTCCTTAGTTCCTGGCACTGAGCACCACCGCTGCTGGTGCAAAGGAGACAGCTTGGGGGAAAGTCCTGTGTTCCTCCCTGAGTTTGGGGGGGTCTTCTTCCTTCAGGGGG
The DNA here is from genome assembly GCF_040802235.1 of Manis javanica. Classification (NCBI taxonomy): domain Eukaryota; kingdom Metazoa; phylum Chordata; class Mammalia; order Pholidota; family Manidae; genus Manis; species Manis javanica. The sequence continues at coordinate 74,392,197 of NC_133163.1, forward strand.
CCATTTAAGTTATACTCTGCTTCTTCTTAAGTACTGTAGGGAAGAGCAGAGCCCTTTTCCTTATCAAGGGCAACCTTAAAGCAAAGGCTGAGAAATAGGATGGAGAGGAAAAGCACAGACCTCTGTCTAATCCAGAATGTAGCAATGGAAATAGATACTAAAGGAAGGCATCCTAGAAAAGATCAAGTTCTAGCATACTATGGACTCCTGCATCACCTGAATAATGAAAGAATCCAATTGCCAGCAAAGTAAATAGACAATGTTCCTAATAGGGAAGCCCTAGCCAGAGAATGATCAGATGTTTCCTCACTGCATCATAATAGCCAAGTTGTGATGTCACTGCAGAGCACCCACTCAGTAGTATGTGTTCTAAGTTAAACCAGGTATGCTGAAGGGTAGAGTCAGCATCAAGAACAGATACCCAAAGAGAGATAAGTGGTGGCTTTCCAATTCTCTCCATAGCTTATTGCCTAAGGCCCCTCTGTGGTCCTAATGTCTTCCCAGACTTCTCACCTCTTAGTTTGGCAGTAGGTTTTTCTGAAATCCTTCCACAGCCTCCTTCACTGCAGCTTTTGCTATCCTCAGTTCTCAATAATTGCAGTTCTGATGGGTCAGCTCTCAGCTCTGCTATTTCTTAGGAGATGGCACAGAACTCTGGAGCAAGATTCTCCCAAGGGAGGCAGCAATTCACCATATCTATTTGGGTAGTCTGAGGGGTAGATCCAAGTTTTTGGGTGCCTGAAACATACAACTTTGGAGCCTTTTATAAGAAAAATACATGAGGCACAAAAGTGAAAATGGTTTATAATGAGAAAAGATATGAACAAATTAACAGTTTTTAAAAAGCTGACAAATACCACAATACCAGAAGAAAAATAACTTAAAAAGTCTACCTGCAGGCCTAAATATTTTTTCTTATAATTTTGTTTTTGGCTGTGTGCTCTTTGATGGCCTTTTCATGATTACTTTATATAATATTTTCTATAAAAAGTATAGAAAGGTAACTCAGTCTTCTACATGATCATTTATTTTTTACTCTTGGTACTTAGAAAATTTTCACCTTCATACTTAGTAATAATGTCACATAATTTTTTAGGATTTCTGTCAAACTTGGGGTGGGGAACTTTGGTAGTGTATGATTTTGGAGCATTTCAAATTTGCAATGACTAATGTCATATACTCTGAATTGTTGACATTAGGAATATTCCTGGAAGCATTTATGTATTAGTTTGGTAGGGCTGCCATACAGAATGAGTGGCTTAAACAACAGAAATTAACAGTTCTAGAAGCTAGAAGTCTGAAATGAAGGTGTTGACAGTTGATTTCATTCTGAGGTTCCTCTCTCCTTGGCTTGTAGATAGGCATCTTCCAATGTAACATTTCCCCTTTGTAGACTTTAAGTCCGAATACAATTATATTCTGAGGTACGGGGAGATAGGACTTTTAACATGAATTTGGCAGGGTGGGAATGGGGGGAGATGCAGTTCAGCCCAGACACTATACTTGCTATTTATTCACAAACCACACACATATGCCTACTAAACCCAAACTAAATGTATCACTGACTCAGCCAATCCCAAAATGCCCATGGCCTCTCTGTTGCCACCTGACGAAAGGGAAGTATGATAGAAGGGAAGTCAAAAAGTTATCTTAACCAATTGCAGTTTAAGTGTTTTTTTTAGATTTTACAAAAACCTACAACCATATTAATACTGCAGCTCCACCAGTACTTTGGAAGAGGTCTATGCAAGGGATGGCCCTGAAACTTCAGTTTCCTTAGCTATAGGACACATGTGCCTTTTGTCAGTCCTAATATCAGCCATGCCAAGGGAGAGAGAATTTCACCAGAGATGGGGGATTGACATCTCTACATTGAGAATGACATGGTACATCCCCATTCTTCAGCACTAGACTCTGAAGATCTGGGAGGGTTAGTGTCTTCCTAAAGGTGTCAGGTACCCTCTGTTTTCTGATATTGTCAGCCTGGGCTTCTTCCTCTTTTCCACTCTCCCATCCTAGAGCACTTCATCTTCTAAGGCTTTAGGATGAAACCCACATACAAGAGGGAGGCTCCAGCCTGCACCCCAGAATTGGGACCTAGGAGTTTCGCCTTTCCTTGGATTCTCCCTCTCCTAGACCTTTGTGCTCCCTGTTCTTGACCCTTGGGGCTGAGTACCTTTATGAGACAATGAATGTGTCAGAGTTGTTCACCTTTCATAATACCAAGCCTGTGATCAGTGATGCCCAGAGTGCCTAACTGAACCCTCCAGGGGTAGGCACTAAATTCCCACAGGCAGTGCCTGCCTGACTTCCAGACAAGCATGGATTTCCTTGGTCAATCCAGTCTCATTGTTTGGATTAGGAGAGAATGACCCCTCTACTGAAAACAGCTATTGCTGCCTAAAATGTTCCACTTTTCCCTTCATCATATACAAACCATTCGGGTGTTGTAATAGTCATGATTTAAGAGAAGGTCTGTGTATACTACCACTCCTGGCTTAAACCCTGAGGGAATCAAGAGAGTCTAATTCTAAAGCTGAATTGTTTACTCCTATAATGTTTTTTGGCCATACTAGTTTGAAGGGCATGGGGCTGGCTCTTAGGAGATTTTTACTAAATGTAATAGGGGGAGGGGGTAGGCAGGGGCAAATAATAAACCCTATTTTTTTCTGAAAATAGGACTCAGTGCTGAAGAAGAGAGATGTTTCGAATATCTAGTAACTCTGAAAGAACTCTAGACCTTACAGGGGCAAGATGAAGAATCAGAAGTAGCAGTTATGCTGTTTGGCCTTTGCAGGGTATGTGTGGAGGGCTAAGCTCTGAGGAACACAGCACAGACTCTGAAATTGCTTTATAAATTATTGTAGCTATATAAGCTATTAAGTGACCTAGTCAAGAAGAGACTTTTTCAGTGACCAGCATGAGAACAGAAGCATCACTTCAGCAAGTATTAGAAGGCTGAGAATCCTATATATACAGAATTTTTGACTCAGTACTAAGGAGTGTGGACTACTGCTTTGGTGGAAAGCCCATTTTATCGTTACGGTTTTTTGGCAGGGAAAACCAAGGTTCCCCCAAAAAGGGTCAGGGCTACAGGTCCTCTCTATTAAGGGCAGAAAAGAGCCTGGGGGTCAGGTAGGTCCCATTGAGGTGACTCCTCCAGCACTTCATCTTTGAGAACACTTGTCCCGTGCCAGCTACACCCGAGAAGCTATCAAAACCAGGCTGCTAGGATCCTCGTCTTTCCGGGTGGCAAGGCATTTGATCCATCTTGAGAAGAGCCCCGTCGCTCCAGGCGCTTCATTTGCAGTGACGCTGTTGAAGGCGGTTGGACCCTCGGCTGGGAAGGCGCTAGTGTGAAGGCTTGGCAAGGGGATGCTGAAAAAGTCTTCCTTCAGGAGGTCACAAACGGGAAATAATTGTACAGGCGGTCTGGACAGTTCAGCAAACTGCTATGAATTCCTCCGGGGGAGGTGAGGAAGAAGGTTCTGGGAAAAACAGGGCCCAGCGTACTCCGAAGGTCCGGCACCGGTAGGTCGAGAAAGTGGGGAGGTACCAGTCACTGCATCCTGGCCCCGAGGGGACATCTTCTCTGGCCCACGCACCCAATAGCCACCCCGGCTGAGGCGCTCACAGCCAATAGAGGACTTAAGCCGAGACCCCGCAGCCAATGGTCGGCCCAGTGCGTTCCTCAGGTGCCCGCCTGCCCGCGTCCACCAATAGAGACTTTGGACACCTTGGCACCGCCCCTGGGTCCCGCCCCGCCTCCAACTCGCTGGAGCAGGGCTGGGCTGGACGGGCGCGCTCTCGGGGGCACGGGAGCAGTCCTGGTCCGGCTCTCCGCGCGGGTGGGCTCGGAGTAGGCCGCAGCGAGCCGGAACCCCATTCCCATCCCGGAGGCTCCCTGCCCTTTCTCCCCTTTTCCCTTTGGCCCATGGTGCGAGGCTGGGAGCCGCCGCCCGGGCCGGACCGCGGTGAGTGATCCCCAGCCCCTTCGACTTCCCCTCCCAGCCCCTATACGATCTCCGACCTCCGGAGCCCCATCCCCGCGCTTGGGGGAGGAGAATTCCGGGTTCGAAGTCGCCCGGTTGTCTTTCTCCTCTAGACTTTTCGGTTCCCTGTTGTAACTGGGGGTGGGTGAGTGGGTGTGTAGGGAGGAGGGGAAGGCTGGTTGGGACGCCCTTGGCGACGGTAGAATTGAGAATCGCCTAGTCCCTGCGGGGGGGGGGGGGGCTCATCGCCCCAAGTGCAGCAACTTTTTGTTCTCTGACCCAATTTGGAGCCTTGTAGACTGCCTGTGAAATGGAGGATAGGAGAAACGTTTCCTTCCCAGGCCTCCCCCACCCCGCTCCCCGCCATAACTACCTCCTGGCGACCTCAACACACATACGGAAACCTTGTCTTACTTCTGGGGAGCCGTGGCCTTTGGGAATGAAAGGTTTAGGAGTAACTGCCCCTGCAGATCCCCTACCCAGCCGTACTCAGAAAACCAACCAGAATGGTGAGAACCCAAGTGTTGCATCTGAGACTTCTAAACTGAAATAAGACTCAAACTGAGACCTGTTTGGTAACGTCGGCCCAAATCAGGAGATGTTATGTTATATGAACCTCCTTCTCACCGTACATTTGAAGCCCATTTATATGATTTGGATAGGTAGGTGACAGTTGTGGGGGGAAAAAGCCAGTTAAAGTTGGGAATTTGTAAAAATGATGCATACATATCCCAAGTATTGTCATTAAAAATACTCTCATTTCACCAATCTTTTGGGGTAGTTGTCCAGGCATCTTTTAAGTCTGCTGACTGGAGTTCCCAATTTTCTTTCCAGTATGGACTACACAAGTAAATCTCAAATCTGGCTTCACCCTGAGAACTTTTTAAAACTACTGATGCTTGGGCCCCAGTCCAGACTAATAAGTCAGAATGAAGAGGCAGGTTTAAGTTTCACAGGTAATTATGATGTGTAGTCTGAGAAGAGAGGCACTGCCTTTCATTATCTGTGATCTCCAATTTTGGTGTCTTTAGAGAGGGAATTTAAATACTTTTGAAGGAATTTGAATGCAGAATACCATTGAGATTTGTAAGTCCCTTGCCCCTCCAACCTTTTACAGTTGTCTTGCCTACTCTCAACAGTCTTTAAATTGTACACTCCTTTGTACTATGCTTTTCCAAAGCATTTGACTTTATTTCATAGGAGCAATTTTTAATGAACTTTTTTTATAAGTTTATGTGATGTTTAATTACATTATTATATAAGTACAGAAAAATAACAGGCATAAGCAGCTTTGGAATCAAGTACAACTGGCCCAGGCACACTAGGCAGCTGAAGGAAACAGATGATTTCAGCACACTTACCCTACTAGCCTCTAGTATCCATTGCACTGTGGGTACCCCAGGGGTCCATTAAGCCAGGCTCCTGGCTCAGTTGAACACCCCTCTCTTTCACTTTCTCCAACTAATATCTAATCCCTTATAGACTTGCTCAAATTCTGGGTCTTCTTGCATTCACCCTTTTCATTCATTCACATCAAGCTGTCAGATCCTTTAAGCAATTGGCGCCATTGCCTTTAATGAAGTTGGGAGGATAAAATGCAGAGGTTCTTAACCTGGGCTTCTGGGCAGCCAGTGAACCTCCTGAGATTATATAATGTATAAGTGTGAATGTTTATTTTGGGACGGTACTCATAACTTTCTGAGGGTCCATAACTTCTTATTTTCTTTTTTTTAAATAATAACTTCTCGTTTTCAAAGAGGTTCATGAACCAAAAAGTTGAGAAACACGTAAGTTGAATATCACTAAAAGTCCTTGAAGGGCCTTAAAACTATCACCAAAACACATTTTAGGCAGTACTTCAATTCTTCTCTGAATAAAGATTTATGGGATTTAGCAGGATCATATCTGGTCTCTCAAACTGTCTTCTACTTTAAACATAAGCAGAGGTTTAAGTCTAAAATTTTGAACACCTCTTTCTCCTAGGATTGTGTTGTGAACACATAGCCGGGAAGTTTAAGGCAGCCCATTCTTTTCTGCCATCTGTCCAGGGGTATGGAAAGCCCAAAGGAAAAGAAGGGTATTATTGTGACTATATTTTTTATTAATGATTTTAGCAGTAGAAAGTAGGAGTCTTATTTCCCCAGCTTTGATTCCCTTCCTTTTTATCCTCTCCAAATGGAGGCATAAGAACACAAGAGACAGTAGTGTTTTCATTGTGGTTTTGATTACTGTACCTACTTGTTATATCTGCCCTACTTGTTATAGTTCTCATGAGCCCTTCTCTAGTTGTAGTTTCTTCCTATTTCAAAGCCAGATTCTTCCAGGGATGTGCCAGCTATACAGCTGTGCCGTTGTTTAAGCCATCATTCTGTATCAGGAAGTCTTCTACAACTTGTGTTTTGTGTAATTGGAAAACTGTGGTTGTATGTACACCAAATATGGTATGTGCGTCACGGAATATTATGTTGAAATACCAAGCTGATGCCACGAGAATCTGAAGGATAGCAAATTACATGAATGAAAGCAAAATGCTTCCTGTAGGCTTGTATCTATGCCTACCTTATATCCCATCTGGCAGTCTTCATCCTCACACTGGACTGCTTTATTCCTGATGCTACATTTTTCTCATATCTAAAGTTATGTTGGGTCCTTGAAGAACAAGACACAAATAAGATTAAGTAAATGCCAAGTGTTGCAATCATAAAAGTATTCTCCAGCTTAGATGTGATGGTGTTCTCAGTGGAACACAAACTTCTAAATGGTGGTTTTGCACCTGGCCATGCAAGCGTTTCCTCACAGGCCTCAGCTGTGTCCGGGATGAACCTGGAGGGTAAAGGTAGAGCTACCCACTGGCATTCACTTGGCAATCAAAAAGGATTTATATCAAATTATGGATTCAATTCTCCAGTGGCCCTGATTATCATGCTATTTTAAAGCAGCAAAATCCACTCTGGAGTTATATCCAGCTCCCAAAATATAAAATGTATGAAGTCATAGATGCCCTGGTTTCCTCCACTGCCCATCAGAATTAGGACTCAACATAAACAGACTGAAAACAGTGATTTTAAAGAATTTAGTGTTAGGAAGAGCTTTACCTTAGAATCACTTGTGAGGCTAAAGTACCAATAAAAGCTATTTGTTGTAGGCATAATATCAAGTGCATTTTTTCATTTAGTCATAAACTTGTGAGGTAGGTGCTATTACAATCTCCTTTCTCTCTGATGGAAAACTAAGGCTTAGAGAAGTTCAAATTAACTTGTCTGAGGATAAGCAGCACTCTAGGAAGTGATGGAACTGCAACAAATCTCAAATCTGCTCCATCCCAGACCTCCATCTTTAACAGCTCCTTTAGGCTTTGCCTACACATGACAGCTAGCGCATACTAGGGGCTTGGTAAAAAAATGTAACTACACAGCAATGTCTCCATTTTTTATACAAGAGAAATTGAGGTTTCTGTAAGTTCAGTAACTTCTTCCCAAGATTACAGCTGATAGCAGAATTTGAATTCAAATTGCAGGTTGGCCTTACTCAAGAATCATATTTCTACTCACTATACCATGCTGCCTCCATTTACCCTCTTAATGTTCTCTTCAAGTTGTGTTACCCTTAGGATCTGCATGGCCTTCAGTTTGTTAGATTTGCTTGTTAAAGGGGAATGGTGAAACACATTAAAATTCTTCCAATTTTTTTTAAGCGTCACATAAAATCCCTTGATATTACACTGATCTATCTATAACTTTCTGGACTTGAGATTTTTCTTAATTTGTCATGTAACATTTACCTAGGAATCCTGTCCCTTCTTTAACATATCAGAAGTTACATTTATATACTCAGAAGGGATTCCTCCAAGAGTAAAGAGTAACAGATGTATGAGTCTCTAATGTCCACACAGGGAGTGGGGTTAAAATTCCATCAACAGAATTATTCTGGGAAATGATTTGAGCAGGTATTCCAGGAATGAAGCATAGTCAGGGGCTGTCCCTGCAATCCCCACACTCATAACCCTGGGAGCAGTGGTGCTACTGGGAGGCTCGCATGACCTGGCTACAATTTATAATGAACCTGCCCACCTGGTCCTGAGAAAGCTGGACTGAAGAGATAAGAGCTGCACGGTTCCACCCTGTGTGGAGGGGCTGTTAAAGTGTGAGGGAGCTCTCTTAAGCTCCCTGGAGAGAAAGTGAGCAGTTGGAAGAGACAAAGGCTGGGGTGAGGGGCTAAGCTTTGTTTTGAGGATGACTTGGGGGCAGGAACGGTACCCCCTCTCTGTGCTCACAGGACCTGAACCCTGGGGGAGTAAGCCCCATTTATCCCAGATAACTGACCTCATATCCTATTGAGAGAAAAAATAAAGCTATCAGGTTTGGATTTAGGGCTTAAAGGTACTATTGTTCCCCTCCCCCAACCCTCCACCATCAGGAAGGAAAAGGAAAGGGGGTTGGGCACAGTGCTGTCCTGCCTTCTAGATACTCATCGGTTATAATCTTGACCTATCTCCACATTTTTACCATAAATTGTTAGGAGCCAGAGTGTAACAGTTCTGAAATTAACTGCTCCTCTTATTTTTGTGGTTGAGTTTTCATTTTGTGACTCTTGTTCTTTGATCATAGAAGGCAAAGTGAGTTTGAATTGGAAAGATAAAGGCTATTATGAGAATGAGTTTTCCTCCTTAACCTCTAAAGACAGATTTTTGTCTTGGTGACAGTATTTACTAGTCATGTGACTTGGGATAATTTAACTTCCATTAACTTTGTTTTTCATACATAGGACAGGAATTACAGCAGTCTCTGATGACTTCAAAAGGTTATGAAATTAAGGGAGAAATTGTTAAAGCCCTTTAAAAGCACCCAGAAAGGTACACATAGAAAGTCCATGGTTTTGGAGTCCAGTGGAGCCCCAGTGACTGAGTTGTTTCTTTTCTTACTACAGCTATCTCTGAAGGGCACAAATCAGAAAGCACCATGCCTCCTAATAAAGAAGCCAGCAGTCTTAATAGCTCCCCAGTGGGCCTCATCTGCCTCCCTCCTATCTCTGAGGAGCTACAGCTTGTGTGGACCCAAGCAGCCCAGACCAGTGAGCTGGATGGCAATGAACACTTGCTCCAAACCTTCAGCTACTTTCCCTATCCCAGTCTAGCAGACATTGCCCTTCTCTGCTTACGCTATGGGCTGCAGATGGAGAAAGTCAAGACTTGGTTCATGGCCCAGCGACTCCGCTGTGGCATTAGCTGGTCATCTGAAGAAATAGAAGAGACTCGAGCCCGAGTGGTCTACCATCGGGACCAAATCCATTTCAAATCCCTTCTCTCTTTTGCCCATCATGCTGGGCGGCCCCCAGAGGAGGTGCCGCCTTCTCCAATGCCACCTCCAGAACCAGTTGGTCTTGGAATAGTGCCCCTGACCCTCAGTGAGTCTGCTCACATGAAAGGATTGAAGGTAGAGCCTGAGGAGTCCTCAGAGCCACTGAGTCACCAGAAAGCAAAGGAGTCCCTGATGGCATCTGGCAGTGGGGCACTCCCCAACCAATCAGGTTCTTGGCAGGATCTGCAAAGCAGTAACTGTCCTAAGGAGCAGGCAGGCAGGGGTCCTGACCAGTCACGTGGCCTAGGTACTACTTCCTGGAACCACTCCACAACTGTCGTCCAGCCACGTACCCAGGATAAGTCCTCACCGATCTCATTACTTGCCAGTAGTTGTAAGCAGGAGTCTGCATCTAATGTGACTCCTCCTTCTCCCTCTACCTCTTCTTCCACTTTCCAGGTACTGGCTAATGGAGCTACCGCCACCTCTAAACCCCACCAGCCACTAGGCTGTGTTCCACAGCCACTGTCACCCAATGAACAGGCACTACCCCCACAGCTGGAGCCGGTATGGCACCAGAGGCTAAGGCATAACTCAGTAGCAGGTAGGGTTGGCTCTGCAGAGTACCTTTCCCCAGATATGCAACGCCAGCGGAAGACAAAGCGTAAAACCAAAGAGCAGCTGGCTATCCTCAAATCCTTTTTTTTACAGTGCCAATGGGCACGGCGTGAGGATTACCATAAATTAGAACAGATCACTGGTTTACCTCGGCCTGAGATTATTCAGTGGTTTGGTGACACACGCTATGCTTTGAAGCATGGGCAACTAAAATGGTTTCGGGACAATGCAGTACCTGGTGCCCCTAGTTTCCAGGACCCAGCAATTCCCACACCACCACCTTCAACCCGCTCCTTGAATGAATGGGCTGAGACACCACCTCTGCCGGTTCCCCCACCCCCACCAGATGTACGGCCCCTCGAAAGGTACTGGGCCACCCACCAACAGCTTCAGGAAAGTGATATTCCTCAGTTGAGTCAGGCGTCAAGGCTTAGCACCCAGCAGGTACTGGATTGGTTTGACTCTCGATTACCTGAGCCAGCTGAGGTGGTAGTTTGTCTAGATGAAGAGGAGGAAGAGGAGGAGGAAGAACTGCCAGAAGATGAGGATGAAGAGGAGGAGGAGGAAGAGGATGATGACGATGATGATGTGATCATACAGGACTGAGTGGGGGGCTAAGGGAGGGGAGGCTTTTTACTAAAAGATGAACCAACTTAGTAACTGTTAAAACAAAGAAACCACATTTTAAAAATTACTTTGTGGCAAAGAACTGAAAAGCTTTGTGTTCTTGAGGTGGGGGAACAGGGTTGCAGTGAGGGTGGATCAGGGAAGATGACCGTAGGGCATAAAGTGAGGTGGGGATTGGATGGGTAGAACTGTAGGCCTCAAGTCTCAAAGAAGAGAGTGCTAAGGATCTGGTCCAAACTGTAGGCTGGGAAAAGTTTCTTGCCCTCCTCATAGCTGCTGTTCTTTTCCCTTAATATGCTACAGAGAGGCCAGACCTTGGCCCCACATCTATAGGAGGTTTGGAAAGGAGGAGTAAGGAATTTTGATTCAATTGATGATTCCAGTGAATCCCCCAATCCCACCATTATCCCTGGGCTATAAGGCTGCCTTACACCCCTTTTCTCTCTGAGCACAAGTCTGAATAATGCAGTGAAGAATCTCAATATGTCCCAGTCTGATCACAAGTACTTCCTCTTCCTCATATCAACCTGACTTCATATGTTTTACCTGCTTCATTATGGAGTCACACAGGTAGCAAAATGTCTTCATTTCTGATACTGGGATCACTTAGCCTTGTATCCTTTTTATCTTTTTCTGAAATCCCATTTTGTTCACTATTTGTCTCAGGGTAAATCTTCCCCAGGGAACTGGTGAAAAGGTTTAGTAATCAGGTGGAGAATAATTTAGACTGGATATTTATTGGAGGTGGGAATTAGGGGAAATGTCCTTTAAAAAAAAAGTAGAATTAGGTTACAAAGGGATAGAGGAGAGGGGATGGTTTCTAAGTTCTGAAGGATGGTGTGGGTAGGTTCCAGGTTTGGTTATACAAACCCAACACTCCTGCCTAGCTTGACAGACTGATTTCTCATCTTTTGGGTGTTGGTTTAATCTGTGTCCAGAATAGAGATTTTTCCCTCTCTTTATAGGGCCTGTGTTGGGGGCAGAGCAACCATGGTCTTGAATTAATTACTGGTGTTTCAGAATGGTTTTCATCAGTTGAGGTCAAATATAAAGATATCAATGGGTTAATCATCAAGAATTAAGAGTGGAAGCCCCAAATTGCTAGAATAATAGTAAAAGGCCAAAAATAAAATTGTTTCCCTCTCCCCCACTTTACCATTTCTATGGTTTAGACATTAATGGAGTCCAATTCATTAACATTCTGATTAGTGTACTTTTCTTTTTCAAGCAGCAGGATATATCGAGGTAAATTAAAAGAACAAAAACTTTAAAAGGCAGTTGATTGGTATCTATCAATGGGTAGATTGTTTCCTGCACCTGCTACAGCACAGGCTCTTGCCCAGAAGAGGAAGTGCCCAGAAATGCGTTTAAAAAGAAATTCAAGGGTTCTAGAAATCATAGTGGGATCCTAGTTCAGCTTCAAGGTCATTCTCAAGACTTAGTTTATTTCTGGCAGGTGCTTGCTATCTTTAAACTTCAAATATTTTTTGCTAAAGGCCTATCTGTTAGTGGGTCATCCATTTAATTCCTAATTTCTACCCCTTAGTACCTAAAGAAGAATAAATGTTTTATCTCAGTGGTAGTTTTTGACCATTCCACCATTTTGGAGCTTGTAATATAATACCAAGAGAGTTGCAATAGCAAAAGGGCATCCTCTTTATTATCTATGTGTTTGAGTAAGCTGAAAGTCTGTCTCCAATTCTTCCCAGACAGAAAGGAAAATAACATTTAATAACTAGCCATAGAGGAAACAATAGGCAAGTAGAAAAAGTATAATATATTAGGACAAGGAACAGAGTTGTTGATTGTTAACACTGGCAATGGGAGAATATATCCAAAGCTAAAAGAATTAAATCCACACCCAGTAATGTCAAGAATTGTTTTTACAACCTTTGTTTCAAGTTGTAGGAAATGAAGGAGTTAACATATGTCTTGTGGGAGAGAAACATCTTCCTGAAGCACTAGCCTTACAGAAGACCAGACCACTTTCCTAGGAGGTAATACAGGGTGTGTATGGTAAAGATGGAGAGAGAAGGTACAGAGCAAAACCAGGAAACAAGGCAGGGGTACATTTTCCAAGGTCATCACACCTAATGGCATTGGCTGCTACAGTCCATCCTTTAGCAATATGTATAGATCAGATCTTGAAGATGGTTTATCTGAAAGTAGTCCATGCTTCTCTCCCTCTGGTTAATCCCATCTGCCTCTGTTGGTAGAGAGTCTGCAGCAGAGGACCAGAAGGCAGATATGGGTGTTTATAACAAAAAGGACAAGTAAGGCCCTCTAAAGCTATTGTATAAAGTTTCAGCACAGTAAACCACTGCTGTTGTTCTTCCATAGTTCTCTCCATTGCATGGTAAGTAGCTTTTCCAAACTTAGATTTTGATACATCTAGTGTGACAAAGGCTTCGGTGCTACTTATGAAACTCTTGAGAACATTTTCATGGTTTATGGTTATAAAGCAGAATATTTGAAAATCCAACTATTTTGGAAGAACTAACATGATTGCCATGCCCAGAGATGATTATGAGGGTGACAAAATTTTCACACCTGTGGGGAGGTGGGGCTTTTTTCAGTAACTTTTTAACTTATTATGGAAATTAAAAATATAAGACTGAAGTAGTGTAATGAACTCACATGTACCCACCACCAAGTTCAGCAAGTAACTCATGGCCAATTTTCTTTCATTTCTATTTTTTCCCTGCTCCTCCCCACTAGATTATACTAAAGCAAAACCCAGAAAATCACTTAACTTCCTATCCATAAATGTTTTAGTATGTATCTCCAGAAGAGATTATTTTTAAAAAAATATAACTACAATAGCATCGTGCCTACAATAAAACTATTAACAATTCCTTAATATCAAAAGTCTAAAAGTATTCAGTTTTCCTCAAGTTTCTCATAAAAGTTTTTTACAGTTTTGCTTCAGTCAAAATCCAGTTAGAGGCCATATATGTGTAGATGTTTTATATGTCTTTTAAGTCTTTTTCCACCTGTGGGTTAATCCTTCCATTTGTGAGGATCTTAGAGAGGGATATTATTTCCCTAGCGTTGCCTCTTAGGGCTTAGACCCTAATTGCTTGCTGATGAAAATAAAGGGCATTTTGGAATGTAAAGGCAAAATAATTACCTACCTTAGTATTTCCTTGGGGTCACTGTGCTTGGCAAGGAAAAAGGGCGTAAATATCCTTAGGACCTAAATATCCAAACCCCAAGCCTTAAAATTAAATTTAAAAGGCAAGACTGAACTTTTCATTTTAATAGAACCCCTTACAAATCTCTGTTCTCACTCCCATGCCCTTTACTTTTTGTTGCCTGGATCAGAATCATAGTCCTATCAACTTACAAAAATTGTTCTAACTATTTCTGGAGAAGTAAATGTGGTTTTTCCTAGTTCTAACATTACTTCTAGCCAAAAGATATATTCTGTTGGAAATACCTTTTTGGGGAACTTCTGAGAATGTCAGTTGTATCTGTACACTTAGTTCATGCTGGCCAAACCCTCACAGCTTAAAGCCTTTCACTATAATATGACTTAATTTTTAAACCCCAAGCCTGGAAGCTAAAGAATAGAATCTTTGAAATTGAGACCATTCTGGAAAGTTGTTACCATACTTGAAACCCATGTATTCTCCACTGGTTACGTTCTACCACCTTAATAGGAGACCAGAATGAGGCATGTGGTATGCAGGCCTAACCCTGTACTTTTCATGCACAACTTAGACTGCCAGGGCTCACCTGCAGGACTGGTAGCTGGAAACCAGGAAGACACTGTAGTGTGTTTCTGCTTTCCCTCTGACCTGAAGGATAGAATGGAATAAAGGATAACTTTCTGGGTAGATCTTCAACAGTGTTGCTTATGGACAAGAGTAAATAGGTAGTTCTTAATATATGGAACACTACTCAGAAGGGAAAAAGACTGTTAACTAAGCAATTTATGACATGGGTTTTAAAGTCCATCCTTTTCCTATGGCGACAGGGTGCTAACAGAAAGGTCTGATACTTGAGTTTAACTATGAGTAGAATGAAGTACAATCAATATAAAGATTTTGGTGAGTTACGGAAGATGACAGCCCCTTGTCAAGAGGACTGGTAGCAAAGGTACCTTCACTGCAAAAGATGCGGACAAAAAAGGATACTGGTTTTGTCATTCTCATCAATGTTCAAAAACAGGGATCTAAAAAAAAAGAGCCAGTTTTGTTCCACAGGCCAACCTTCTAGCTAAATAGCAGAACTCAACTGTAACAGGATGAGTGCTATTCAGGCAAAATCCTAATGGTTCCCTTTACTGTGAAGAAAATGGGGTAACTCTTGAAGCATATTAAGAACTCAAACTGGAGACAATGCTATTTGAGGGGGACAAATCCCAGTTTCTCTTTGAGGGGGACAAATCCCAGTTTCTCTTCACCCTGAAAATCTTTATTTTAGTATATATGTCAATGGTTGAAACTCCACTCCTTTGGGAATGTCATTTAACTTACCTGAATTGTTGGGAGTGAGGATTCTTGTGTGATCAGAATCCCCACCATTTGGGGATGGTCTGAAAGGAAAAATTCCCTGTCCAGAGGAGGCATATGAAGGCCTATGGAAGGGAAAGAAAAGCATCAGCAGAAAAAAGAAAAGGTAAAGGTGGAAATCATATATAAAAGAAGAGCCCATACAGTTTGATCAGAAGGAAATAACCCCCTGCTTGCAATTGAGAATGAGAGGAAATTAACAGATGTATATTAGACACAATACTATTCAACCTTTTTTGTTTAAAAGGTAGACTATAAACTTAAGTGGTACAGGCCAGTGAGGAAGTAACCTGGTGGTACAACGAGTCATAAGAAATACATATTTGGTCATTCATACAACCAAATATATATTTCCCAGGTATATTTGGGCTTCATCCACAATTCCTGAAAACACTGCAGAATCTTCAAGGTGAAATGGGTGTTCATAAATGAAATCATGTTAATGAGAGACTTTCAGACCCTGTACCCAAGGGCAGGGGCTGGAGGTTGAATCAGCAATGGTCAGTAATTATTAAGTCAATCATGAATATGCAATGAAGTCCTCACAAAAAGAGAGCTTATCACTCTCTTGGATCCTGATTCTCAGTCAGGGAGAGGTTCTACACTTGGGGAACCAGAATGCTGATATGTGCCACCGAGCCAGACCCCAAGCTCCACAAGGACAGAAGCTCCTTTATTTGGGACCTTGCCCTATGTATCTCTTCATCTGGCTGTTAACACGTATTCTTCACAGTATCCTTTATTAAACTGGTAAACACGTTCTCTTGAGTTCTGTGAGCCACTCTAGAAAATTAACTGAACCTAAGGGGGAGGTCATGGGAATCTCCATCTGTAGCTGGTCAGTCAGGAGCACAGGTTAACTGCCTGGGGCTTGTGACCAGCACCTGGAGTAGGGAGTGGAGGGCAGTCTTGTCGGAATGAGCCCTTAACCTGGGGAATTTGATGCTGTCTCAGGCAGATAGTATCAGAATTGAGTAGAGTTCTCAGACACCTTGCTGGTGTTCAAGAATTGCTTGGTGTTATGTGTGGGAAGAGCCCTACACCCCACCCACATACTTACACACATTGGAATCAGGTCCAGGAATCTAAAACAAGTTATACCATTACTGCTCTGTATAATACTACTATTGTTGCTGTATATGAAAGAACATATAGCATTTGGTGTCAGGAGTGGGATTTGCTAGACAGGCCCAGGCTCACAGAAATTTGTGGTTTTTGAAAAAAAAAAAAAAGAAAGGGCAGAGGATAAGGAACTCTTGAAGTCTGGATGGCTACCCAGTCACCCATTGTATGAAACAGGAGCTTCACTGCAATCAGTTACTAAAGGTAAAAGTTACTGGTGGAATTTAGAAGTGACAGTGAACCAATCTCTTAAGGAGTTGGCTCACTGGATATAAGGAAATGCAAACTAATAAGAAGCAGGCTAGCCATTCCCTGGTTGTTATCTGTAGTAGCCAAATTGAAAATAAAAGCACTGGGTCAGGGCTTGTTACTGAACCAACCTTGGATTTGGGTCAGTCTGAGCTTCGGCCATTAGCTTCAAAGCCACCTAGAAAGGGAAAATTTTTGTCGGAGCAACAGAAAGTACCTCTAAGATCTATGGTCACCAAGAAGAGGCAAAAAACAGGAAATGACTGAAACAGGGTATATAGTGTGAAGGAACCGGCTCATTTTGTAGACTGGTATCACCAGATAACTGAAGAACCTTTACTAAAGTGGATTGTGACAGTAACCAGTTTTGGGGGCTGTGTCTTTGGTTTTGAATGCTTCAGAGTGGAAGAGCATGTTTGGGCTGATGCAAGATCCACAGCTCACTATTGAGCAATCACAGATGTCTGTATGTGATCTAGACATCTAGACACACAAGAGGTTATTACAGAGGGAGCAGCCAGCCTGGTGAATTGGATAAAAACCACTCTGAGGTCTGTTTATCCTGAGAAGGGAGACTGCCCAACCAACTTCCCCTATAAATGCTAATACTTTATATGCAAGCCATGTGGGATTGACTGAGATATTCATTCACTGAATAGTCCTGTTACACAGGTTATGGTGAATGCTGTGATTAAGGGGGTCCCCGTTACACAGGCACCCCATGTAACTTTACTGTTACAAAATCGAACAACAGTTCAAGTCTTATCAGATTTATCTCAGCTTCTCCACAAGGGTTTCACTGACACCAAGAACAGCAAAGTAACTAAGAAAATGGGGAGGGACAAAGGGCAGAGTCAAGGGACTCAACCCAACAGAGTGGAAGTCTTCAGTGGTTATTGAAAAATGGGAAGAATAAAGAGGACATTGATGGGGTTAAAAGAAAGGGTGTTACTGCAGCACTATCAGAGACTGGGTGGGCCAATGGAGCCCCCTGTTGTTCCCCCAACATTACAGAGGTGCAAACTTTTTACCCCAGTTTGGAGGAATTTAAAAACCCTGGAGGCTGAGATTACTGATAAACCTGACCAGGAACCTCCTGGGGCAGTGTCAGGCAGGTTAATCAAGTTAATGACTGACAAAAGAGCTAGGGTCTTTTGGCCACACCCCCAGCCAGAGACCTGAGGAGGTAAAATGGCCAGAGGGAGAGGAAGAAACTTTCTTGGGACTCCTTAATTTGGGACCCCAATGCACTGTGACTCCAAAAGCTGCTGAAGTCTTATCAGGATCTAAAGTTAGATTGGGAGGTTGTGGAGATGCAATGGTTGTTGGGATTAAGGTGAAAGTTCAGAGGAAAATCAGGGTATTTGAGATTTTGTGTCAAATAATTGCATCTCCTTTACCTGAATGTATTATTGGGATGGATATTATGTCTGACTGGAGATTGCTTCCCCTACCTAATACTGTAAAACAAAAGGCATGTAAGCCCACCCTCAGTTTTAATTGGGCATGCTAAATGGAAACCTCTAGAACTACCCAGAGCCCATACAAGTGGTTAATTTGAAGCACGATGGAATACCTGGTGGACAAAAAGAGATCAGCCCTCTAGTTAGTGACATGCTAGAAGCTGGAGTGCTGGTACCAATGAATTCACTGTACAATAGTCCTGAGTGGCCTGTGAAAAAGGCATATGGCTCATGGGGATTAACAGTAAACTATTGAGGCTTAAATAAAGTTGTACCGCCCATAGCCTCAGCAGTTCCGGACATGGTCTCAGCCATACAGAAAGTACAGCAGGCTGAAAGAGGCTGGTACTGAGTGACTGATGTTGCAAGGGCTTTCTTCTCTATCTCCATCTCTGTAAAAGAGCCACAGTTTGCCTTCATGTGGGAAGGATCCCTATTTACTTTAACTGTGTTGCCAGGGGGTTATCTGAACTCACCAGCTTATTGTCACTACTTGGTCAGGAAGGATTTGCCCTTGACACAGGTCCTGAGCGTAATAATACACTATATTGATGACATATCATGATATTATTGGAAACAGAAGAGCAAGCTAGAACTGATTTGAATGCAATAGTGACGCACATGACCAAGTGGGGCTGGTCAATAAATCCAGCAACGGTCCAAGGTCCTGCTCAAACAGTGAAATCTTAGGAATAACCTGGGCAGGAACTACCCAGGATATTCCACAAGAGCTAAGAATGAAGTGCTGTTACTACCCATCCCGAGAACCAAGCAAGAAGCCCAGCATTTGGTTGGTTTATTTGGATTTTGGAGGACACAGACTGGGAATATTGCTAGCTCCCATCTATAAGACTACACGAAAGAAAGCTATATTTAATTGCAGACCTGAACAAAAGCAAGCCATGTGTGAATTACAAAAGGCAGTCGAGCTTGACACCTTTGGGCCCTTGTGACCCCCACACACAGATAAGATTTTGAAATGTCTGCCAGAAATACACATTTGGTCATTCATACAACCAAATATTCCCAGGTATATTTGGCCTTCATCCACAGTTCCTGAAAACACTGCAGTCTTGAAGGTGAAATGGGTGTCTTGTCATGTAATGAGAGATTTTTGGACCCCCACCCAACCGGAGGCTCATTCAGCCAATGGCCAATAATTAAGTCAATCATGAATATGCAACAAACTCCTCACAAAGACCCTTGTAAAGAGCTTATACACTCTCTTGGATCCTGCTTCTCAGCTGGGTAGAGCTTCTATGTGTAGGGAACCAGAATGCCTCCACATGCCACTGAGCCAGGCCCCAAGCTCCACGAGGATAGAAGCTCCTTTATTTGGGACCTTGTCCTATGTATCTTTCCATCTGGCTGTTAATGTATATCCTTTATGGTATTCTTTATTAAACTGGTAAATGTAAGTGTTTTCTGAGTTCTGTGAGTCTCTCTAACAAACTAATCTAACCTAAGGGGGAGGTCATGGAAACCTCTGATCCATAGCTGGTACATCAGAAGTACAGCCTGGGGCTTGCAACCAGACCCTGGAGTTAGTGGGTGGAGGGCAGTTTTGTAGAATGGAACCTTTAACCTGGGGAATCTGGTGTTGGAGAGTTACTTGGTGTTAGGGGAAGACCCCCAACATACTTACATTGGGATCCAAATGGAGTTATGCTACTAGAATTGCTATGTATAATACTGTTATTGTTGTATAAGAAAAAACATAAGGCACACCCCAAGGCTGCTGGCAGAGTATCAGTGTGAACAGATTCCAAATGAAAGGAAGCATAATGTTACTCACCTGTAAGATAGGCTGTGAGAGGAAGCTGGTGAAGGGGTTTCTGGAAAACAAAGAAACGATCCTGTGAGATAATCCATGAACTAGAAAAGAGGTATACTGGGGATAAAAAATTTTCAATATATATGTTAGGCTTAGGGATTAACGGCAAGCAGAAAAGCCCACAAATTACCTAGCAGTATCTCATAAAGGTGCTTTCCTCTGTTTGATGAGTTCGTGAGCCAGGACCCCTCACTGCCTTGATGTGTTATAATGTGTCTGTGCCTTGGTTTCCCCAGGTAAATTGGAGATTACCAGAAAGAATAGCTAAAGACAAAGGGTAATTAAATTGGCTAGGAGTGACAGCAAAAATGGAACAAGGACCTCCAAAAATTCTCTCCCTATAAAGAATGACAAAACGGGCAAATACTGTCAGAATCTGCAAATTAACAAAGGGCTTGCAGTAATCTGGGAAATGTTTATTCAAAAAAAATCATTGAATGTGGGTTAAGAACAGTGAGCTCTGTGGCATTTTAACTTGCCCTACTCCCTATTCTCCTTCTCCAGCTCTGTGGTAGCCTTGAAAACCAATAGTCTGGCAGTCACTACAGGGTATGAAATGGGGGTGGAACTCTTTCAAAGCCTCATTCCTAGAGAATTACCATTATTTGACTTCTCTAGTAGTTAGTTCCCTGAAAGACTCCACTTGCAAGGCTGCTTTTATCTGATCTGACTTGGAGCCCAAACTCACTACCACTTGGAGCTTACAGTTCACCAATTATGAAAAGTCTTTTCCCCAAGAATGTTTTTTGCGAACAATTACAGGTTTTGGCTGCTTGAGGATGTGAATATTAGTGGGACAAACAACAGGCTGACCAAAGCTAAAAAGGGGAAATGAGTTGTCTGTGAGGACAACAACGGATTCTTGGAAATCTAGGCCATGTGTGTGCTCAGAAAAGACCTGAAAAGTCCCTAAGCTTTCATTTGGGACTTATCTTGAGGTCATACAAGTAGGGCAAAGGGTAAGACACAGTTGTCATTTGCCTGGCTGAGTGCTGAAAGTACACCACAACACAGAGTTCCTTTGCAAAGACTGAGAGACTTACTGGCTCCAGGTGTCTAAGGAAATCTCTGTCTAGTCATTAGCTGACAAGTGACCTAACCAAATAGAGGCTTCAGTGGCCACACGTGACAAAGAATACAGATTTTATAGAATTAATTTTAAAAAGTCACTAAACAAACAACAGAAAACAGCCATAACAATGACAAACCCTAGGGAGGGGGAAGAATCTGATTCCCAGAGTTTCCATGTTATATTATTTTAAATTCAACAAAAAATACCTTTGCATGCATCACTGCATACAAAGAAACAAGCAAGTATGACCTGTATAAAGGGGAAAAAAGCAATCAATAGAAACTGTTGCTGAGGAAGCCCAAATATAGGACTTTCTAAATAAATATTTTAAATCAGCTATTTAAAATATGTTCAAATAACCAAAGGAAACCATGTCTAAAGCACTAGAGGAAAGTATGAAAATGGTGTCTCAACACATAGAAAATACTAATAAAGAAAAATTATATTTAGAAAAACCAAATATAAATTCTAGAATTGAAAAATACAAAACTAAAATGAAAACTTCACTAGGGGGTCCCATCATTAAATATGAGCAGGCAGAAGAATCAGCAAATCTGAAGATAAACCAATTGAGATTATCCAGTGTGAGGAAGAGAGAATAAAAAGAATGAAGAAAAACAAACAGAGCCTCAGAGACTGTGGTGGAATACCATCAAGCCTACCAACATATGCATAATGGGAGTTCCAGAAGTAGAAAAGAGAGGAACAGGATCAGAAAGAATATTTGAAGAAATAATGGCTGACAACTTCCCAAATTAGATGAAAAGCATTAATCTACATATCCAGGAAGCTCAACACACTCCAAACAGATCAAAAAGATCTATACCGAAACATATCATTAAGTGTTGAAAGCCAAAGAGAAAAAAAGAACCCTGAAAGCAACAAGAGAGAAGTCACTCATCACATGCAAGGGATCATCAATAAAACCAGCACTGGTTTCTTCTCAGAAACGATGGAGACCAGAACATAGTGGGACAACATACTCAAAATGCCAAAAGAAGGACTGTCAACAAAAAAATGTAAATCCAGTAAAACAAGGAGAAATTAAGACATTCTCAGATGAACAAAAACTGAAAGAATTTGTTACTATCAAACCTGCCTTCGAAGATGTACTAAAGGGAGTACTTCAGACTTAAATGAAAGGGGAATTATACAGTAACTCAGATCTGCATGAAGAGTATAATAAAGAGCACTATTAAAGATAGTTACACAGGTAAATATAAAAGTATAAGCGTATTTTTGTAACTTCTTTCTCCTATATGGTTTTAAACACCCCTGCATAAAAGTTATAAATTTGTCTTGATAAGTACACAATTTAAGATGTAATTTATATGATAATAGCACAATGGCATTTGGAGAGAATGGAACTATATATAAGAACAAAGTTTTCATTTTATATTGAATAAAGTTTGGTATTGATTTTAGTAGATTGTTATTAATTTGATGTTAATTGCAATCCCTAATAAAATAATTTAAAAATTATAGTAAAAGAAACAACAAGGGAACTAAAATGGCATACTAGAAAATATCTATTTAAAACAAAGAAGGCTGTAATGAAATGAAGAAAAAACAGACCTAAGATATATACAAAACAAATAACAAAATCACAGAAGTCTTATCAGTAATTACATTAAATGTAAATGGAGGACTTTCTCAAGATGGCGGCGTGAGTAGGGTGGCGGAAATCTCCACCCAAAACCATACATATTTTGAAAATATAGCAAATACAACTGTTCCTAAAAGAGAGAACAGAAGATACGGTACAACAGCCAGGCTACATCTACATCTGTGAGAACTCAGCATCTCATGAAAAGGGTAAGATACAAATCTGTGACCCAGTGGGACGCAAGCACTCTCTCCACCTGAGCTCACCAGCGGAAGGAAAAGAATCAGAGTGGGGAGGGAGGGGAAGCACAGTAATAACCAGCCCTAGTAATCTGCACTGGGAGCACAAACACACATTGCATGGTGTACTGGATATTAGAGAAACGGAAAAGTAAAATCTGAGATGGAGATTGAGAGCCGGTCCCCACAGCCAGCTCCCCTGGGACAAAAGGAAAGAGGGTGTTTTAAAAGGCTTAAAGGGACAAGGGTTCAACAGGTGGACAAAATCATACTGGCACAACACCAAGGACACTTGGAGGACAACACCAAGACACACTTAGCCCAGCAGGCTGGGAATCTTAAAGAACTTCAGGCGCCGGCAACTCAGCTCCAAAGTCCCTCATGGCAATAAGCAGCCTGTCATTCATTCCCCCTGGGCAGCACTGCAAGCAAACCAGCTGACCCACCATTGCTGTAGACCAGCCAGGGAGCAGCCCCACCCACAGCAACCATACAGAGTCTTCTCCCAGCACACAGCTAATGGGGCCAGACCCAGAGGCTGCTGCCTACACACAGCTGCCCAGCACAGGCAGAGGAAGCCAGCACAATGTCCAGAAGGCATGAAGGGGTGCCATTCTCACAGAAGAACACACTCCACTCATCTGGGACCCCTGCCAGTGCCATAGGCTATCCTGAGGGCTGCGGCCGCTCCACCCATGGCAGCTGAGGGAATTAGCCCAGAGATCTGCTCCCTGTGTGTGGTTGGCCGGCATAGACAACAGAGAAGGGCAAGGTGACCAGCAAGCAGGAGGGGACATTGTTCTCCCAGCTGACACACACACCACTCATTGGCAATCACTTCTATTGCCATGAAAAGGCAGAAGAACCTGGTCCAGTCCAAAATCACTCAAATGCCAGACAGAGGGCCTGGTGAGACAGATATAACCAATCTTCCTGAAAAAGAATTCAAAATAAAAGTCATAACCATGCTGATGGAGCTGGAGAGAAATATGCAAGAGCTAAGGGATGAAGTCCAGAGGGAAATAACAGAAACGAAACAAGCATTGGAAGGACTTAAGAGCAGACCGGATGAGGTGCAAGAGACTGTTAATAGAATAGAAATCAGAGAACAGGAATACAGAGAAGCTGAGGCAGAGAGAGAGAAAAAGATCTCTAGGAATGAAAGAATATTAAGAGAACTGTGTGACCAATCCAAATGGAACAATATTCGCTTAATAAGGGGTACCAGAAGAAGAAGAAGAGAGAAAAAAGGATATAAAGTGTCTTTCAAGAAATAATTGCTGAAAAATTCCCCAATCTGGGGAAGGAAATAGTCTCTCAGACTATGGAAGCCCACAGATCTCCCAACACAAAAGACCCAAGGAGGACAACACCAAGACACATAATAATTAAAATGCCAAAGATTAAAGACAAGGACAGAGTATTAAAAGCAGCCATAGAGAGAGAAAAGATCACCTACAAAGGAAAACCTATCAGGCTATCATCAGACTTCTCAACAGAAACCTTACAGGCCAGAAGAGATTGGCATGATATATTTAATGCAATGAAACAGAAGGGCCTTAAACCAAGAATACTGTATCCAGCACGATTATCATTTAAATTTGAAGGAGGGATTAAACAATTTGCAGATAAGCAAAAGTTGAGGGAGTTTGCCTCCCACAAACCACCTTTACAGAATATTTTAAAGGGACTGCTCTAGATGGAAGTACTCCTAAGGCTAAATAGATGTCACCAGAGAAAATAAAGTCATAGCAAAGAAAGCAGACCAACCATATACCAACTAAAGGCAAAAAATAAAATCAGCTATCCACAAAAGCAGTCAAGGGAAACACAAAAGAGTACAGAATAAAAACACCTAACATATTTAAAGAGTGGAGGAGGGAGAATAAGAAGGGAGGGAAATAATCATCAGACTGTGTTTATAATAGTGTAATAAGTGAGTTAAAGTTAGACGGTTAGATAGTAAAGAAGCTACCCTTGAACCTTTGATAACCATGAATCCAAAGCCTGCAGTGGCAATAAGTACATGTCCATCAATAATTACCCTAAATGTAAATGGACTGAATGCACCAATCGAAAGACACAGAGTAATAGAACAGATAAAAAAGCAAGACCCATCTATATGCTGCTTATAAGAGAGAGACTCACCTCAAACCCAAAGACATACACAGATTAAAAGTGAAGGGATGGAAAAAGATATTTCATGGAAACAATAGGGAGAAAAAAGCAGGTGCTGCAGTACTCATATCAGACAAAATAGACTTCAAAACAAAGAAAGTAATGAGATAAAGGACATTACATAATGATAAAGGGGGCAGTCCAACAAAAGGATATAACCATTATAAATATCTATGTACCCAACACAGGAGCACCGACATATGTGAAACAAATGCTAACAGAATTATGGGAGGAAATAGAATTAAATGCATTCATTTTAGGAGACTTCAACACACCACTCACTCCAAAGGACAGATCAACCAGACAGAAAATAAGTAAGGACACAGAGGCACTGAACAACACACTAGAACAGATGGACCTAAAAGACATCTACAGAACTCTACACCCAAAAGCAGCATGATACACATTCTTCTCAAGTGCACATGGAACATTTTCCAGAATAGACCACATATTAGACCACAAAAAGAGCCTCAGTAAATTCAAAAAGATTGAAATTCTACCAACCAACTTCTCAGATCACAAATATATAAAACTAGAAATAAATTACACAAAGAAAGCAAAAAGGCTCACAAACACATGGAGGCTTAACAACATGCTCCTAAATAATCAATGGATCAATGGCCAAATTAAAACAGAGATCAAGCAATATATGGAGACAAATGAAAACAACAGTACATAGCCCCAACTTCTGTGGGATGCAGCGAAGGCAGTTCTAAGAGGAAAGTATATAGCAATCCAGGCCTATTTAAAGAAGGAAGAACAATCCCAAATGAATAGTCTAAAGTCATAATTATTGAAACTGGAAAAAAAAAAAGAACAAATGAGGCCCAAAGTCAGCAGAAGGAGGGACATAATAAAGATCAGAGAAAAAATAAATAAAATTGAGAAGAATAAAACAATAGAAAAAATCAATGAAACCAAGAGCTGGTTCTTTGAGAAAATAAAATAGATAAAGCCCTAGCCAGACTTATTAAGAGAAAAAGAGAATATATACACATAAACAGAATCAGAAATGAGAAAAGAAAAATCACTACGGACACCACAGAAATACAAAGAATCATCAGAGAATACTATGAAAATCTATATGCCAACAAATTGGATAACCTAGAAGAAATGGACAACTTTCTAGAAAACTACAACCTTCCAAGACTGACCAAGGAAGAATCAGAAAAATCTAAATGACCAATTACCAGCAATGAAATTGAATCGGTAATCAAAAAACTAACCAAGAGCAAAAATCCCAGGCCAGATAGATTCACCACTGAATTTTATCAGACACTTAGAGAAGATATAATACTCATTCTCCTTGAAGTTCTCCAAAAAATAGAAGAGGAGGGAATACTTTCAAACTCATTTTAAGAAGCCAGCATCACTCTAATACCAAAACTAGGCAAAGACCCCCACAAAAAAAGAAAATTACAGACCAATATCCCTGATGAACATAGCTGCAAAAATACCCAACAAAATATTAGCAAACCAAATTCAAAAATACATCAAGAGGATCATATACCATGATCAAATGGGATTCATCTCAGGGATGCAAGGATGGTACAACATTCTAAAATCCATCAACCACATCAACAAAAAGGACAAAAACCACATGATCATCTCCATAGATGCTGAAAAAGCATTCAACAAAATTCAACATCCATTCATGATAAAAACTCTCAACAAAATGGGTATAGAGGGCAAGTACCTCAACATAATAAGGGCCATATATGACAAACCTACAGCCAACATCATACTTAACAGTGAGAAGCTGATCAGGAATAAGGCAGGGATCCCCACTCTCCCCACTTTCATTCAACATAGTCTTGGAGGTCCTAGCCACAGCAATCAGACAAAACAAAGAAATAAAAGGCATCTAGACTGGCAAGGAAGAAGTCAAACTGTTATTATTTGCAGGTGACATGACATTGTAGAAGTAGTATCTGAATTCAGCAATGTTGCAGGATACAAAATTAATACACAGAAATCTGTTGCATTCCAATACACGAACAATAAATTAGCAGAAAGAGAAATCAGGAAAACAACTCCATTCACAATTGCATTAAAAAGAATAAAATACTTAGGAATAAACCTAACCAAGGAAGTGAAAGATCTATACCCTGAAAACTACAAGACACTAAAGAGAAATTAAAGAGGATACAAATAAACAGCAATTCATCCCATGTTCTTGGCTAGGAAGAATTAATATTGTTAAAATGGCCATCCTGCCTAAAGCAATCTACAGATTCAATGCAATCCGTATCAAAGTACCAACAGCATTCTTCAGTGAACTGGAACAAATAGTTCTAAAATTCATATGGAACCACGAAAGACCCCGAATAGCCAAAGCAATCCTGAGAAGGAAAAATAAAACAGGGGGGATCTCGCTTCCCAACTTCAAGCTCTACTACAAAGCCACAGTAATCAAGACAATTTGGTACTGGCACAAGAACAGACCCACAGACCAGTGGAACAGAATAGAGACTCCAGATATTAACCCAAACATATATGTTCAATTAATATATGATAAAGGAGCCATGGATATACAATGGGGAAATGACAGCCTCTTCAACAACTGGTGTTGGCAAAACTGGACAGCTATATGCAAGAGAATGAAACTGGACCAATGTCTAACCCCATACACAAAAGTAAACTCAAAATGGATCAAAGACCTGAATGTAAGTCATGAAACTATAAAACTCTTAGAAGAAAACATAGGCAAAAATCTCTTGGACATAAACACGAGCAACTTCTTCATGAACATATCTCTCTGGGCAAGGGAAACAAAAGCAAAAATGAACAAGTGGGACTATATCAAGCTGAAAAGCTTCTGTACAGCAAAGGACACCATCAACAGAACAAAAAGGCATCCTACAGTATGGGAGAATATATTCATAAATGACATGTCCAATAAAGGGTTGACATCCAAAATATATAAAGAGCTCACACACCTCAATAAAAAGCAAATACTCCAATCAGAAATGGGCCGAGGATCTGAACAGACACTTCTCCAAAGAAGAAATTCAATTCAGATGGCCAACAGGCACATGAAAAGATGCTCCACATCACTAATCATCAGAGAAATGCAAATTAAAACCACAATGAGATATCACCTCACAACAGTTAGGATGGCCAACATCCAAAAGACAAACAACAACAAATGTTGGCGAGGATGTGGAGAAAGGGGAACCCTCCTACACTGCTGGTGGGAATGTAAATTAGCTCAACTATTGTGAAGCACTATGGAGGTTCCTCAAAAAACTAAAAATAGAAATACCATTTGACCCAGGAATTCCACTCCTAGGAATTTACTCTAAGAATTCAGGAGACCAGTTTGAAAAAGACATATGCACCCCTATGTTTACTGCAGCACTATTTACAATAGCCAAGAGATGGAAGCAACCTAAGTGTCCATCAGTAGATGAATGGATAAAGAAGATGTGGTACATATACACAATGGAATATTATTCAGCCATAAGAAGAAAACAAATCCTACCATTTGCAACAACATGGATGCAGCTAGAGGGTATTATGCTCAGTGAAATAAGCCAGGTAGAGAAATACAAGTATCAAATGATTTCATTCATCTGTGTAGTATAAGAACAAAGAAAAAACGGAAGAAGCAAAACAGCAGCAGCTTCACAGAAACCATGAATGGACTAACAGTTACAAAAGGGAAAGAGACTGGGGAGGATGGGTGGGAAAGGATGGATAAGGAGGAAAAAGAGGCATTAAGATTAGCACACACAGTGTAGGGGGAAGGCACGTGGGGAGGGCTGTACAACACAGAGAAGACAAGTAGTGATTCTACAGCATCTTACTACGCTGATGGACAGTGACTGTAATGGGGTATGTGGTGGGGACTTAACAATGGGAGGAGTCTAGTAAACATAATTTTGCTCATGTAATTGTACATTAATGATAGCAAAATAATATATATATATATATATATATATATATATATATATATATATATATATATATATATATATATAGGAACCGTAAAAAAATTTAATGGATTAAACTCTTTAATTAAAAGGCAGAAATTGGCGGATTGAACAAAAAGATCCAACTACAAACTGTCTACAAAAGAGTCACTTCAAATTCAAATACACATATAGGTTGAGACTAAAAGGATGGAAAAAAGATATTCCATGCAAACAATAAACAAAAGAGAACTGGAGTGGCTAATGTCAGACAAATGCACTTTAAAACAAAAGTCAAAATGAAAAAAGGGTCAACCCATCAAGAAGATGTAACACTTATATATGCACCTAATGACAGAGTCCTAAAATACATGAAGCAAAAACTGAAATTGAAGAGAAAAATAAATGATCCAACAATAATAGTTATTATTCTTCAATATTCCACTTTCAATAATGGATAGAAAACAAGACAGAAGATCATCAAGAATACAGACAATTTGAACACTATATACCAGATCAACCTAACAGCTATAGAACACTCCACCCAATGACAGTAGAATACACATTCTTCTCAAGTATACATGGGACATATTCTCCAGGACAGATAATCTGTTAGGGCATAAATGTAAAAAGATCTAAATCTTCCAAAGTATTTTGTCTAACAACAATGAAATTAAGTTAAAAAGCAATACTAGGAGGAAATTTGGAAAATTCACAAAAACATGGATATTTGTTTATGCACTGCTAAATAACCAATGGGTCAAAGAAAAAAAATCACAAAGGAAGTTAGAAAACAATTTGAGAAGAATGAAAGCAACACACAACATACTAAACCTTATAGGATGCAGTGAAAGCAGTGCTTAGAGAGAAATTTGTAACTGTGAACATCTATACTTAAAAAGCAGATCTCAAATCAATAATCTATCCTTCTACCTTAAGAAACTAAAGAACTAAACTCAAAACAAGCAGAGGGAAGGAAATAAAGAGTAGAGCAGAAATGAATGAACTAGAGAATAGAAAAACAATAGAGAAATCAACAAAACCAAAGTAGGTTCTCTGAAATGGTCAACTAAATTGACTAATCTTTAGGCTGACCAAGAAAATAGAAGGAAGCTTCAGATAACTAAAATCAGGAATAAAAAAGAGACTCTTACTATTATCCTCACAGAAATAAATTGCTAGAACATCTAGATTTTTCAAAGGTGTGGATATGAAAGAATTGAAGGGAGACTTTGGTGAATTTCAAAATTCACCAGAATTTTGATTCTGATTATCCAGAAAGTGATTTGCAAATTTTCTGGTTATCCAGAAAGTGATTTGCAAATTTCAAAATTGCCTCTTGTGAAAGAAGGGGAAATCTTCTCTGTTGGACTTCAGTATTCTCTATGGACTAGTGAATGTGCTTGGGAATAGTAATAACAGTAATAGTTCTAAAGGGAAAGAGACAAGAAATGAAGTGGACAGTGAAGAAGACAAAATATTTCTTCACTGGAATATTTTTATGCTTAATACACAGGGAAGAAGCCAGATACCTTCAGGCTAACATAATCGGCGTCTAGTAAACCTTCCTTTTAAACCTAACTTCTACTGCCATCTTGTGGCAATTTACAAAATCCAAGTCAATTATTTTACCCAAAAGTTACCCTCCATTTCCTGACCAGAGGTTTTAAATGACTTCCTATTGCTCAAATTTTTATTTTCCCCTTATCAGTTTGAGAAAAGAAATATCATTATTTGAAAAGTAGCAATATATGTCTGGATAGCTGGAGTTACTGCCTGGAAAAAAACAAATGGCACAGAAAACCAGACATCTGCTGGTATCTGCACAAAATGTGTTGGTTTCTGACAAACTTTCTTTCCCCTTCTCACCAGTATAACAATCTCTGGGAGTGCTCCTTCCCTGTAGGCCTCTGGCTCCCTGATGGACAAATAATAAACATTGATTAATAAAGATATCCTAATTCTCTGGCTTCCACATAATTTGCTATTTCTCTACACATTGAAGCATATGTTGTTCTCCCAGAGAAGGTATGCTAGGCCAAGAAGGATCCACACTTAACTCCCTCCACAATGAACAGTGCAGGCACTGTTAATTCAGTCTGTGAAAATTCCATCATTTTCATCCCTATTCATTCTCTGTGTCAGCTTCTAACATCAGGTCTGCATTGCCAAAGAGAGTCCAGGAATGGCATCAGATAATTTATGCCAAAATTCATATAAGTTTAATATTCTTGCCTTAAATTTCTTTTTTCATTTAGCATGAGAAATGTCAATCTGGAATGAGAAGGAAAATAATACTTACTTGTCCCAAGCTACTAAAGCCAGACATTCTATAAGGGATAGACTCCAATGAGGAGGACCGACTGTATAAGGTGAGACAAAAAGGAAAGAAACAAACCTGTTGTTAAACTTTTACAAAGACCTAGTCTCCTCAGTCTCTATCTCAGCCACATCTAAGTATTTCTTTCATCTTCCAACTTTACCAACAGTGTAGTGTTGCTGTGTAGGCTTTCTACTCACCTGACCACTTGGCTGCTGTGCTGAGAGCTGGGTCGTGGAGTAACTGAAAGAGAATGGAGTGCAGAGTGAAGAGTTGCCATCAACGGTGCTCTTGCCTTGCCTAGCTAATCTGTCACAAGTGGGTTTCAGTTACATGTGCTTTTCATATCCCACATAAGATTAGGAAAATCACACTATAGTCTTTTAGAGGAAACCATCTTCCATATGGGGAGAGGATATTTATTCATTTCACACAGATATTTGAGCAAAAAATTTTTTTCTACCTGTCTGTGAGGGAGAAGTAATGCCCACTGGTCGAGGTGTGGTCAACCTACAAGGAAATAAAAGACAGCGATAAGCAAGGTTAAGTGTCACCTTAGAGGGCAATCAGACCATTGTAGAAATATTAGCTTCTTCTCTGGGCACAAATTGCTTACTATCATGTATTACAGGTATCACCCCAAAATATGAAGGCACAGTTTCCATATGAGGGTCCTTAGCTCTCCAACTTTCCAAATGAAACCTCTTATTCTCTCTTGCCCACAGAAGACATTGTGAAGTCCTCCTTTCTTCCCTCTCTCAGTGCCTTTCCAAGTACCTCAATTTTTCATATATCTGTCCATCCATTCATACATCTACCAAACCCCTCACTCCCTTCATCCCCTCCTCCATCTCTCCAACAAGCACTTATTTAGTGTTCATGTGTCCTAGATCCTAAAATTACAAAGGTAGAATATAGTTCCTATATTTGAGAGATTCACAAGCTATTGAGACACAGAAAACAAATAAAGGAATGTTTAAGTGTTACAGTGGATATATCCTAAGTACAGAAATATGAAAGAACACCAAACTGTAATTTCTGTGAGTATAGGGGTTATGTCTTTTTTAATCTACCAATACAGGGCTGATATTAAAATTATTTAACAATTGGTAAGGTACATTTCCAATTACAATAACTGGTGATGTACACCCAGCACTTAACATAGTCCCTGATAAACAGTAGGTATTTAAAGTTTATTGAATAATGAATAACAGAACATCTAACTCCACCTGATGAATCCTGAAAGAGGAAATGACATATGAGTTAAATTTTGAATGAGGAGTAGGACCTCATGAGTAGGATTTCAAAGGGACAATTAAGGGTAAGTATTACATTAAAGTTTTTTTTTTAGTGTTGATGCTTTTTTGTATAAAGTATCATTGATATACAATCTTATGAAGGTTTCACATGAATACACACAACATTGTGGTTTCAACATTCACCCATATTATCAAGTCCTCACCCCCCATTAGTCACTGTCTATCAGCATAGTAAGATGCTATAGCATCATTACTTGTCTTCTCCATGCTGTATTGCCTTCCCTGTGACCTACCTATATTGTGATGGTGAATTATAGCGCCCCTTTATCCCCTCTCCCTCCCCAACCCCTCCTTTCTGGTAACCACTAGTCCCTTCTCAGAGTCTGTGAGTCTACTGCTATTTTGTTCCTTTAGTTTTGATTTGTTTTTATACTCCACAAGTGAGTGAAGTCATTTGGTATTTGTCTTTCTCCACCTGGCTTATTTCATTGAGCATTATACCCTCTAGCTCCATTCATGTTGTTGCAAATGGTAGGATTTGCTTTCTTTTCATGGCTGAATAATCCATTGTGTATATGTGCCACATCTTCTTTATCCATTCATCTAGTGATGGACACTTAGGTTGCTTTCATATCTTGGCTATTGTAAACAGTGCAGCAACAAACATAGGGGTGCATATATCTTTTCAAATCAGGGATCTTGTTTTCTTTAGGTAAATTCCTAGGAGTGGAATTACTGGGTCAAATGGTATTTCTATTTAGTTTTTTTAGGAACCTCCATATTGCTTTCTACAACAGTTGAATCAGTTTACACTCCTACCAACAGTGTAGGAGGGTTCAAGATTTCAGTTCAGCATTTTCAATGAGTAACTCCTTCTTGGAGAACTGAAAGATAAACTCATCAACCATTTCCTCCACCTCAGAGCCCACATAGGAGTTATAGCCAAGAGCCAAGAAAGAACAGAAATATTCAAAGAGCTAGTGTGGGGCATGATAAAACTCACCTGCTTCCTTGGTACCAACTTGGAGATTCCTGCAGGTGAAAAATAAAAATGGGAGAGAAGGAAGCTGTAGCTCAAGGGTCCTAATCAATGGATCTTACTTGTTAGATAACTAAGCTATGTCCTCTAATTGTGGTTACTCAGGTTCCCAGTAGGAGAAAAAAATAGCAGTAATATTTCCTTAGGAAATTATTAGCTTTGGGGGAATAAAACTTCAGCTTTTCTTCATAAAAACACATTGGGCAACTCATAGATTAATATATGTGGAGAAATGTGGGGAGTCTACGGGAGAGAAAAGAATAACAGGATTATAATGTGCTAGAAGTTACAGGAGGAGGATCCATAGGAAAACTATATAGATAAAAGAAAATTTGTAGTTAAAAAGAAGCACCTAGGAAATAGAGTTTGAAGGAAAGGAAGAGTCCCGGGATTCTTGAAGAGAAATTTTAAGTTACACATGTCTCTTCTGTAGGAGAGCTTCCCAAATGATGTGTCATGACTCACTGATGTTCAAGAAAGGGTTACTAGTGAACTGAAATTGACCTTTTCAACCCTCCATTGTCTTCAGTGGCCTTATCCATTTACTGTGGTGTGCCCAGTGTACAAATATTATCAGTTACACAAGCCATTATGTGAAAAAGGTTAGGAAACACTAATTTATATAGTCTGTTAGGTAGAGAGGAAAACTAGGATAAAAAAGAAGGAAAATCTATTTCATTCACCTTTATGATGGCTAGATATTTCTTCAGTTCTTCATTCTCTTTCCTTAAGACTGACAGTTCTCTAGGCAAAAGAGGGAAAAGAGTTTCAGCAAGTCAGTGGAATAAAGAAACTGATTTTTATTTTTAAAACTTTTAGTTAATGCTTATGGAGAGATGCTTGCCACTATACAAGGTACTTTTGTCAAAGATCTAGTGATCCAGGGAGACAATGGCAGGGTTGTAATGGTGAGAAGAATTGGATGGACAAAATAAGCAGTCACTGGTGTGATTTCAGAGGAGTGTACATAGAATTCCATTTCCTCTCTACACACAGCCTTGACCTGCTGATGTTTGAAATTTTCCGTTGAGGACTCCATCTTTCAGCTTAAGATTTACAAAATATATCCTCCTGGAGGCAACATTTTAAATGCTATCTCTCATCTTTATGTGAGAATAAGCCATGTCTAGTTTCTCCGAAGAAGCAGTTTTGATAGAGGGAAGGGGAAAAGGAAAGCTATAAAGTGAGGAGGGTTCCTTAAGGGGAGGAAGAAAATAAAATGGAGACAGAGGGAACTAAAAATTCTGTACCTCACTTGCCCAAGACAAACATAAACACACACACATGTAGCAATTTTCAGGAAATAAGGGCTATAGGTTCTTGGAAAGAAAAAGGGCTCTCTGGTGATTTGATTTGTCACTTACTTGTCCCGCCTGGTCACTGTTTGCAGTGCCTCCTGAACAGCTGCTTCTAACTTTGTAATTCTGTGCTTATGAAAGGCAATGAGGAGATCTGTTTGTTTCTTCTGGAAACTCCACACCTACTAGGGAAAAACAGGCCTTTGACATACACCCCTCATAATTCCTTTCTCCTTGCTTCTGGCAATAGAGGGAAATCCATTAATTCATACATTTATTACTGATCATTTTCTTCTGGAACAGCTGGCTTAATTCACAACTCCCCAAAGTTAGAGGGTTTGGTACTAGGGAAAGCCAAAGCTTTCAATTTCTAGGACAATGGCTTCCTTATATCTTAATGAGAATATTCAGACACAGTAGAATGGCCCTTGAAAAATATAACCTTTCATCTTGAGCAAAAACGCCAACACCCAAAAGTTTTTTTCAAGTTTAAAATTGGTGCTGATCTCATTTGTCTGTTATTAATTTGGACTCAGCTTCCACACTCCTAGCTATTACTGGTAACCAATTTACTTTCCCTAAGATACTCACACAGAGACACTTGCAGGCTGCTTATGCTGCTACAGTAAAGGTGAAGAGGCACAGAAGGAAATTACCTATTTCTGAATTTTATTTCTGAGCATAGACAAATAATTTTATCTTTTGCTTTATTTTACCAGTTGAAATACTGAATGTGCCTATTATGGGATTACTGAATCAGATCAAAAGTTAATATTTAGAAAGTGTTTTAGCTTTGTCAAGCTCTATTTTTGAATACACAGCAGTTTTTATGTCTCATCTGCTTCCTCCCTGCTCAGACTATAAACATTTTGTCTAAAGTCCTTCCCTAAATTTTGGTACTTTTGTTATAAACTTAATTGTTCTCACCTTATTTGCAAGTTCTGCACTTGCCACCCTCCTACAGAATTGTACTTAAGAGTTTACATAGTCTCACTGAGAAGGGACTGAAGGTTACCATGCAGAAGGGGTTGGGTGGAGAGGGGGAGGGGGATAATGGGGCACAAAAATTCTCAATCATAATGTAGGTTGGTCATGGGGATTATAGTACAGCATGGAGAATATAGTCAGTGATTCTGTAACATCTTCCTATGTTGACAGATAGTAACTGCTCTAGTTGGGGTGAGAATTTAATAATATGGATAACTGTTGAATCACTGTGTTGTATATTTGGAATTACTATAAGACTATATCAGTTTAAAAAAATTTAAAGCAAAAGGTTTACATAGTCTCTAGCCTCTTTCCTTTCTAGTCAAAAGCAGACTAAACTAATTCTAGATAGATAACAATTCACTGCAGTCTACTTCACTTAAAAAAGTTGTTGCTGTCAATAAAAGTGAAATATGTTCATTTTAGAAAATTTGAACAGCGTAGAAGCAGGAAAAATTTCACTCAGAATCCTAGAAACTACTTAAAATGGTGAAGGTTGGAAGAGGTAGATGATACAGAGAGAAGTAATATATAGCCAAGAGACAGTACCCTTAACATCCTAACCTATTCTTTGGATCATTTGCAGTGAAATTAAGTTAGTACAAGTCTTGGGCCAAGAAAACCCAAATCCTGCCCTAGACCAGTTACTCTTTTCTTAGAGATCACCAAGGGCCATAGGTGTGCAGGGAACAGACCCCACCATGGAACTCCAGCATCTCAGACTGGACTACTGCGGGGCCTTTTGTCTATGCCTAAACATAACTACTTTGCCTACCTTCTCAGAAAACCTCAAACCCAAATCTCAGATCTGATCATTCCAAGAAGAAAGGTTAATTCAGGGAACCACCACCAATGGGAGGTATTAGAGAAGTGGAACAAGTGGTTTTGTCTGATGCTAAAGTACAAATGTTTAGCCTATTTCAAATATATCCACAAAAGAAGATTCTAAAACTTCACTCAGTAATGAATCTCAGTATTTTTTTATTAAGGTATCATTGATATATATGTTATGATGGTTTTGCATGAAAAATATTGTGGTTACTACATTCACCCATATATCAAGTCCCCCCCATACCCCACTGAAGTCACTGTCCATCAGTGTAGTAATATGGAGGTTCCCAAAAAAACTAAAAATAGAAATACCATTTGACCCCGGAATCCCACTCTTTGGAATATACCCAAAGAATACAACTTCTCAGATTCAAAAAGACATATGCACCCCTATGTTCATCGCAGCACTTTTTACAATAGCTAAGCTATGGAAGCAACCTAAGTGTCCATCAGTAGATGAATGGATAAAGAAGATGTGGTACATCTATACAGTGGAATACTATTCAGTCACTACTTGTTTTCTCTGTGCTACACTGCCTACCCCATGACCCCCACATACACCATGTATACCAATCATAGTACCCCTCAGTCCCTTTCTCCCTCCCTCCCTACCCACTCTTCCCCACTATTGGTAATAGTCCCTTCTTGGAGTCTGTGAGTCTGCTGCTGTTCTGTTCCTTCAGTTTTGCTTCATTGTTATACTACACAAATGAGGGAAATCATTTGGTACTTGTCTTTCTCCTCCTGGCTTATTTCATTAAGCATAATACCCTCAAGCTCCACTCCATCCATATTGTTACAAATGGTGGGATTTGTTTTCTTCTGATGGCTGAAAAATATTCCATTGTGTATATGTACCACACCTTCTTTATCCATTCATCTACTGATGGACACTTCAGTTGCTTCCTTAGCTTGGGTATTGTAAATAATGCTGCGATAAACAGAGGGGTGCATATGTCTTTTTGAATCTGAGATCTTGGTTTCTTTGGATATATTCCTAGAAGTGAAATTCCTGGGTCAACTGGTATTTCTATTTTTAGTTTTTTTAGGAACCTTCATATTGCTTTCCACAATGGTTGAACTAATTTACATTCTCACCAACAGTGTAGGAGGGTTCCCCTTTCTCTGCATCCTCGCCAGCATGTATTGTTCCTAGTCTTTTGGATGTTGGCCATCCTAACTGGTGTGAGGTGATATTTTATTGTGGTTTTAATTTGCATTTCCCTGATAATTAGCAATGTGGAGCATCTTTTCATGTGACTCTTGGCCATCTGAATTTTTTCTTTGGAAAAGTGTG
Source organism: Manis javanica (assembly GCF_040802235.1). Taxonomy (NCBI): domain Eukaryota; kingdom Metazoa; phylum Chordata; class Mammalia; order Pholidota; family Manidae; genus Manis; species Manis javanica. Next base: position 74,429,956 of record NC_133163.1, read on the forward strand.
TTTACATCCTCTGCCCATTTTTAAAAATATTTTATTAAGGTATGATTGATATACACTCTTATAAACGTTTCACATGAAAAAACAATGTGGTTACTACATTTACCCATATTATCAAGTCCCCACCCATATCCCAATGCAGTCACTGTCCATCAGTCCAGCAAGTTGCCAGAGATCCACTATGTCCCTTCTCTGTGATACACTGTTCTCCCCGTGGTCCCCCATACCATGTATACTAAACATAATACCCCTCAATCCCCTTTTCCCTCCCTCCCCACCCGCCCTCCCACACCCCTCCCCTTTGGTAACCACTAGTTCATTCTTGGAGTCTCTGAGTCTGCTGCCATTTTGTTCCTTCAGTTTTGCCTCATTGTTATACTCCACAAATAAGGGAAATCATTTGGCATTTGTCTTTCTCCGCCTGGCTTATTTCACTGAGCATAATGTACTCCAGCTCCATCCATGTTGTGGCAAATGGTAGGATTTGTTTCTTTCCTATGGCTGAATAGTATTCCACTGTATATATGTACCACATCTTCTTTATCCATTCATCTACAGATGGACACTTAGGTTGCTTCCATATCTTGGCTATTGTAAATAGTGCTGTGATGAACATAGGGGTGCATATGTCTTTTTGAATCTGAGAAGTTGTATTCTTTGGGTATATTCCAAGGAGTGGGATTCCGGGGTCAAATGGTATCTCTATTTTTAGTTTTCTGAGGAACCTCCATATTGCTTTCCTCAATGGTTGAACTAGCTTACATTCCCACCAGCAGTGTAGAAGGGATCCCCTTTCTTTGCATCCTCGCGAACATTTGTTGTTCTTAGTCTTTTCGATGCTGGCCATCCTTACTGGTGTGAGGTGATATCTTGTGGTTTTAATTTGCATTTCCCTGATGATTAGTGCTGTGAAGCATCTTTTCATGTGTCTGTTGGCCATCTGAATTTCTTCTTTGGAGAACCATCTCTTCATATCCTCTGTCCATTTGTTAATCAGGTTATTTGCTTTTTGGGTGCTGAGGTGTGTAAGTTCTTTATATATTTTGGATGTTAACCCCTTGTCAGATATGTCATTTATGAATATATTCTCCCATACTGTAGGATGCCTTTTTGTTCTACTGATGGTGTCCTTTGCTGTACAGAAGCTTTTTAGTTTGATCTAGTCCCACTTGTTCATTTTTGCTTTTGTTTCCCTTGCCCGAGCAGATGCATTCAGGAAAAAGTTGCTCATGTTTATATTCAAGAGATTTTTGCCTATGTTTTCTTCTAAGAGTTTTATAGTTTCATGACTTACATTCAGATATTCAATCCATTTCAAATTTACTTTTGTGTATGGAGTTAGACAGTAATCCAGTTTCATTCTCTTACATGTAGCTGTCCAGTTTTGCCAACACCCCTTGTTGAAGATGCTGTCATTTCCCCATTGTATGTCCATGGCTCTTTTATCATATGCTAATTGATCATATATGGTTGGGTTTATATCTGGCTCTCCAGTCTGTTCCATTGATCTATGGGTCTATTCTTGTGCCAGTACCAAACTCTCTTGATTACTGTGGCTTTGTAGTAGAGCTTGAAGTCGGGGAGCATAATCCTCCCAGCTTTATTCTTCCTTCTCAGGATTGCTTTGGCTATTTGGGGTCTTTTATGGTTCCATATGAATTTTAGAACTATTTGCTCTAGTTTGTTGAAGAATGCCATTGGTATTTTGATAGGGATTGCACTGAATCTGTAGATTGCTTTAGGCAGGATGGCCATTTTGACAATATTAATTCTTCTTATCCATGAGCATAGGAGAAATTTCCATTTATTGTTGTCTTCTTTAATTTCTCTTGAGTGTCTTGTAGTTTTCAGGGTATAGATCTTTCACGTCCTTGGTTAGGTTTATTCCTAGGTATTTTTCTCTTTTTGATGCAATTGCGAATGGAATTGTTTTCCTGATTTCTCTTTCTGCTAGTTCATCATTAGTATTACTGCCAATTCAATTTCGTTGCTGGTAATTGGTCTGTTCAGATTTTCTGTGTCTTCCTGGGTCAGCCTGGGAAGGTTGTATTTTTCTAGAAAGTTGTCCATTTCTTCTAGGTTATCCAGTTTGTTAGCATATGGTTTTTCATAGTATTCTCTAATAATTCTTTGTATTTCTGTGGTGTCCATAGTGATTTTTCCTTTCTCATTTCTGATTCTGTTTATGTATGTAGACCCTTTTTTTTTCTTGGTAAGTCTGGCTAGGGGTTTTGTTTATTTTCTCCAAGAACCAGCTCCTGCTTTCACTTATTCTTTCTATTGTTTTATTCTTCTTGATTTTATTTATTTCTGCTCTAATCTGAGTCACTGAATGGATAAAAACAAGACCTGTCTATATGCTGCCTACAAGAGACTCATATCATACACAAAGACATACACAGACTAAAAGTGAAGGTCTTGTTTTTTATCCATTCAGGGACACAATAATGTCCCTCCTTCTACTGACATTGGGCTTCATTTGTTCTTCTTTTTCTAGTCTTATTATTTGTAAGTTTTGACTGTATGGGATTGTTCTTCTCTCCTGAGGTAAGCGTGTATTGCAATATACTTCCCTCTTAGCATGGCCTTCGCTGCATACCACAGATTTTTGTGGTGTTGAATTATTGTTGTCATTTGTCTCCATATATTGCTTGATCTCTGTTTTTATTTGGTCATTGATCCATTGATTATTTAGGAGCATGTTGTTAAGCCTCCATGTGTTTGTGGGCTTTTTTGTTTTCTTTGCGTAATTTATTTCTAGTTTCATACCTTTGTGGTCTAAGAAGCTGGTTGGTACAATTTTAATCTTTCTGAATTTACTGAGGCTCTTTTCGTGGTAGTATATGATCTACTCTTGACAATGCTCCATATCCACTTGAGAAGAATATGTATCCTGCTGCTTTTGGGTGGAGCGTTCTGTAGATATCTGTTAGGTCCATGTGTTGTTCAGTGCCTCTGTCTCCTTACTTATTTTCTGTCTGGTTGATCTGTCCTTTGGAGTGAGTAGTGTGTTGAGGTCTCCTAAAATGAATGCATTTCCCCCATTAATTCTATTAATATTTGTTTCACATATGAGGTGCTCCTATGTTGGGTGCATAGATATTTATATCCTCTTGTTGTACTTACCCCTGTATCATTATGTAATATCCTTGTCTCTTGTGACTTTCTTTGTTTTGAAGCCTATTTTGCCTGATACCAGTACTACAACTCCTGCTTTTTCTCCCTATTAGTTGCATGAAATATTTTTTTCCATCCCTTCACTTTTAGTCTATGTATGTCTTTGTGTATGAAGTGAGTCTCTTGTAGGCAGCATATAGATGAACCTTGTTTTTTATCCATGCAGTGACTCTATGTCTTGTGATTGGTGCATTCAGAACATTTACATTCAAGATGATTATCGATAGATATGTACTTATTGCCATTGCAGGCTTTAGATTCATGGTTACCAAAGGTTCAAGAGTTGCATCTTTACTATCTAACAGTCTAACTTAACTCACTTAGTATGCTATTACAATCATAATCTAAAGGTTCTTTTTTCCCCCTCCTTTTTCTTCCTCCTCCATTCTTCATATATTAGGTGTAATATTCTGTACTCTTTGTCTATCCCTTGACTAATATTGGGGGTAGTTTATTTGATTTTGCATCTGCTTAGTAATTAATTCATCTACTTTCTTTATTGTGGTTTTACTTCCTCTGGTGACAGCTATTTAGCCTTAGGAACACTTCCATCTATAGCAGTCCCTCCAAAATGCACTGTAGAGATGGTTTGTGGGAGGTAAATTCTCTCAGCTTTTGCTTATCTGTAAATTGTTTAATCCCTCCTTCAAATTTAAATGATAATCTTGCCAGGTATAGTATTCCTGGTTTGAGGCCCTTCTGCTTCACTGCATTAAATATATCATGCCACTCCTTCTGGTCTGTAAGGTTTCTGTTGAGAAGTCTGATGATAACCTGATGGCCTTTCTTTTGTAAGTGATCTTTTTTCTCTCTCTGGCTGCTTTTAATACTCTGTCCTTATCTTTGATCTTCGCCATTTTAATTATTATATGTCTTGGTATTGTCTTCCTTGGGTCCCTTGTGTTGGGAGATCTGTGCACGTCCATAGCCTGAGAGACTATCTCTTTCCCCAGATTGGGGAAGTTTTCAGCAATTACCTCCTCAAAGACACTTTCTATCCCTTTTTCTCTCTCTTCTTCTCCTGTTCCCCTATAATGCAAATATTGTTCCATTTGTATTGGCCACACAGTTCTCTTAATATTCTTTCATTCCTAGAGATCTTTTTTTTCTCTCTGTGCTTCAGCTTCCTTGTATTCCTGTTCTCTAATTTCTATTTCATTTACTGTCTCCTCTACCTCATCTAATCTGCTTTTAAATCCCTCCATTGTATGTTTCATTTCTGATACTGTGTTTTTCAATGTCTCTATCTCTGTCTTGAATTCCTCCCTGAGTTCTTGAGTATTTTTATGTAGCTCTGTGAGTATGTTTATGATTATTTTTAAATCTTCCTCAGGAAGATAGGTGATTTCATTTTCACTTGGTCCTTTTTCTGGTGTTTGTGGGATTTGGGTTTGTACCAGGTTCTTTTGATGTTTCATATTTGTAATGAATAATATGGAATAATAACTTTGTGTAGGCAGCACCCTCTAGTGCCCAGAGCTCTCCTATCTGGAGCACTCAGCATTTGGAGCGATGGCAGGGGTTGCAGGTTAGCAGTGCTGGTGCCTGCCAGGAGGAAAGAGCTCTTTCCTGCTTCCCGGCTACAGTGCCTGCTTCCACTGCCAGGGCCAGTGGGCCAAGTATGCAGGGAGCAGGCTCTATGCTATGCCCTATAGATGCTGCAGATGGTGCCACCCTCTGGCTGGCCTGGCTCAATGGTGGGGGTAGCAGGTTTGTAAGCTGGTGCGAGCTGGGAGGAAGGAGTGGCAGGCTGCATATCATGGGAGTCTGGGGGGCTCAGGGCTGCATTGCCAGCCAAGGGGATGGAACACCTGAAGTTCCTGAAAGTTCCCAACCTGCTGGGCTGAGTGTGCTCAGACAATGTTGTCCACCTGTCCTTTTTCCTGGGCAGCAAGCTGTATGAAATCCTTGCCGCCTTAGCAGCCCTCTTGCTGTTGGGAAGTTTCTCAGAGTACCTGCCTTTCTTTTGTCCCAGAGCAGCCAGTTATGGGTACCTGTTCTTCATAAGTGGCTGGAATCTCAGTCTCTCCAAGTATTCTGCCTGTCTTTGCTTTCCAACCCCACTAATCTCCAGAGCACCATGTCATGTAGGTTCATGCTCCCAGAGCAGATCTCCAAGGCTGGGTGTTCAGCAGACTTAGGCCACCACCTCCTCCCCACTCCATTTCTCTTCCTCCCATCGGTGAGCTGAGGTAGGGGAAGGGCTTGGGCCCCACTGGATCATGGATTTACTACTTTTCCCTTTTCCATGACATCTTCTCTTTTCCCTGGATGCAGGCAATCTGTCATAGTCTTCTTTCCTGTCTCTCTTTCATATAATATTTTAATATTATATGTGGTTTTGGGAGGAAGTTTCTGTCTCATCTCATGCCGCCCTCTTTAATCCGAATCCCTGCCTTTTCTTTTCAGGTAAAATCATCTTAGACTAAATAAAACCTTTCTTCAAAAGTATCATTGATTATCTCAGTTTTTTAATTTTTTAATTCAGGAGAGAGATGAAGAACTGGTCTGGTTTACTGATGAGATTAGGTCTTGACCTGATTTTACTCAACTGGTATATATGGTAGTTATTTGTACATATGTTAGCAAAACTTATGGCTGCAAAGTCAGCAAACTACTGACCACACAGCAGACTGATTTTGTAAATAAAGATTTATTGGAACACAGTCATACCCATTTGTTTACATATTACCTATGGATGCTTTTGTGCTATAAGAGCAGAGTTGAATAGCTGCAACAGAGATTGTATAGCCTGCAAAGCCTAAAATATTTACTGGACTTTAAAAAAAGTTAGTCAATCCCAACACTAAATTTGTGAAAGTCTTTCTCTGTATATGAACTTGCATTTTCTCTGAATTTGTCTTTCTTTGTGGATCTGTATCCTTTCCTCTTTTTCTCTCAATATCCTCTCTATTTCCCACTGTTTGATGTCCTATCTTGTCTCTTCTTCCTATTTATATTTATTTAATAGACATTTGTATTACTTGTTCTTAATTTTAAAGTGAATAGGCCCAACAGAATGGGAGAAATGTTTGCAAATCATGTACCTGGTAAGCGACTTGTATCTAGAATATATAAAGAATTCTTACAATAATAATAAAAAGACAAACCAATTTTAAAATGGGCAAAGGATCTGAAAAGACATTAAAGAAGTTATACAAATGGCCAATAAGCACATGAAAAGATTCTCAGCATCATTAGTCATCAGAGAAATGCAAATCAAAACCACAGTGAGATACCATTTCACACCACTAGGATGGTTATAATAAAAAAGACACAAACAAGTATTGGTGAAGATACAGAGAAATCAAAAGCCTCATATACAGCAGGTAAGAACATAAAATAGTACACAAACTTGGGAAAACAGTCTGGCAGTTACTCAAAAAGTTAAACATAAAATTGTTTATGTTAACTAGTAATTCAACTCCCACATATACATCCTGGAGAAATGAACATATATGTTCACACAAAAACCTGTACACAAATGTTGAAGGCAGTATTATTCATAATAATCAAAATGTGGAAACAACCCAACTGTCCTTAATTGATGAATGGGTATAAATGAAATGTATATCCATTTTATAATGGAATATTATTTGGTCCTAAAAAGCAATTAAGTGCTAATGGAGTCCTAATATATGCTATAATGTTGATGAACCTTAAAAACACTATACTCAGGGGAAGCAGTCAGTCACAAAAGACCACATATTGTATGATTCCATATTTGTGAAATGTCCAGAATAGACAAACCTATAGAGACAAAAAGTAAATTAGTAATTACCTAGGGATGAGGAGGGTGGAGAATATTTGGGAAGTGCTTTCTAATGGGTATATGGCTTCTTTCTGTGGTAATAAATATGTTCTACAAGTAATAATGATTGCACAGTTATGTGAATCTACTAAAACTGCTGAATTGTACAATTTATAAAGGGGTGAATTTGGCATATAAAGTATATGTCAATAAAGCTGTTACTTAAAAAGTTCCCTTTGCTCTTCCTGTAAGCGGCCTGAAGTGATCTCTGAAAATGGTTCACTATTCACTTGATCCAGAAAACCCCACAAAATCATGAAAATCAAGAGGTTTAAATCTTCGTGTTCACTTTAAGAACACTTGTGAAACTGGCCAGGCCATCAAGGGTATGCATATCCAAAAAGCCACTAAGTCATTTACTGTGGTAGAAACAGGAAGAGTAGGGGTAAGGATTTAATAATGTATTTATTGAACCTTACTGTGTTCCTGGTACTAAGTATCTGAAGGATGTCACATTACAGAAGCAATGTGTGCCATTCCATTATTACAATAGTGGAGCTAATAGGTGTGCTCAGGCCAAACAGGGGGGTGGACACAGGGTTGACGGTCCAAAAAGAGTGCTGAATTTTTACTGCACATGCTTAAAAATGTAAAGAATAATGCTAAACCTAAGAGGTGAGATGTAGATTCTCTGGTCATTGAGCATATCCAGGTCAACACAGACCCCAAGATGTGGGGCAGAACTTAAAGGGCTCATGGTCACGTTAACCCATACATGAGCTCTTCCTGCCACATGGAGATGAAAAAGAGCAGACTGTTCCTAAACCAGAAGAGGAGGTTGAACAGAAGAAAAAGATATCCCTGAAGAAACAGAAACTTATGCCCTGGGAATAAATTCAGCATAAGATAAATACAAATCAAAGTAAAAGTAGAAAAGAAAAGAAAAAATAAGAAGTTGCCTTTGAAAAGAATTTAAAAATACAAACTTCTTTTTTACTTATGTAGTCTTTAATTATTTTCCTGCAGGTTTATGACCTTTTATAATCTACTGAGTTTTTTACTCAGTTCTTTCAACTACTGCAGTACTTTACAGCTTTCAGGATGCTTTCATAAATATTATCTCATTGGATCTTTATAAGAACGAAGATGAGTATTATAATTTCACATTACATGTGAGGGAATATTAGTGGATCAAAAAAATGCAGTTAAAAGCTAGCAGGCAGATTTAGTCTTAGGATTTCCACTCCAATAGTTTTTCCAGTATTATCACTTTACCATACTTCATATACATTAAGGGAAAACCTCAAAAGAGAAGATTACTCTCTTCTGCATCCGTGGATGTCTTGCTGCCCTTGTCTAGCCTGGATTAATACTTAGTCCACAGGCACACACCTGATCATCTGATCATCTACATTTGCCCTCTTACAGCACTAAACTATGTTTTCTACCTTTATCTTGCATCTACTTACCACTTCAGCATTTTATTAAAAATAAAAATAATAATAATAATAGGAGAAATGTGGGATCAACATATAAATCAAGTACAAAAATCAAACGAATATTCATATTTGACCTGATTGTTTATAGGTCATAATGCATGATCAAAACCGAAAGTTTCTGTGATGAATGCCCTTGTACTGTTCACCATGTAAGAATTTATTCACATGTAAGAATTCGTTCACCACGTAAGAACTTGTTCGTTATGCTTCAGAAGATTGGAGACTGACGAGAGAATTAGGCTTGAGATGGATTAATGATTGTACATTGAGCGTTGACCCCCCTATACTGAATTTTATTGTTGTTAACAACCATTTGATCAATAAATATGAGAGATGCCCTCTCAAAAAAAATAAAAATAATAAAAATAAAAATAAATTTTAAAAAAAGAGAAGATTACTCTATTCATTCTTTCAAATAGTATTTATTGAATCTTACTGTGTTCCTGGTACTATGTTAGGAGTGGATATATAACATGAATAAGATTAATACTGTCCCTATAGTCATGGGAGGATGCAGACAAGCAAACATTATAATACAATATAGCATTATGGTATTATACACTGTGTGTACTTATTCATGTATATGTTTGACAATAAGAATGTTGCAGACAGACAGAGTAGCATGTATAAAGGCCCAGAAGCAACAGAGAAAGTTATTTATAAAATAATTGAAATAGGTGCAGTTTGTCCATATTACAGTTAGCAGGGGGTAGGGGGAGGATATAAGAGATGAGACTGAAAAGATAATCACCGAAGAAGGTCTGGCCTATGGGCCACAGGAAGGGGTTAGACTTTATCCTCAGAGCAATGGTTGTACTGAATGGTTTTAAATAGGGAAACAAACGATCATCTTTATATTTAGAATGATTTTCTGGTTTTCAATATGGAAAACTGATAGGAAAAAGAAAGACTGGAGGTCTAAAGATCTGTTAGGAAGTTACTGCAGTAATCTAGATGGGAAATTATGGTGGACTGAACTAGGAAGTTGGAGATAAAGTAGGAGGTTCAAGTATTTTAGAGAAACAACACTAACATGATTGAACAATCAACTGGATATGTAAAGAGAAGAAGAAATCAAGAATAGTCCAGATTTTTTATTTGATTATTATGTGGATAGTGGTTATCATTTACTGTGGTAGAAACAGGAAGAGTAGGGGTAAGGATTTAATAATGTGTGTGTAACTGTTGAACCACTGTGTTGTACAGTTGAAGCCAATATAATATTGTGTATCAATCATACTTCAATAAAAAAAAAGAAGAAATAGGAAGAGTAGCCTGTTTTCCTGTGTGTATGCAGGGTGTGGGTAGGGTGGAGGGGGTGTTAAAAATAGTAAGTTCAGTTTGGGGCTGTTGAATAAGTGAAGGTATCGAGTCAGCAAATGGACATACGGCTCTGAAATGAGAGAGAGAGAGCACATTGATTCAGCAAAATTGACGGAGTGCCTCCTATGTAGCACAACTGCAGGGGATACAAAAATGAACAAAACAAAGTTGGTCCCTGCCTCTGTGGAGCATATAATAAATAACACCTATAAAAATTACAAGTACCCAACTGTTATTAAGGAAACAAGAAGGTTGCTATGATAGAGAATAAATGAGGAGGCCCAATTTAGATATCATAGTCAGAGAGGCTTCTCTAAGGTGATGTTTAAGTTGAGATCTTTACTGGAGAGAATAGATTTGACAGTTATACATATGTCGATAACTGAAGCATGGGAGTGGATGAGATTGTCCAAGGAGAGTATTAAAAAATAAGGAAAATATCTGGTATAGAACTCTGAAAAAAATGTATCCATTGGATTTGATAACAAGGAGTCTGTTAATGTCCTCAACAGCAGCCAGAAGTCAGACTGCAGAGGGCTGAAAAGAGGCCTGGGAGGTGAAGAAGGAAACTGGGGGTAGACATACACCCACCAATGCACTCCAATGCAGTTCTTTTTCTCAAGACTCTACTCAGTGCGCTCTTGTCAGGGTCACTGACAATCCTCATGTTGCCAAATCTAGTTGACCTTCCTTTGCCCTCATCTTTGTCTCTCAACAGTATTTGACTCAGCAGGTTATTTCTTCCTTCTTGAAACATTTTCCTTTCTTAGTTTCTCTGACACCACACTCTCCCTATTTTCACCTTTCTCATTGCTGCTTTTTGCTAACTTCTCTTCCTCCTCGCACTAATTACTAGATATTGAAGGGACTCTTTCTCTAGGTCTCATCTAGTCCTAAGCCTTTAAAATCTATATCCTGATGAATTCCATACTTCCATTTCTATCCTTGACCTATATCTTGAGCTCCAGAATGGAAAATTTATCTGCCTTCTCCCCCAAGCATCAATAACCTAACACATCCAAAATGTTTTTTCCCTCAAAATGGTATTCTCAGTCTTGGTAAAAGGTACAATCATCCTATCCAACTGTTGAAGACAAAAACTCAGAGGCCTTCCTTGATTCCTCTTTTACTTATCTTCTGCATCTAAACCAACAGAAATTTTCTTAGTTTTCCTAGAACACACATCTCAGATTTCATCACCCTTCTCCATTTCTTTTGCCACCACTTTGGCCCAAGTAGTCTTGCTTAGATTTCTCCCATAGCCATCTAATAGGTCTCCCTGCTTCTACTCTTTTAACTTCACTATGGTCCATTCTCCACTCAGCAGCTGGATTCTCTTTTAAAATTATATAGTGGATAAATAATCAAGACAATTTGGTAGTGGCACAAGAACAGGCCCATAGACCAATGGAACAGTCTAGAGAGCCCAGATATAAATCCAAGTATATATGATCAATTAATATATGATAAAGGAGACATGGATATACAATGGGGAAATGACAGAATCTTCAACAACTGGTGTTGGCAAAACTGGACAGCTACATGCAAGAGAATGAAACTGGATTATTGTCCAACCTCATACATAAAAGTAAACTCAAAATAGATCAAAGACCTGAATGTAAGTCATGAAACTATAAAACTCTTAGAAGAAAACATAGGCAAAAATCTCTTGAATATAAACATGAGCAAATTTTTCCTGAACACATATCCTCGGGCAAGGGAAATAAAATAAAAAATGAACAAATGGGACTACATCAAACTAAAAAGCTTCTGTACAGCAAATGACACCATCAGTAGAACAAAAAGGCATCCTACAGTATCGGAGAATATATCTGTAAATGAAAGATCTGACAAAGGGTTAACATCCAAAATATATAAAGAACTCACAAGTCTCAACACCCAAAAAGCAAATAACCCTATTAAAAAATGGGCGGAGGATCTGAACAGACACTTCTCCAAAGAAGAAATTCAGATGGCCAACAGACACATGAAAAGATGCTCTACATCACTAATTATCAGGGAAATGCAAATTAAAACCACAATGAGATATCACCTCACACCAGTTAGGATGGCCAGCATCAAAAACACTAATAACAACAAATGCTGGTGAGGACGCGAAGAAAGGGGACCCCTCCTACACTGCTGGTGGGAATGTAAATTAGTTCAACCATTGTGGAAAGCAATATGGAGGATCCTCAAAAAACTAAAAATAGAGATACCATTTGACCCAGGAATTCCACTCCTAGGAATTTACCTAAAGAAACTCATATTCAAAAATACATATGCACCCCTATGTTTATCACAGCACTATTTACAATAGCCAAGATATGGAAGCAACCTAAGTGTCCGTCAGTAGATGAATGGATAAAGAAGGTTTGGTACATATACACAATGGAATACTATTCAGCCATAAGAAAGGAACAAATCCTACCATTTGCAACAACATGGATGGAGCTGGAGGGTATTACACTCAGTGAAATAAGTCAGGCAGAGAAAGACAAATATCAAATGATTTCCCTCATTTGTGGAGTATAACAACGAAGCAAAACTGAAGGAACAAAATAGCAGCAGACTCACAGACTCCAAGAAGGGACTAGTGGTTACCAAAAGGGAGGGGTTGGGGAGGGCAGGTGGGGAGGGAGGGAGAAGGGGATTGTGGGGTACCATGATTGGTGCACATGGTGTGTGGGGGATCACAGGGAAGACAGTGTAGCTCAGACAAAACAAATAGGAACTCTGTGGCATCTTAGTACACTGATGGACAGTGACTGCAATGGGGTATGTGGGGCGACTAGATAATAAAGGCGAATGTAATAACCACATTGTTTTTCCTGTAAAATCTTCATAACAGTGTATATAAATGGTATCTTTAAAAAATTATATAGTGGATAATGCCATTTCCTTGCTCAAAACCCTTCAATGGTGTCCCAGTGCACTTACAAGAAAATCTAAATTTCTTACCATGGCCTGTAAGTCCCTATATGACCAAGTTTCTTTCTCACCTTAACTTGAATCATTCCCCTCTCCCTCCCTCCCAGCCTTAATGGGTGGTCATTCATTTAAAAATTTCTTATGCACTTAATTTGTGCCAGGTACCTAGTTAGGCATTGGGCTATACGATGATACTTGCCTTTCAGAAGCTTCAGTTTAGTGAGAGAAAAACTTATAAACAAATAAAACACGTTTGCGGAGTTAAGAGCAAGGTGGGATAGAGTACAAAGGACAGAGCAAAAATTTGCCTACAAGAATCAGGGAAGGCTCTACCAAAGAAGGAACAATTATTGGCATGCATTTGAAAGGTGGCTAGTTGTGGATAAGAGTGTAGTCGATGACCTAGGAATAGAAGAAAGCTCACAGGTCTAAATGGGGCTCTCCAATTCCCAAAGATACTTAGATAGTTTTACCTAGACATGAATAAAGAGTTCAAAATGGGCAGTTTGACTGACTACTGGCCATAGACTAGTACAGCAGAAAGATGCCCTTGTCAGGTCAGGTCATTACAGAACTGGGAATCACTAAAACACAAATGGATATTTAGATCAACATTCCATTCAATCATTCAATATTTTTTTGAGTGTCTACTACATATTAAGAACTATCCAAAGAGCTGGATATATAACAATAAACAAAACTGACCAAATCTCTGCCTTTACAGAGCTTACATTCCAGAACAGGATTCAGACAATAAACAAATATATAATGTCAAAGATAAGAGCTATGATGCAAAATAAACCAGGGTCAGAGTGTGTGGGGGTAGTATTTGAGATATGAGAGTCAGTAAAGGTCTGATTGAAGCAGAAGCCTGAATGAGGCAATCTAGATATTATTTGGATCAGTTATTTGACTTCACAGATGGTGAAAATACATTTTCAGACATTGCTGACTTCACCAAACTGGACCTTCACTAAAGTGATGATTAACTGACCCTTTCCATTTATTTTATCTTGATTATTTAACCATGTGTAATTGGTCCCATGATTAGGCAGGTTAGAATTCAGACTATATATAATTTCTCTACTGATCATTAACTAACCCTGGGTTTAGTTATTAACCAAAGGTCTACGCTCTCTCTTGTTCATGTGACCTTGTTTACATTTCTTCTTGAGTCTCAGCTGGATTTTATCTCCTCATAATGTTAAATAGTATCTCAAATATGATGGCTCACCCAAGCAGCTAAAATCAGGATTCAATGAAAGCTTAATTCCCCTTTCTCTATCTCCAGAGTTAGTATTGAGGGGTGAGACACCAAAGAAAAATTACATCTACTATTTTCAGCCAGAACATAACAAAGGATCGTCTCCATGTTTAGGAAAGGAATACTCTCATAAGAATGAGAAGAATAGAGAAGAAAAACAATGATAAAATCTCAAGAAACATGACAAGATATGAATCCCATGAGGTTATAAAATGATCTCAGTAGAGAACTACACAATGGAAGAGAAAAATCAGTTTTTACAACTTGGGAATTCTTTCAAACAGTTGTCCTGACTTCACTTCTACATTCCTAATGCTCCTGACCAGGTCGATGATATGCCAACATATGATGCATCAGGAAGAGAAAAATATTTTCTAAAATTTAGGCAACCAATTGTAAACACTAAATGAAAAATTAAATATATATGCATTAGCAGGAAAGGTCATTGAAAAATGAGAATGGGGAACAAGAAATTCCTTCTTGAACTTAGGTCTCTAAGCAAAAGGTTGAGTGTTAGACCAGTAAGTCCATTGTTTGCAGGGTCAGGTCTATATAGTCAAAACAATTTTTAGAAGACTAATTAATCTGCACAAAAAGATGATAAAGCTCCCTAGAACCTTCTTAATTCTTAAAGATTACTTAATAGAACTAGAAAGTAAAAGACAAGATGCCAGCTACATCATGGTTTTTGCAGCCTGTCACAGATTCTGGGTCAATAAAATGATAATTGTTGAGATTTGTATCATCAGGGAAGAAAGCAAAGAGAGAAGCCAATTTCTCTCCACTGTGTACAAATGCAGTCTAAAGCAAACCTTTGATAAAGAAATAAGATGCAAATAGAATATGCCTGGAAATCAGATTTTCTTCACTTTTGTTTCTCATACCTGAGAGATGTGACTAAAATACTGCAAAGCTGTCTCCACAGGGTTTTTGAAGTACATCTTCTCCTGAGGTTTCAGCTACAAAGAGTAAGACAAACATTGAGAAAATCCACAATGGAATAAAATACTGGTAAATATGGCAAATGATGTACCACCCTTCTTAAAGCATCTGGTATTATTTCACTGTGCTGAGAGGAAAACCACCACTGCTGTAAGAGATGTAGACTTTATGTCCTAATTCTCCTTACTTTGCATGAGGTAGCCACAAACAATTCTTCTATCTGTTGTTCACCCTTTTTTTTTTTTACAATTGCTATCTGTGAGTTTTGTTTCTTTTTAAAAAAGTTTCAGTGCTTAGTCACTCATCAACTGTACTCTCTGCATACTTCCTACAGGCCAGGAATGGGATAAGATGGTTTGTAGCAAGGGAAGGAAAACTTACATTATCAGAAAGAGCCAGATGCTTGCAGGCTATTCCACAAACAGCACATTTTTCTAGGAGAAAAAGAGAAAAAATGTTTGGTTCTCTTGGGCATGAGGGTAAGATTTTTTCTTAAGTACACGGTGACAGTGAAGGAGGCTAGCAAGAGAAGAAAAGAGGGTTCTTACTGAATTTAGAATACCATTGTGCTATAAAAAGATATCAACTCGAGCTTTGTTCTCAAAGTCATTATTTCCAAATGTGTACACTGATGACAGGTAAGGCTTTCACACTATGCCTCTATCCATCCCCCTCATTATAAATTCCCAATATTTTTCTGTGAGTGAGGGACAGTTCCAAACCTCCAGAAGGAGGTTTGGAGTACATTTACAAGAGTACTGGGAGTATAAGAGTACCAATGATCTCAACTGTAAGTTACTCTTTTTTTATCCCATCTACCTGACAGTAGGTAGGGGAAGGCTTAGGTCCTATAAGAAACTCTCCGGTTCTGTTCTCACTTTGCTAATATCCCTGTATCTTGTTTTGAAGCTCTCCTACTCTTCATTCCCTAATTAATCCACTCTGAAAGATGTAAAAGTTAAAATTCCTAATCTTTCCTTGTAACTTGAAATTTTAGTAGTGGGGCTGGTTATTGATTAAGATAAATGCCATGTCAGGAAAAACATCACATGACATATGCTTCACGGAGAGAGATCACTCCAAGGTGAGTTGCTGTTACCATAGTAAACAGCTTTTTTACATTAGCAAATAACTAAAAGGGGTCATGAGGTTTATAGAGAGAAAAAAGCTTCTCCAGAGGCTACCTAACCTGACTCTTCCTTCCTTGCAGACTAAGGATTTTTCCCAGTCTTTCTTCTAAATATTGCCAGAGTGAGCTAGCAAGTGCTTATCTTTTTTCTACAAAAAACACAAAGCAAACAAACTTCAGCAGCTCTTGATCACCTGCAGGATAAAGTTCAAGTTCTTTAGCCTGGTATACAGAGCTTTCCATCACTTGGCCACTGTCTGCCTCTCTAGCCTCAGCTCCTACCGTTTCTAACCTTGTTCTTTATACTGTACCAATCCCAAACCTGTGTAGTCCCCTGCACTGTGGTTTTATGGTGTGGTATGCCTTTCTACATGCTGTTCTCTTAAACTAGAATGATCTTCCCTGCCTTACCCACTTGGCAAACGCCCATTTATCATTCAAAACTCTACGGAAAAAAAAAAACTCTACTTAAGCAACACCTCTTCTATAAAATATATTCCTTGGTTAAAGCACCCTATCCCTCTTCTGGGCTATTTCCATACTTATTTTAGCACTAAAAAAAAAAAACCAAACATCTTAAATTCAAGTCTTATTTCTAAGACTTAACAGCTTCAAGAATTTGGCCAAATCATTTATTTTATTTGAGCCATTTCCTTATTTATAAAATGGGTCTACTAATAATTACCTCCTGGGATTGTGGTGACAATATATAAAATTGGTACATGTGAAAATACTTTATAAACAGTAAAGGTATCACCACCACCACAATCATCATCATCATTTCTAATCAATTAACTTTATAGGTTAGACCACTTCCCATTAGAAATGGCTCTTGTTATCAAAAACTTCCCTCCATTCTTAGTCATTATTCTTATCTTTTCTCTTTTCTCTAATCTGTCTGATAACTTTGTGGCTTTTGCTCCCAAAGGCTTCAAAATACTGACAAGTACCTTTTGGTGCTCAAATAATAGACATTCCATTTGCTAAATCATTCTTTCTTAACGGATTCCTCCAGTTTCTTACTGTTTCCACACCACCTTTGGCCTACTAAGTGGTTTTTATCGTAAATCGCCCAGAAAATGGCCAATTATTATTTCTAGGTTAAAAACATTTAAGTTTTTAACCTGAATCTGAAAACAGTTAAGTTACTCACCCAGAGTCACACACTTTTTACAGAAAATATGGCCACAACTGGTGACAAAGAAATGAGCCCCATCTTTTCGGAAACACCAGTTGCAGTGAAACCAATCCATTCTAGAGCAGAGAAAGAGAAAGAGTAATCATAACATGGGGCATAATATAATTAAACTGTTAAAATCTGTGTAAGAACATTTGCCTAGCTTCTGCTGTTTTACTGGGATATGGGCAGGTTATTGTGGGTATTCCCATTGTAAAGGAGCACATATACCTCTGAATTGAAAAAGCAGACTGCAAACTAGTAATGGACAAACTAAAAAGGACAATGACTAAATTACTTTTGAATGGTGAAATTATGGGTATTTGTATACATGTGTGTGTTTACACTTTTTTTATTTCCCGAGTTTTCTGGGCTAATTCATGTACCAATTTGCAATTAGAAAGAACAATAATTTAAAAAAAGAACCATCTACTTCTTTCCTAATAGTTACTTACCTGGGACAGAGCATGATGGAGAAGGAGGAGATAGTGGACCAAACATAGGAGATCACATATTAACCACTTGAGACACATTTTATCTAAGGAAAACATGGTTTGAGAATGATAATGTCTCAGCTTGTTCACTTTCACAGAAAATCAGAATCATAGATCCAGAAGGGGCCTTGAAAATCATTTAACCTTTTGTCCAATCCCAACATTTTTCAAAATATGCTCCTCATGTTCCCTGAAATTCAGTGGCTTGCTCAAAGTCCCATCTTTATAGTGGAAGATCTGAGATTAGAACACAGACTCCTTATTCTCTGTGTCAATCAGGTTCTTGGTACCACATTAAGCAAGATTTTGAGTTTGACATGGTAAACACACATTCTGTATGTTCTGCCATTACTAATTCCATATATTTGTTACGTACAGAGTTACATAAATGTGACTAATCAATTTTTAAATGAAGAAATTGACATATCAAAAACATAACTGAACTGATACATATTGAGCTGTACTTAGTTCACACGTTTAATGAATTCATGTTTAATTAAGAATATAATACTTATTAGTTTGTCTTCCTTTAAAATTAATTTGGGAAAATAATCAAAACAGAAAGAGATTTTTTTACCCTCACTGGTCTTTTCTTTACAAAGTTTTTAAGCTGTTTATGGAGAGGTTGCTAAAAGAATGATGGCTAGTTTGCTCCACACTTTAACATTTTTGTGATGTAAATTAAGATACCAGATTACAAACTTAATAAGCAATTCAATGCGAAGGCTTTACACAGTCAGAGCCATGCGTTTCAGACTTCTATTTGTTGCTCACAATAAGTGAGACTACTAAAAAGGCCCCACTGTAAATGCCCTGGCTTGTTAAGGGGCTGTAACAACAATTTAAATCGAACAGAATGGCCACATAAACTCTGAAGGGCAGTTTATAGGGTTTGTGAGAACAAGATTTGCTTGGTTTCTAGGGGTGACGGGGATTTAACAGTCTCAAATTCACCACTAGTTCTTTTCTAGCTACCTTCCCTACCCGCTTGGCCGCCGTAATCCCAGAAGACCTCAAGATTTCACCGCAAACATCCAGTTCTCCTCACGAAGAGCTGGAAATGGCGGGAAAATACACAGCGACCTTGGTACCAGGAAGCTGCAAGAGGCTGGGCGTGGCCCACGACACCTCGCGGAGACGTGGGCAGGGCCAGGGCGGTATGGTAAGCACGTGGGCGGGGCCCGGGGCGTTCGCGAGATGTAGGCGTAGCCATGCTGAGTGCGAAGCGCATGGGCGGGGCCTGGGCGGGCGCGAGGTGTGGGCGGGGCCTACGGCTGTGTTCTGGCAAGTGCGGAGCTCCCGGCGATCTGCGGGAGGCAAGGTTTCCTCTTCTTACTAGTAGAGGAAAACATCATTTAAGGCTGGGAACAAGTAAGGAATATGATCTAATCCTATACCTGTTACCATGGAAACAAGATGAAAATAGACCTAATCATCTTCCAACAGGCAATAACAGGCTAGAAAAAAGTGATGACAAGGTTGATGAAAACTTCAACCTAATATGTTTGAACAAAACAAGGAATAGATGGTTTGAAAAAACAGCATAAATCAAGAATAGAAAAACTAAAAAAGTAATATGGTTAAAGAACAATCGGATATTAAATGAAAACTAAAAATTTCAGGAAAAAAATTAACTATTTTCAAAAATAAAAAATGAGCAAAAAAGCACAGTTATGGGCTGAAAGGAGAATGGTCTTTCTAAAAAGACTGAAAGATACAAAGTTTCACAAGAAAGGGATAGATACAGAAAGCAAACGAGATTTTACACAAGCACATACATTTATTTCTGGTAGGAAAACCAGAGCAATGTATCAGAACAAATGTTTAAAACAAAATATTGAGAAAAGCTTTCTGAAATAAAATTATACCTGAGTCTGCATATTGAAAGGGCATACGAGCACAGCCAAAACTTTTTACTAAAACTATTGTTCCTTAAAGATAAGGAAAAACTCCTTTGGGCATCCAGACAAAAAATACTGGTCCTTTATAAAGAAAAGATTATTACATTGGCATCAGACATCTCTACAGCAGCATTTTATGCTAGAAACAGCATTTTCAATATTTTGAAAAAGAAAATACCCAAATTTTATATCCCCTTATATTATGTTCAGGTATAAAGGCTACTGGAAAAAAATGTTGAACATGAGCTTTTCCTGAGGAATCCATTAAGTAGCAGTTCTCAGATTTTTTGGTCTCAAAACTCTTTTGCATATTAAAGATTATTGAAAACCCCCTCCCCAAAAAGCCTTTATTTGGATTGTATCTATCAATATTTACCATATTCACAATTAAAACTGAGAAATTTAAAAATATTTATCAATTCATTTGAAAACAATAATAAACCCATTAAATATTAACATATGCTATGAAAAATAGAAATATTTTCCAAAATAACAATTTAGTGAGAAAGATGGCATTGTTTTTCAGGTGTATAATCTCTTATTGTCTGACTTAATAAAGGGCAGATGGATTCACAAATATGCTTCTGCATTCACTCTGTTGCTGTATGCTGTCTTAGCTGAAGTGTTTGAAGAATATCTGAACTCACCCAAATATGTAGTTGGAAACAGGAGTAGTATTTTAATACCCTGTTTAGATAACTGTGAATATTTTTGTGTCATACTATGTCAGAACTCAAGAAGTGGGAGTTTGTTAAAAGATAGTTGCAACATGGCACCTAACACCATATCCATGAACATGTAACATCTTACATTTAGACCAGATAGGTCACTTGGAAAATATTGGTGTACTGAGCTATACACATTGACACATTTTACTATAAAATATTTTTAAAACATTTTTGTTAATATCACTACCTATTTATTAAGACAAGTTTTTGTGTATTGTATTGGAAGAAAACTACAGAAGAGTCTCACTTGTGAATTTTGAAGCAAAAATTTTAAAGAAGATATTAGCAAATAGGCACAAGGAAAACAAAAGCAAAAATGAACAAGTGGGACTACATCAAGCTGAAAAGCTTCTGTACAGCAAAGGACACCATCAATAGAACAAAAAGGTACCCTACAGTATGGGAGAATATATTCGTAAATGACAGATCCAATAAAGGCTTGACATCCAAAATATATAAAGAGCTCACTCACCTCAACAAACAAAAAGCAAATAATCCAATTAAAAAATGGGCAGAAGAGCTGAGCAGACAGTTCTCCAAAGAAGAAATTCAGATAGCCAACAGACACATGAAAACAGACACTAGTTATCAGAGAAATGCAAATTAAAACCACAATGAGATATCACCGAACAGCAGTAAGGATGGCTACCATCCAAAAGACAAACAGCAACAAATGTTGGCGAGGTTGTGGAGAAAGGGGAACCCTCCTACACTGCTGGTGGGAATGTAAATTAGTTCAACCATTGTGGAAAGCAGTATGGAGGTTCCTCAAAATGCTCAAAACAGACATACCATTTGACCCAGGAATTCCACTTCTAGGAATTTACCCTAAGAATGTAGCAGCCCAGTTTGAAAAAGACAGATGCACCCCTATGTTCATCGCAGCACTATTTACAATAGCCAAGAAATGGAAGCAACCTAAGTGTCCATCAGTAGATGAATGGATAAAGAAGATGTGGTACATATACACAATGGAATATTATTCAGCCATAAGAAGAAAACAAATCCTACCATTTGCAAAAACATGGATGGAGTTAGAGGGTATTATGCTCTGTGAAATAAGCCAAGTGGAGAAAGACAAATACCAAATGATTTCACTCATATGTGGAGTATAAGAACAAAGAAAAACTGAAGGAACAAAACAGCAGCAGAATCACAGAACCCAAGAATGGACTAACAGTTACCAAAGGGAAAGGGACTCGGGAGAATGGGAGGGAACGGAGGGATAAGGGCGGGGAAGAAGAAAGGGGGTATTAGGATTAGCATGTATAATGTGGGGGGGGATGGGGAGGGCTGTGCAACACAGAGAAGACAAGTAGTGATTCTACAACATCTTACTACTTGATGGACAGTGACTGTAATGGGGTTTGTGGGGGGAACTTGGTGAAGGGGGGACCCTAGTAACATAATGTTCTTCATGTAATTGTAGATTAATGATAATAAAAAAAGATATTAGCAAATAGAATCCACATTTTAAAAAGTATACATTATGACTAAGTGATGTTCATTACAGGAATGAAAGGATGGTTCAATATTAGAAAATCAATGTAGTTTTTACAGTAATATTTCTAAGAAGAAATATATTATCAACTTCACAGGTGCAGTAAAGATTTGTCATAAATCTCAGTGAAGAAGGAATCAATGGACATTTCCTTAACATGACTAAAAGCTCTGTGTGTGTGTGTGTGTGTGTGTGTGTGTGTATGTTAAAGCCAACATGTTGAGGAAATGCTAGAGGTGTTTTTGCTAGTCAGGAATGAGACAAGGTGCTACTACCACTTAACATGGTATCAGAACATTAAAAGGATAAGATAAAAACATCTCCTTTAGCAGATTATATCAATGTATATGTGAACAATCCAAGAGAATCAATGAAAAGACTACAAAAAATGATAAGAAAACTTAAAAAGTTACACGTTATAAAAGTAACAAAGAGAAATATAGTAATCTTTCCATACTCATGTAATAACCAGTTAGAAAATAATAAGGGGAGAGAAGAGTATGTTTAAAATAGAAACAAAGAAGATGAAATTAGGCAATAACTTAGTAGAAATATGCAAATGTATATGAAGAAAACTTTTAGACATTACTGAAAGAGACAAAAGTCAAAAGAAACAGGTGGAAAAGCAAGTCTTATTTTGGATAGGAAGAGTCAACATCTTAATAATGCTAATTCTTCCTAAATAATTTACAAATTTAACATGATCACAATAAAAAGCACCAACAGATTGTCTTTCTGAAATTAAATAAATTGATCATAAAGTCCATATGGAAAATGAACAAACAAGAATATCCAGGACAACCTTGAAAATTTTTAGTGTCATGTAGGGTGGGAACTTATCTGCACCCAATATTAAAACATATTATAAAGCCTCTATAATTTAAGAAGTGTGGTATTAGTGCAAGGATAAACATACAGACCAGTAAAATAGAATAGAAAATCCAGAAATAGAACCACTTACATTTGGGAAATTTTAATTTATGACAAAAGTGGGAAATTCAATGGGGGGAGGAGTTGAATTTTTTAATAAACAGTTGGAAAAACTGGATAACCAATTGGAAAAATAAATAATTGGGTCTGTATCTCACATTATTCATCAGGATAAATTTCAAATGGGTCAGAAATGTAAATATAAAAATGAAACATACAAGTAGACATGGATGAATACTTTTAACCTAGAAGGCGGGGAAAAAACCTTCCTGTGATCCAAAAATCTAGAAGCAATACAAGAAAAGATTGACAAATTTGACTACATAGAAATAAAAGAAGACCTTTATTTAGCATGTCTAAATTCACACACACACAGAACCCACCACAGACTGTAAAAAACTAAATGACAAATTGGGAAATAATATCTTCCACATAAATCACAAAAGGCTAATAGTTTTAATGTATAAAGAACTTTTTAAAAAAGAAAGCTTAATAGGAATTTGAGCAAAAGACAAGCAGTTAATAGAAGATATAAAAATGGCCCTTGAACATATTAAAAGACATTTGCCTCACTTTTAATGAGATATGAAAATGAAAATTCCATCGAAGTACCACTCTATCTAACAGATTGGGAGAATTTCAAACAGTTTATAACATACTCCACTGGCCAGGTTAGGAAGAAATAGGCACTCTCATACATTGCTGGTAAGAATGCCAAACGGTCCTACTACTCTGTAGTGAATTTGGCAACATCTAGGAAAATTACATATGTGTTTATCTTTTAATCCAGCAATCACACTTCTAGGAATCTGCCCCAAAGATACATGGGCAAAAATATGAAATCATTTGCAAACAACATCATTCTTTGCAGTAATATTTACAAGAGCAAAAGAATGATAACAATCCAAACCAAATGTTTATCTATCAGTGACAAATCACTGTTGAATATTATACAGATATAAGAAGAGAGGAAAAACACCTTCATATACTAATATAAAGCAATTTCCAGAATTTATAGTCAAGTGGAAAGAAAAGGTGTAAAAGGCTACATAACATGTAATTCTTTGGTTAAGAAAGAAGGGATAGAAGTAGATATCAAAAAGAAATGAAGATAAAACAGAAATTACTAAAAATAAGTTACCTACAGAGGTAGAAAGGGAACATCAGAGAGATGGCAATATGGAAGAAAGACTTCTCTGAATTTAACTTGTTATGTAATTTTGTCTTTGGAAATAGAACTGTTTCACGCATTAAAACATAGAAAAAAAGCAATTCCTAAAAACTGGGTGAGGGGTGTACTGAAACAAATGAATTCAACTGTACATTAGATTGGTGACTTTTTAAACAAGTTTATTGAGGTCAAATTGGCATACAATCAACTGTATATATTCAAAATGTACAATGTGATGAATTTTGACATATGTACACACTCTTGAAACCATTCCTACAATAAAGACAGTGAAGCTATCCATCATGCCCCCAAATATGCTCATGTTTGTAAACCATCACTCCCAACCCTCCCCACACTTCTCCCCTCAGGTAACCCAGATACTTTCTATGACCACAGAGCAGTTTGCATTACCTGAATTTTAGATACAAAGAGTCATATGTACTCTTGTGTCTGGCTTGCTTCCTTCATTCAGCATAGTGATTTTGAGATCCATCCATGTTGATGCATGTATCAGTAGTACTTTCATTTTTGTTGCTGAGTAGTATTTCATTGCATTACATACCACAATTTGTTTATCCATTCATCTGTTGATGGACATTTGATTTGTTTCCTGTTGGGGGCTATTACAAATAAAGCTGCTATAAATATTGATGTTCAAGTCTTGGTTTGGATATATGCCTTCTTTTCTGTTGGGTAAATACCTAAAAGCTGAAAGGCTAGATCATATAGTAGGCACTCCCTATTTAGTCAGTTGTCCCACAAATGTCCTTTATGGAAAAAGAAAAAAAATTTTTTCTATCCAGGATTACATATTGCATTTAGTTTTCTGTTAAAAAACAAGTTTAAAATTTTTTTTAATATTTATTATTTTAAATTATTTAGACTTTTTTTAACTCAGAATATTTTTTTTAATTTTAAATTAAAACACAAGTTAATAAATTGGAGATGATACTGTCATCTCCCCTGATACTATTCCCCAAGACAAACATAGTTGACAGCTTTTATATAAATCCTTCCAGAATTTTTTTCCAATGCATATACAATGCACAATACACATATACGCTATACACATTTTTTAAAAATGTTATATTATACATAATATCTACAATTTATTTTAAATTAATATTTCATTTTTATATTTATACATCATCCTTTTTAAAGGTTGCATGTTTTGATTAATTATACCTTGATTTAATTAACCAATCCTATATTAAGGCACATACAATGTTTCCAATTTTTGACTATTGCAAAAACATGCTGTAATAAACATCTTTATTAATTTATCTGTGAGCACCCACGCAATTATTTCTAAAAGTAATTTTCTAGACATACAGGTGTTTGATTATATACATTTTATAAATATATCTTGAATTCATCATCTTTCCAGCTTTTTACTTTCTTTTAGTCCCTCTTTATTCTTTCCTTTGATTACTCTAATTACCTCCTAACTGCCCCCTGCCTCTAGATTTGCCCAACACCAGTCCGTTCTACTGATATTGCCAGATCTAATCACTATTCTGCTTAAAACTGACCAGCACTTTCAAGACAATTTATTGAGCATGGAACTGAGCTCTCCATGATGTTTCTTTTACATTTCTCGGTGTTTGGTCAAAAACACCTTGCGCTTCAATTACTTTGATTTTAAATCACATTCTCTCACCTGTATGCCCTTTGTGCAAACTGTTTCCCCGTGTGGCATATCCTCCTGACTAACTTTTATTCATCCTTCTAGACTCAGCTCAGAAATCACCTTCCCCAGCTGCCTGCTCTGGCCTGCCCATTGAGGGGGTGTTCGCAGGGTATCCTTTGCATATCTCCTTCATGGCCTTTGTCTCACCAGGTTCTAATTTTTCACTTCTCTCTCTCTCTCTCTCTCTCTCTCTCTCTCTTCTCTCTCTCTCTCTCTTCTCTCTCTCTCTTCTCTCTCTCTCTAATTGGACTGGAACTATATCTTCACTTTGGGATTACCAGTCCTTCCATGGTGTCTGATATGTTGCAGGTGCTCAGTAAATATTTGATAAATGATGGAATAGGAAAGAAAATTGTCAGAGAGGATCTCACCTTGATTCCAGAACCACCTTAGCACACTTAAACAGGAAATACATCTCAATGGGAAAAGACAAATTTAGGGATAAACTGAAGAAGATTGGTGATCATATAAAGTTGCAATCACTAGGTACTATAGTGATCCATCTGGCAATTGAATCATTCATTCAACAAATATTTCCTGAGCAATTGCGAAATGGACCAAGCGCTGATCTACTAGCCCCTAGCAATATAGCAAGGAGAAAAGTAAAGTCTTGGCTGTCATGGGTTTGCATTTCCCTGGTGTTCTAGTGGCACAGTTTTATGGAAGCCCTTCCTATGTCCCAGGCACAGATCTAGATGGGGAAGGGGCAGGGTACAAAGATATATCTTCTATGCCTTCAAAAAGTCTGTGACCCAATAGGAAATCCAGATGTATATACAATCACACACACTACAAAGCAGAATGTGATCTGCTACAAAGCAGATCATTTCAGAAACATTAATTCACCCAGTTAACAAATATTATTGAGCTTCTATTATGCACATGGTAACAGATAACGGCTCTTGCCTTCAAGGCACTTCCAGTATAGTAGGAGAAAAAGACATTTCAAAAAATCTCACAAATAAATATATAACCACTAAATACTGTCATAAAAGACAAAACACCAGGAACTATGAGAGCATATAATTTGGGAAGGCTTCCCTGAGGAAGTATGGAATGCTGTGAAAACAAGGGAAAAGAGAGATTAGGTTAATTTGGGCAGGTTTCCTAGAGGACTGGGTATACAAATTAGCCTTAAACAATGTGAAAGTTTCATCCTGCAGGGGTAGAGGGGAGGTGCATTCCAGGCAGAGGAAAAGCTTCAGTAAAGGCATCAGTGGGGAAGTACAGGGTGGTCCAGTGTGACTGAAAGGAAGAGGGAATGGGACATCTAGAGGGATGGTGAGGAAAAAAAGATGCTATGGGAAAAAGCTGGAGAGATGTTTGAAGCCTCTGCACAGGAGTTTAGACTTTATTTTCTAAGTTAGTCATTCCCCCGAGCAATAGGCAGATCCAATGAATTAGAACCTAGAGGGAATTTTGTGGGTAAAATGAAGATCAGCCATTGCATGAAGTTGCCACCAGAGGGTACCATAGGAGAGGTCTACCTGAGAAATTTAGCACTTTCTCTGTGCAAGCATGTATTTTTAAAGTTCTCTGGGTGATTGTGATGCTCTCTCAGCCAGACTTGGGAACAGCTGCTTTGTACAATGGAGAGCCATCAGAAGCTTTTGAGCAGGACAGAAACATGATCAAATCCATAGTTTATAAAACATAACTGGGACAGAATTGAAAGGACGGGAAGGTCACAGACAAGGAGATTAGTTGGAAGGCTATTGCAAAGGGACTGAGAGAGATGCATAGTTCTGGATTAGTGTAGCAGTTATGCAATAAGAAGACAGCTGAGATGATTTTCAGAGGCAGAACCAATGGGACTTGGTGACCAATAGGATATGGAGCTACAAAGGGAGAAAGAGTGTTATGGCCATGGCTGGAAATGGGAAACATGGAAGGAAAAACTGTTTTGTCTGGGGAACTGAGAGGATTTGGGGTTTGAACCCAATAACTGGTATGAGCTATTGGGGCTGATACAAAGGCTCAGGGCTAGCCCTGTATTCTCACTCTAAGCACCTTTTCAGAGAATAAGAATTGTAATTTTTTTGGATGTTTCCTCAGCTGCTTGCATCATCTATGTCTGTACTATGTCTGTACAGCTTTCATGCTGGAGCTTTTCTCAGATACCCAGGGATCCTTTGTTGGAGAATTCAGGTATCTCAGTTGTACTGGATTTCAGAAGGAAAGATAAAGACCTAAAGTGTCTGTCCTAAGGTCCTTATATTAGTCAGGATTCTGCAGAGAAACAGAACCAGTAGATGATACATACATACATACAAATATACATAGACATGGATAGATATGGTATATATGGATATATATAGAGGGAGAGACAGCTATATATCCATATATACCAGAGAGAGAGAGAGGGAGAGAGGAATTTATGATGACAAATTTGTTCATGCAATTATGAAGGCTGAGAAGTCCCACAATGCTGTCTGCAAGCTGGAGACCCAGGTAAATTGTAGTGTAATTCAATCTGAGTCCAAAGGCTTGAGAATCAGGTGAGCCAATGGTTTTTAAATCCATATCAGAGGGCTAGAGGAGGTGAGATGAGATGTCCCAACTCAAGCAGTTAGGAAGCAAAATGGAGCGAATTCCTCCTTCCTCTGCATTTTGTCTTTTTCGGGCCCTCAATGGATTGGATGATGTCCACTCCCATGGAGGAGGGCAATTTATTTTATTGAGTCCATTGATTCAAATGCTAATCTCATCCAGAGACACACTCACAGATACACCCAGAAATAATGTTTAATCTGGGCATCCAGTGACCAGTTGAGCTGGCACATAAAATTAATCATCTCAGTCCTTGAGGTCCTTGAAGGCATATGGTCTTTGTTCACCATTATATCCCCGGTATCTAACAGAGTAAACAGTTGATCAACACTAGCTGAATATGTTACTGAAATTCATTTAGCATAGCGAGGTATATATAACCCAATTTCTGTGAGAATTTCTTTCTCTGTTGGTCTGATAAATTGTGTAGTATTAGAAATTTCCTAAAAGACCATACTCTCAGAAGGGGATTGAGGGGGTATTAGGATTGGCACACATGGTGTGGGGGAAATCATGGGGAAGACAGTGTAGCACAAAGAAGGCAAATAGTGACTCTGGCATCTTACTGTACCATTGGGAGGTGACTGCAATGGGATATGAGGGGGGACACAATAACATGGGTGAATGTAGTAACCACATTGTTTTTTCATGTGAAACCTGCATAAGAGTATATCAATACCTTAATAAAAAATAAAAATAAAATAAATAAAAAATAAATAAAAGACCATATTCTCTTACAGATTTTATATTCTACATCAGTGACTTCCATACTGTAACCTGGCAAGTTTCAAGTGATTGGCTCCATAAATTTTCACCTAAGTAGACTCTTGTTATTTCCTTCTCAACTTTGCTATGCGTTTCTAGTGAAGAAAATCGTGGTTAATCATCATGATTTAGTGAGAAGGAGGAAAGAAGAAACAAAGCTACATTTTTTTTAAAAATTGGTCTTAAGAAGAATAATTAAAAGCATAGCTATCACCAAATTAACCACTATTGTTTTTGGTATTCCCATAATTAAGACATTCTTGGATGCAAGGCCTGGAAGAGAATACTCTGTAAAATACTTCTTTGGAACTTAGATTTTTATCATTTGACGGTAAATGATTAAAATTTATCTTGAAAATATACCTTACTTTCCTAACTGATTCAATATGCAATGACTTTTGAGTGAATGTGTATTTACTGAGTTTGTTAAAAAAATTCAACTGAGTACATCTTAAGATCTAATTGGGTTTATTTAATGATTTATGAATTGGGCAGGATACCATCTAGCAATCAGAAAGGAGTTTGGAAGAGCTCTATAGAATGGAAGGCCTTTATAGGCAGATGGGGGTGCAAAAAGGAAGTTTTTAACAAAGAGTGGATTATTTCAGGCAAGGTCACTTTCCTTTGGTGGAGGGGTGGGGGAGTGGGGGAGGTGGGAGTCTATCATACAGATCAAGTCACTAGTGCTGATCAGGTAATTCCAGATTGACTGATTAAAGGTCACATTCCTGGAAGAGGTTGAAACTAGAGTTAGATTAGACATAAAATCTTGGTTTGCTGACATGAGGCTTAGCACAAGTGACTCCATTTTGGGCCTCTTCTATCTTTTTCTCTTCAACAAATTCTTTTTTTTTTTAAATTAAGGTTTCATTGATATACAATCTTATGAAGGTTTCACATGAGCAACATTGTGGTTACAACATTCACCCATGTTTTCAAGCCCCTCTCCACACCCCATTACAGTCACTGTCCATCAGGGTAGTAAAATGCTATAGAGTCACTACTTCTCCATGCTATACTACCTTCCCCATGACTCACTTACATTATATGTGCTAATCACAATGCCCCTCCATCCCCTTCCCCCTCCTTCCCTCCCCACCCTCCCCAACCCCTTCCCTTTGGTAACCATTAGTCCCTTCTTGGAGTCTGTGAGTCTGTTGCTGTTTTGTTCCTTCAGTTTTGCTTTGTTGTTATACTCCACACAAATGAGTCAAATCATTTCGTACTTGCCTTTCTCTGCCTGGCTTATTTTACTGAGCATAATATCCTCTAGCTCCATCCATGTTGCTGCAAATGATAGGATTTGTTTTCTTTTTATGGCTGAATAATATTCCATTGTGTATATGTACCACTTCTTTATCCATTCATCTACTGATGGACACTTAGGTTGCTTCCATAGCTTCGCTATTGTAAATAGTGCAGCTGTAAACATAGGGGTGCAGGTATCCTTTCAAATCGGGGATTTTGTTTTTTTCTGGTAAATTCCTAGAAGTAGAATTACTGGATCAAATGGTATTTATATTTTTAGTTTTTTGAGGAACCTCCATACTGCTTTCCACAGTGGTTACACCAATTTACATTCCTACCAACAGTGTAGGAGGGTTTCCATTTCTCTGCATCCTCCCAACATTTGTTATTTCTTGTCTTTTGGATAGTGACCATACTAACTGGTAAGAAGTAACATCTCATTGTGGTTTTAGTTTGCATTTCCCTTGATGTGAAGCATCTTTTCATTTGCCTGTTGGCCATTTATATTTCTTCTTTGCAGAAGTGTCTGTTCAGGTCCTCTGCCCATTTATTAATCAGATTATTTGTTTTTTGGGTGTTGAGGTATATGAGTTCTTTATATATTTTTGACATTAACCCCTTACCAGATGAGTCATTTACAAATATAGTTTCCCATACTATCGGGTGCCTTTTGTTCTGCTGATGGTGTCCTTTGTTGTGCAGAAGCTTTTTGGTTGATGTAGTCCAACTTGTTCACTTTTTATTTTGTTTCCCTTGCCTGAGGAGATGTGTCCAGGAAAAAAGTTGCTCATACTTATGTTCAAGACATTTTTGCCTGTTTTCTTTTAAGAGCTTTATGAGTTATTGACTTACCTTCAGATCTTTAAGCCACTTTGAGTTTACTTTTGTGTATGGAGTTAGACAATAACCCAGTTTCATTCTCTTACATGTAGCTGTCCAGTTTTCCCAACATCAGTTGTTGAAGAGGCTGTCTTTTCTCCATTGAATATTAATGGCTCCTCTATTGTATATTAATTGACCATATATGTGTGGGTTTGTGTCTGGGCTTTCTATTCTGTTCCATTGATCTATGGGCCTCTTCTTGTGCTAGTACCAAACTATTTTGATTACTAGAGTAGATAGTAGAGCTTGAAATCAGGGAGCATAATCCCCCAGCTTTGTTCTTCTTTCTTAGGATTACTTTACTAATCGAGGTCTTTTGTGGTTCCATATGAATTTTATTTTTCTAGTTCATTCATTTAAAAATGTTCATATTTTGATAGGGATTGCATCACCTGTTATTATTTAACAAATATGTTTATTATGTATTAATGTACATCACAATCTATTCATTCAGTCAGTCAGTCATCATATTTATTGAGTGCCAGGCACCATTTTAGGTATTGGGGTTACAGCAGTGAATAAAACAAATCTCTGGCCTCAAGGAAATTATCTTCCATATCCTAAAAGACACAAACCTTCATCTTTAGTAAACATAAATCATTAGTGAAAACCAATTAAGCAATGAAAGTTTCCATGTCTAAGCACTCAGAACTGGAGACACCTAAATCCTTAGAAAGAATACCAAGGCCCTGTGACAGACTGGGCCCAGCTAAGATGTTAAGGATACACAGCCTGCCTCAGGGAATGCATCTTAATCTTTTCCCACTAGTGCTGTGCTGGCTCCATGGAATCCAGCCAAGTGCAGCAGACAGAATAGTAATCTGCTGAAATTTTTGTCTCTAGTGTCAGAGCAAGGATACATCACTATCTCCAGAAAAGCATGAATTAATTGACCATCATAACAAAACAGGGTCTGTTCCATACAAATTGTCAGGTCTGCATAAACCCTAAAAGATACAACTTTCTTTGAACTTATGAATATGTCCAAAAGGCAAACAGCATACACTGCAAAGGGCCTATTGACTTACTGCATCTCTTGATCTCATCTTCCTTTCTTTCTGACTTGTCTTGGCCTTTCTTTTTTATTTCCTTCCTTTTTGCTCACTAATTTTCATCTGCTTTGATGCACCACTAGCTCAGGAAGCCACTAGTTAACTGTAGGCAAGTCACTGAGACTCTAGAAGAAAGCTGGCTTAAATGAAATCAGGGCTTCCTCTGACTCTGGACATATAGGTGCAAGGAGGACAGTAGAGTGGGAACATGGGTTGTGAGTTTCCTTCAGGAAGAAATCTGGCTCCCCTGTTAATGACCTCAGACTTCATAGCTCTATTACGAAGAACAAGAATAAGTTGCTTGTCTACTGGATCCAGAAAAAAAAAATCAAGAATGGAGTAAATGATTAACTGCACTAGTGGGGGTGAGTATTTAATAGTATGGGTAACTGTTGTATACTTGAAACCAATATAAGATTGTATATCAACAATACCTCAATAAAAAAAAGAATGGAGTGAATGAGGTTTGGGCTCTATTCCTCAGCATTAACAGATATTTCTTACCTGTTGTTTCAAAAAGTATTAGAACATGACAGTGTTCTTGTTCAACTATTAGCCTAGCGGCATGTTTCCATGCCATATCCCTCTTTGTACAATAGGTGTCAGCCTCACACAGCCTTTCTTTTCCTAAATCCATATTCTTAAGAAAACGACCCTCTTACCCACCCCTCCCCTGGGTAAAAGGATCAATTTCTTCCTATCTTAAGCATGCCAAACGACAGTAAACAGTCACTCAGATATTGGAAACACAGCTATATTAAAGTCTTGGAAAATGACCAAGCAGAGGACCCTGGGAAGGGGGTGACAAATGTTGAGGGTGGGAGGATGGATGTTAAGTGTCAGCATCAAGGTGGGTCTCTATAAGGCATAGTTATGACACCAACTCAAGAAGATGTGGACACTGCCCTGATCAAAGGTCTCCTATTTACCTCAGGCAAAAAAAGCTGAGGCATCAGCAAAAAAGATATGTAGTGTCCCAGGATAAGTTCTCAATGAAAACCTTTGATACCCCGATTGTCCATGAATAGATTGAGTGTCTTATCTTGGACCTCAGGTAAGTTACTCTTCTGAACTTTAGTTTCCTAATTTTTTAAATAGGAAAAAAGTAATGGCTTCATCTACCCAAAGTATTTAATGAGGAGGAGGGGGAAATCACATATTGAGCATAAAATAGTGTGTAAACTGTAAAGCGCTATTTAAAAGCAAATAAAGAGAGAAGAACAAAAGACACAAAAAATGTAGAATAGTTATGAATAAAGAAAGAATTCTGTGTTCAAAATTTAACAGTTCTATATCATTTCTGTAGATTTTTCTCAACATATTATACCAAGACTTCTTCTCTCTCTCATGTTCAATGTTAGTCATATGGCACTTTGACCCACTTAGGGTTTAATTTACAAAAAGATCCCACTCTGAAGAGAGCCATATATTATGACTAAATGGTCCTGATCAAAGAGGGGAGGTTCCTTTCTTAGCTTGTATCATTAATGATCATAAGCCACTGGTAAACTCCAAGCACTAAAGAAATAGAAATATTAATCTTCAACAACCTCTCCTTTCCAATTTGGTGTGCTTAGTAGCACTATATCCCAAGAATACTTTTGGGATATTATTTATCCCAGTAGCTTCTTAGTTCATAAACGGAGGTGGCTAACGCTTACCCTACTAAAGCCACTTCATACTGGTTTGGGCAGGAGACCTTCAATTCATCACATTGATGGTTTATCTCATAGTAATCTACACCATTTAATTAAAAACACAAACATTACTGAAAGAACTCACATTTGAGAAGCTGAAAGATTACTTGTTTTATACCTTGATGTTGGAATTTGAGAAGTCTTCAAATCAGATCATTTAAAAATGAATCCATTGAATCTGTGCTCCGCGCTTTCTAATCTTGTCAGGAATGGCCAGAGGCAATTCAAAATTATTTCGTTTCCCATGACTCATCCTCTCCCGTGGAGTTTTTTGCTATATATTCCCTGCCTCATCTGTTCTTTTTTTTACAAATCCTTTTGTTATCTCCACCCCCTAATTTTTTTTTTTCCCTGAGGCTGTATCTTGAATTAGCAGAAGGAGAATGAATTGAACTCTCAACCTTTGAAACCTCTTTAATACTTGCTGAGTGGTCAGGGGACAAAGTGGAAAGGCTGCTTGTTAATTGGACTTTACTCCACCTGGAAATGCCTTGCTACAATAGCTCAACCACTCCCATTTTAAGGAATTGATTATGCATTTTCTTCAAAATGCAAAATCTTTTGGAAGATTTTCCGAATGAGGCCAAAGTCCTGTATCTAATGGTCAGCTTGGGGAACTTAATCTCTTCAACTCATTCTAAAATCAAGTACTTTCGCATAATATATTTAATACAGATTCAAGGTAATTTTATTTTAGATTTATAGTATTGTCTGCTATATTGCTTCTTATTGTTTCTCCAAAGTGTCTTTCGATTATAAATAGACATGATTGCTCTCTCAGGTAAGGCAGAAGCTTCTGGGTGAAAAGTCTTCAGGGAAGCCAAGACACAGTATGAGCAAGGTAATAAGTTAGTTGTCTCTTTACATCAACAATCGGCTCCATGATCACAGCGGTGCCAATAACTCCCCCCTCCCTCACTGTCTGACTCTCAAATAACTTACAGATTGCAGAAAATATTAGAAGCTGTGGAAGGCCCCACTCCACCAGACTGTGTCATTCTTTCCTGGGACCAGGGTGGGAGTCATTTTTGTTCCGTCTCAATTAACACTAAAAAGGAGCTGTGAATCGTAAGGCTACCACCTCTTCCTGGTGATTGTGCCTCCACTATATTCTTCACAGCTCACAATTATACACAGTGCATTTCTTTTCCATTTTTCTTAATTCTTTTCTTCCCATTCCCCTCCACGACCTGCGTATTTCCTCCAGAAACTTGATCATGATGTCTCTACAACCTTCTCTCCTGTATCCTTAAATGACCCAGGAATATTTTAACACTGTCACCGGTGTGTTTCTGATGGCACTGAAGGTGTCTGCACCCTGCGTCCCTTACAAAGCTCACAAATGCTGTGTGACCTGTATAACACTATAGTAGCTTCTGTACTCCCCCGCAACAGTTGACCGGGAAGGATTTTACTTGCATTTCTTCCGAGAAAGATGGAAAAAGAGAGATGATTACAAAGAGATATTTTAGTCCATCTTCTCGGTGATCGTCGGAGGCTACTTGCTAATATTTAAATCTAAGAGGAGGAAGGAGACGGAGTGAAGATGGAGAGCAACGCGGAGTGGGGGCGGAGCCAGAGCCAGCTCAGCACATAAAACCCCTCGCTGAAAGGGAAGCGCGTCCGTGTGCGCAGAGCCACTCTCTTGTAACCCAGAAAGATGGGGCAGTCTGGGCCGTGAGGACGCAGATCGCAAGAAGGAAAACAAGGACAGGCGACTAGCGGGACAGAGCAGGACATCTGGAGAAAGCGAAAGGCAAAAGATCGGGAGGGGGGAAAAAAAAAAGAAACCCACAGCAGCAGGTGGCAACAAGATCTAGAGCAAACCGGTCGGGTCCACAGTTGTTTTTCTGGAAGAGAAGAACCGACCGGAGGATTGCCTGTTTCCCCTTCAGTTAACGAAAACTACTTTTATCCTCATCATAAAAGAAAAGGATAAGGGGAGGTAAAGACTCTGTTTTCTTAGGGGGAGAGCCGAGGGCGATCCAGACTAGCGTCTGAAATAAGCCACTGCCTGGTACAGAGTGCAGTACCATTCTGGTTTCTGAAGATCCACATCGCCTTCAGAATTCCAGCTGGCGTAGCTGTACAGTTCTATTTTTATATCTAAATATCTATGTCTCCTTCCCTCGGCTTTTAACCACACTTTCCTTGTTCCTAAGCACGAGTGACAAGAGTGTCCTTAATACGAAGTAGGGGTATCTTCCGTTTTTTCTTTGATTTGCTTGGGATTTTTTTTAAGACGGTAGGAAGTGGTCCTCATTTCGGAAAAGGACGTTTTAATTTGGAAGTCTGTATAAATAGATTGGCACTGTACGCATTTAGAAGAGAGATACCTTTCAGAGGTTAAAATACTGAGAAAGATGGAAAAAGGGGCCAGGCACCGAAACACCACTGAGAAGAGCCACTCCGGTGGGAGCCAGTCGGAGGTCAGCGGAGAGACTGGTTCCGGAGGGGGCGGAGTAGCCCTGAAGAAAGAGATTGGATTGGTCAGTGCTTGCGGTATCATCATAGGTGAGTCCGATTCCTTTGCCCACCTAACAATCCTCCCGCTTCCCGGGGGACCTCCTGTGGGACCTTAACTCCTCTAAGCACCATTTCTGCTTCCTGCTCCCTTAGAATACGATTGTCATTTACCTGTGCTGTAAACCCATCCCCAGTGGTCAAGTTGAACAGCTATAGGAAGTGGTGTATGTTGTACATCTCTTGCTGAGCAGTTCTGTTCATAGAACGGACCTAAGGGGTGGGGGTCGGAGGCGGGGTCGTCACACCGCTGGCTGATGGCCAGCTTGCAGCCATCTCTTCAGCAGGCTGTGGGCCAGCTTTTGAGATATATTGAGTAGATGTTTTGTTGTTTTGTGTTATAGGAAGCTGTGGGCCTAGGGAATGTGTAATAATAAAAATAACTGCAATGGCAATAATAATGCCTTGCCTTTCTACAGGTTTTTCATCAGGCAGTACTTTCACTCTGTGAAGTAGATGTGACAGGTTGATACTCTCATATCATTGATGAGGAAATAAATTATGGAGGAAGAGACAGAGTGTGCCTTTCTGTAAAGGTATAGTTTGCAGTTTCTCTAGTGCCTCACAGAGTCCACCCTTCTCTTAACAACCACAGAAGACCCTTCAAGGCTCTGGACTGGAAGTGGGAGTGACTAGTGTGTGGAGTCCAGGAGGAACTGACTGCTGCAGTGTGTCCCAGCGGGAGGCCTTGAAGCAGAGGAGCCCGGGTGCCCCTGAGAGCGCCAGGGCAGGCCACTCCAAACCCTTAACTGCACTCTACAGGGCAAGAGGCCCCAGTATGGCTGCATCTCTAGACAACACATTGGCCTTATTCCAGAGAGGGCCTGGAGGTGACTGGGCAATGGCATGTTACTGTCCTTACTTCAGAGGGTGAGAGTTTCTTCTGCTGTCTTTGGTAGCGGGCTTTACCTTCTTCTCAGAGAAAGGTGGTCTGGACATATTTGTATTGTCTCTCCAGGTTCCTTGAAGGCTTATTTTGTCCTGTTGCCCACAGATCAGTTTCTCTGGATGACCTCATGTTCCATGCAGTGGCACAGAGACATTTTGACACCTGAGCGATAGTGACACTGGAGAACACCCTTGAAATAAAATAAAATCAGTACAGTATTCAAATAATACTCTTCACCTCTACACCCAAACTTCAGTGATCATGTTATCTCTATTCTATTTCAAAATGGAATCCCATTTTGTCTAGTTCTTTGGCTCTGGGAGGTTTTCCAGGCATCTACAGTTAAAGAAAGATAATAATATTAAAATATATATATATTGACCTGATCTGAATCACTGATTACCTTTTCTTTGCCTCTCCTTTATCTCAATTGTTCTTAAAGATGAGATCAGCAAAGTACTCAATATGTATAGCACATGCCAATTTAGGTCTGTAAATAGCCCCAGAGCCTGTTACCTCTTTTACCACTTTCACTGATAAGATTAAGCATTTTCCTCCCTTTGGGAAGGTTCTGATTCATACACAGATGTGTACACCCACATGCACCCATATGCAGTTAAGCCTCTTGTTATGCCTCAGCCTTGCTCACCCACCCCTACACATGTGCAGTTATTTAAGGGTAGAGGATATTTTCCAATATACTGAGGTTGTTTTGGTCTCTTTCTTTAACATTTTTGTAAGACTATGAAGAAATGGGAGTGGTCAGATATAAGAAGTACAATTTCAGATGAGGAATGTTGCTACTGATTGGTCCATACCCTCATAATTACGCTTCAATGTGAGAATAGTCCCAGTGATCCCATTAGCATTGCCATAATAAGAACAATAATTCTGGTGTTCTGTGGTGAAAAGAGATCCCAAATATGTGGTTTCTGAGAAATCAGGATATTTTTCCAAAGTGTGAGTATCCTTGTAGAGTTAATAGACACTATTCTACCTCCATTTAAGCAAGGATAAGATGTAAATTTCTCATTTAGGATGATAGGGGGCAAAATCCTTTCTGCTTCCCCTCCTGCATGGCTGTTGAGCTGTAGATGTGCTGAGCAGCTGCCCTGTCCTCTTCAGGAAAGGGTGCTAGTGGACGACAGTGATTCCAGATTTTCCAAGACCAAAAGCAAAAATAGAAATGGCATTTTCTATGCAGAATTCAGTGATCTGGTGCTCAATGTCGATGCTATGGAAGAAAGAGAATTAGAAGGCAGAAAGAAAAAAAGGAAATTTCTTAAGAGAGTTTCATATGCATTAAACGGAGAACATTGGAAATTGATATGGTTGAATTGTGTAAGAGCCAAAGAAGACCAAAGTTAAGTGAGTGGTAATAAGTACAAGAGAGAGAAGTTCTCTCCCAGAACCAGATTAATAAGCATCTTAAAGGAGATGGGGAAAGATAGAGTAGAAAAGATAATTCTGGGATATTTTGTAGGTAAAAGGAAAACAACTAAATTGTTACTTCCTCACACAAAAGAATATATATTTTATACATCTCTAAATCTTTAGTGCTTAGTGAAGTGCCTGACATGGAACAATTACTCAAGTGATTGTTTAATTTGATTGATTCCTGGACAAAAATATGAATGCAGTAGTAATAATAAGTATTCATCTGAAGGGCTGTTGGAACACTGGCTTGAAAATCTTTAAGCTAGGAATAATTTCATCGACCTGGACAATTAGATGGGGCCATTTTGATATTTTAAACTTTGCCCTAACCTAACCAGCCTATTGCTTTCTATGTACTTGGCTAAGGAAATCTGTTGGCAACAGATGAACTTAGATTTCATCATGAGTGTACTGTCCCCCAAAATCTAGAGAGAGTGTGACAAAGCAGCAAAATTCATTTATTAATGATACCAAAGCTACTACTGCTAGTTATCATTATTAAACACTTATTATATGCCAAACACTTGTCCAATTACCTAACATCATTATCTTTTTTTACCCCTCACAATAATCCTATGTAGTAAGCACTTATTACATCTTCCTCCAGTTAAAGAAATAGAGGCTGAGAAAGATAAGCAACTTGCTGAAGGTCACATGGCTAAAAAATATTGAAGCCAAGATTCAAACCTAGAGTTTGTGTGCATCCTGAACTCTTTAAGCATTATTCTCAACTATTTCTATTTTTTATGCCTTAAAAAATAAATAAAGGAAAAAGGACGTTTCCTTTAGACTCTGGCCAGAGATCCTTATTCGTTCTTAAAGATGAAGCAGTTAGTGTTGTGTTCCCAGCCAGGAGGTGTCCCATGGAAAGGGGAGTTGAGCAATCAACTGCGAGTTGAAGAAGGTTAATATTCCTGGTAAACTGCAGGAAGATGTGTGGGGCAGCCCAAGGAACATCAAGCTACTACAGGATCTGGCCCTCACAGACCATGCTCCTGTTAATTCTCCCCCATGCACACCTTTCCTCCACAGTCCAGCATTCTCCCCAGCCATGGTAGAGGTGCCCACAGTGTTCCTGGATCTTTAAAGTCACCTTATATTAGTTATGTAATTAGGTACTTACCTAGAATCTAGGGCTGAAGGCATCAGACCAGTTGCAAAGCCTTAGGAAAAATATTCATAATATGTCAGATCCTTTTGTTTTTAACACATTGTGTGTTAGGAGGAAACTTGGTATATTTGCTGCAGGGAAATGCTACATGCAGGTCTACTGGACCACTCTCCCCAACTAACAAGATGTTTAAAAAACCGTATTTGTTGAGCTCTTACTAAATGCCAGTTCCTATGTTATTAACTCTTTGTATGTATTACTTTATTTGATTCTGAACACAATCTTTTAGAAGTAGATATTGTAACTATCTCTATTGTAAACATGGGGAAATTAAGTCACAGAGCTTGTAGGTAATTTGCCCAGGGTCACACAACTGATTGTTGAGCTGGTCTAACTCTATAGCCAAAGCTCTTGGTCATTCCCCTCTTCTAATTGGTAACCAGAGAAGAGGGAAGGAGGCTGGGGTGTATCATGTGGTAAGGGAATGAGCCGTGGAGGGCCTTACAACCCTGAAACTGGAGCCTGGAAAGACCATGAATGTCTGATACTGAAAAAGTTGGGGGAAAAATTGTCTAAGGCTATTTGTCAAAAAAGAAGTATGGCTATTAGTATAACTATAATGAAATGGCATTGGACTAATTTGGAAATTTTCAGACCAATGTGTTTTACACCACATTAGAAGAGTTTACATTTTAGTCTCCAATATGATGTGTTAACTTTCTAATCCCCAAAATGCCTATTGGATGTTAACAGAGAGATGAAGTGTGAAAATTGCTTCTTGAGTTTGTTTTTTCTTGAGTTCAATTTTTTTTTTTTTAATGTGGAGGGATTTGGATTTGGTTCATTCAGGATGAAAACATGCTTAAAACACTCATTGTTTTCAAAGAAAACTCAGAGCCAGAAGCCAGCTAGGAGACTTCTCAAAACAAACACCTCTTGGTGAATAGGGAAAGGTTATACCCAGCAGGGTAAGGATTATAATAAGTGACTACCATTTACTGAGCATTACTGTGCTCCAGATGCATAATACCTGTTTAGCATTTTATGAATATTCTCATCTAATCCCATGAAATAAGTACTGTTACAAAAAGGAAGGGTTTGACAAAGCAAAACTGAAGGAACAAAACAACACAGACTCAACAGACTCCAAGAAGGGACTAAACAGTTACCAAAGGGGAGGGGTTGGGGAGGGCAGGCGGAAGATGAGGGAGAAGGGGATTAAGGGGCATTATGATTAGCACACATAATGGAGGGGGTTCACAGGGAAGGCAGTATAGCACAGAGAAGACAACTAGTGACTCTATTGCATCTTATAGGCTGATGGACAGTGACTGCCATGGGGTATGTGCGGTGGGGGTGGGGGAACTTGATAATATGGGTGAATGTTGAAATCACAATGTTGCTCATGTGAAACCTTCATAAGATTGTAAATCAATGCTACCTTAATTT
Source organism: Manis javanica (assembly GCF_040802235.1). NCBI lineage: Eukaryota > Metazoa > Chordata > Mammalia > Pholidota > Manidae > Manis > Manis javanica. The sequence goes on from NC_133163.1 coordinate 74,471,164, forward strand.
AAAAAAAAAAGGAAGGGTTTGAATGAAAAAGTAATTGAGGAAAGGCAGAGGCAGGATTCCCACCAGGTCACTGAGCTCTGAAGCCACTGGGCCAAACCAAAGTGCCCCAAGCATGGGGCTCCAGGGGCAGTGGGGACAGGGATCCTGTTGGGTTGCATGCTTCCTGTCTCCAGGAATGAAGAGCTCAAGGAGTGACCTGAGTGAGCCTGCTGCTGGCAGGGCTGCAGTATCTTCTCTCCAAGAACAGAGTCATGCGGAAATGAGTGACTAGGAAGAGATAGAGAACACTGGGGAAAGAAGATAGGAACCCAGCAGGTAAAAAATTGTGTCCAAGAAACATAGCCAAGCATCCCTTTTATTTAGAACAGCAAGCACACTGCACCTGGACCCAGTGACTTTCTCAGAGAGGCTGGCACCATAGATTCGCCTTTTCTGGATTACATCAGCTGATTGAAGTGGCATGGAGGCGTTGGGCAGACAGGTCGGGACTTCTCAGTTGCTGGGCCACCAAGATTTTCGGCTTTCTGCTTCAAGAATTTCTGTTGTTATTCTTGTTTTTTTATTGTTTGAAGTGGTAAGCAGGTGTCAAAAAAAGTAGGCATGATCAAATAATCCCCAACATATATTCTGAACTACTAAAAACAGCAGCCATTCAGCAGCTCAGACACTAGGGACTGTTCCTATCCAATTTTTAACTCCTGGCTGAGGATACACACCAGGCAGGACCAGGCCTTGCACCCCTCTCGGACTGCCTACAGAGCAGGCCCCCTGAGTCCCTTCGCCCCAGGGACCTGCAGGTGGCGAACTGCAGCCCGCTCCCTGGGACAGCAGTGGGGGCTGCTGGCCATAGGATTCGGATTGTCCAAATTTTAACATTCAGCATTCATTGAGCACATTATATGCTAGGCGCTGTGCTGAACACTGATGAATTTTATTTCTAAGAAGCAAAATGATCCCTCAGGTCTATTTTAAGCTATTTTATTTATAGAGTGAATGAACTTTGAGCTGAAAAGCTTTATCGATCACATCTCATCCCTGATCCTTTGTCACTGTCACAAATCTTCCCATTGGTTTGCTCCCTGCTTTAAGCATCTTCAGTGTTAGCAGTGATGTCACTTCTGGGGAGAGGGTTTCACAGTGTTACTGAAGATCTTCAGGGCAGCTTCACACTGGCCAGCCCATTGTGAAGGCAGATTACCCAGAGACAGAACTCTTGCTGCCAAATTATAGCGTGCTTTACTCATCTATATGCAGATTGTAAAGGTGCCTGATCGTACATCTGTGATATGTATAAATGTTTTAGCTGCTTTTTTAGAGTGCAATTCTGCATAGGGTGTTTAGTAAGCAGCTGATAAAGGCAGGTCAGTTTGCCTTAGAGATAAGCTGGCATTTGTTAAGCAGGCCCTACTGCCGACTGGCGGTAGAAAGCAAATAATGAATTTTCCCATGATCTGCATCATGTGTTGTGGAAAGGAAGGAACTGGGTAATCTAGCAGAACAGGAGGGGCTTTGGAGACAGTCTGGGGTTTGCAAACTGCCTCCATATTTATAGGCTTTGTAACCTGGAAAGCTGTCAATTTACTTACCTGTAAAATGGAAGTTTTTGTAGATTATTAAAATAAAGCTGGTATCCTATGGTATATATTCAATAAATAGCAGTTTCTCTCCTTGGATTCATTCTTCACCACCCCCACTTCCCCTCTCACCCCCAGCCCCCCACCACACACACACATGTGAATGCACTACTGAATTCTGATTCAGAAATTTAGATTGGACTTGATGAGGCAATGAGAAGAACTGGTCAGTTTAGCCCAAGCCCAACCTGCTTATCAAGCTGCCAATGCTTTTTCTTTCCCCTCTACTGATCTGAGTCTACTTACTCATCAGCATCCTTCCTGTACTTCCTCCCTTCCAGGAAACTTTCTGAATAGACCAAGCCAGTCACCTTTCCATCCACAGTATCTTGTCATACACTGCAATAACACTCATTCAACTAATGTTCTACCTTGTCAACTCTGTGTCCACTTATATGTCTTCACTGCTCCACACAGCTCCTTGAGGCAGGGACTGAGTCTTACTCATTTTCGTGTCCCCATATATTCAGCCTGGCATGTGGTAGGTGCTTAGAAAGTATTTGCTGACTAATAGCAGTCAGTCAAAAATCATCCATTGGAGATGTTCCTCAGCAATGTGAATATTCTTAACACTACTGAACTGTACACTTGAAGACAGTTTAAAGTGCTAAATTTAATGTTAATGTTTTTTAACACAATAAGAAAAAAATTTTGGCTTAAAACGGAGTTATTTCCATGAACAATAACGTTTTGTATTAAAAACAAACCCCTAAAACACCCAACTTCAAATCTCAAAGGGACTTTCAGGATAAGCCAAATGATGACATGAGGCTTGGAGATGGAACAGGGTTTCTCAACCTTGGCACTATTATCTTTTGAGCCAGATACTTTTTTGTTCTGGGGGCTGCTCCATACACTGGAGCACACTTAGCAGCGCCCCGAGCCAACACCCTCTAGATGCCAGTAACTCCCCTCCCAGAGCTGTGATGGCCAAAGTGTCTCTGGTCATTGCCATCTGTCCCTGGTAATGGGGAATGGTGCACAGTTGCCTCTGGATGAGCACCACGGAGGCAGACAAAGGCTGTCACTGCTGGTGCCTGGTTCCCCAACCAGACAGGGAGACGCTGGAGGCCAGTTACAAACCCTTAATGGGCATATTTGAGGGCTCAGCACTCCTAGCCCCTCAGGCCAGGATGCCTGTCTTTCAGGGGCTGGCAGTGGTGGTTGGCTCCACCTTTTTCATTAAAAGTCCATGCGTGAACAAGTGCTTCACAATTACCTTTAAAAGCAAGCACGTACAAAGTGGATGCTCAATAAATACTTCTTGAGGTGCAATTACCTGCTGGCCGCCCACCTACAGCATCTGAAAATTACACCTAGAACAAGGAGACAAGTGACTCAGAGAATGCTTCGTGGTCCTGGCTCTACAGTGATATTTTGGAGCCAAATCTCCAAAGCAAGCCCATCGGATTCTTCTAAAGATGGTTTCTATCCCTGTTGCTATAAACCCTAGCAATTCCTTATCTTGGATTTCACAGACTATAAAGTGCTCCCACACATATGTGATCTCCTTTGATGCCTACTCCTATGAGGTAGGCAGGGAGGAACAATTCTCACTCAGCAGATGAAGGAAGGGACTCTCAGAAATCTTCGGGTCACATGGCTTGTGGCAAGTGGCAAAGCAAGGAATCGGTGTTCCCCCAGTGCTCAGTCTGGTGCCCTTCTGCTTTTCAGTAAGGAATCCCAAACAGCAGGGTCCTGTAGCACCCTCCACATCTCTATTCTGCCAGAGATGGCACCTCCGCAGGGCGTGGATCAGAGTCCTGACCTGCTCTCACCCTGATGTAGCGGTTCGTTTGGTCCTGATGGGAAAGTGTGTATAGGCCAAGAAACATGGTGAGCTTCCAGGCCTGCAGTGAGGATCAAAGCCCAGCCTCAGCGTACCAGACCCTGCTTCCACAATGTTCCCCTAGTCCTGAAAATCCTGTGAACCTCCCAACCACTTTATTGCTGGAGCACAGAGAAGGTTCACCTCAGCTTTCTCTGGACACCATGGAAATGGACAGAACTTCCAAGTTCCAGGAGGAGCTCTTGCTAATTCAAGACTAGCATAAGTTAGTAAGGAAGACCAAAGCCTTTGGGATCTGAGGGTCTGTTGGGCATTAGAAGTTTGTAATTCCATGCCTTAGGGAATTATTTGATAGCTACAGCATTCTAGTGTGGACAGGCCTGGATATGACTAAGGTCTTTATAGGAATCACGTGGTTAATGGCCCACAGCGGGGAAGTCAGTGGTTATTCATGGCAGATGTGGATTTTCTCAATTCCGGGAATTTTTCTAGTGAAGACTTGCCCACTGATACAACTTGGCCCCTTTTTAATGGAGTGGTTTGCTTAGCTTTTCTCTGATAGAACAAGCCAAACTGGGCCTCATTGTCCAAGCATCCTAGGATTTATTTTTCACTAAAGATCCACGTGATAAGATGATTATTTTGTTAATTGGAATGGATGTAAGGGAGGATCAAAACTCTGACTTCCAGTACCTTGGCTATACCAGACAGGTGAGCATCTCATTCTTGAATGGCTTTATAGACAATGAGTCTAAAAGCGAAACAATGGAGACAAAAATTGCCACAGTAATCAACTTTCTTCCAACCTATCATCAAGAAAGGTTCATTGTCAAGGTAGAAAAGCCCTTTCTCAGTCATCCTTTTTGCAAGCCACTCCAGAAAAGCCTCACTTGGACAGTGTCCGAGTTTAAAAAGCCCTGCAATTGAAGTGTTTAAAGTGTTGTGCAATTTCTAGAGGAGAGGCAGTCTGAAGGAAACCCTGAGCCAGGATTCCAAGGACTTGGCCTCTCATCCCAGCTTTGCTATATATGCAGTATGTGACTTCCATCAAAGCTCCTCACCTCTCTGAACCTCAGTCTTTGCAGAGGTAAATAGGAATGATAGTACCTGCCCTATGTACCTAAGAAATGACAATCAAGTAAGGTAATGGACATGAATGTTTTGTAAATCACCTTTAAAGGTGGTACTGCAATAGAAGGAAGGAATCAGATCTGCATTCCAGTTCTTTCATAAGCATCTTCTGTCAACCATTCTCATTGCCTATGGAGTGGAGCATGTAAAACTGACTCTTTTCAGGGAAATGCTTGAGGCTGTGACAGATTTAGATTCTAATCCAGTTACTACTAATTTACCCTGTGATTTAGGCAAATAACTACCTCTCTGGGTCCCAGTTTCTTCATCCATAAAATAGGAATAATAATACCTCCCTTATTTTTTCTTTGGAAAATGGGAATAGTAGTTGCCCTACTTTCTTCCCCTATACACTGAAAATGGTAATAGTAGCCAGTCTGTTCTCCTCAGCAGTGAAATAAGTGGGTTGCCTTGTTGATTTGCATATAATACAGACTTGACATACTTCACAGGATTGGTGGTTCTATTAAACAGGTATATTAAATTGCTCTGTAGAAATAAATTCTAGACCAATGTCAGACATCATTCATTCAGTAAACCTTTATGGGGTGTCTATTATACGACACTTCATGGGGAGAGGAAGTGATACAGTTCCTGCTCTCATGGAGCTTATAGTCTAGTGGGGGAGATAATTGTTAATCCAATAATCACATGGAAGACTGTATACAGTAAGCAGAACTTCTGAGTAAATATAATATGAATGATCTTTCAGCTCCAGAACACAATTGAGGTGTGAATGACATTCCTCCCCATGCAGAAGCTCCAGAGGCCGCCAAAGTGGAGGAAATGTTATCTGATGCTGGTTCACCAGGTAGAGGCTTCCTAGAATCAGAGAGAGGCATTCCTCTCCTTACTATTCCCTACTACTCAGTTTGGGCTAACATAATTCAGTTTGGAGGAGGAGGGGTTAGCTTTTATCTTGGTAATTTTAATTTGATCAAAATTAAGGTTGTCAAGAGGGGAGAACCCAATTTTTATGAAATAAGGACTCTTGTCCCAATGCCAACCTATTACAACCCACACCATCACCCCAGCAGCTCCAGGGAAGGACATGTTAGCCAAGAATAATTGAAGGCAGGAAGGGGTCAGACCAGCAAAGGGCTGTTGGCATAGCACATCCCACCTTCCAAGAGGCTCCTCACCTGGAACAAGGGAGGGAGCACACACTCCCGAAATGTCAGAGCCGGAGATCAGAAGTGCTTACTGATCCCCACTGTGGTCATTTGTTTTCCAAGAACACTTAGTGGAACATTAACCCTCTTCATTCCTGAGGAGATGAGATCTCTTCAGAAATATCCACCTCTACTTCCTCCTTCAATAGCCATTCCTGGCTCTGAGCAACACCCAGCTGTTCCCAGCCTCCCCTTTCAGCACCTTAAAGACCAAAGTCAAACTTTGTTTTTCTCTTATATTGATTGTGTTTCTAACCCCTTGAGCTAATTTTATAACCTGAGTTGTATTTGCCCCCTTGGCTGGCTTTAATGTCCTACAGATTACTCTTCTGATAACTTCCTCCTAGGCAAGGACTTCACTATCACTTTTCCATGCTATTGGCAATTCCCTCTCCAGTGCTCAGCTCCCGGCACCTGGTGTCTTCCAGGGTACAGCAGCACGTTCAGTTTGGCAGGTGAAGGGTACTGTGACATGGTGACTCTGTCCTGGACTTCTGGGATACTACCAGAAGGCCTTTTCATCTCCACTAAGCCAATATTCATGCAAAGCACATATGATGACTGGTGGAGGAGAGTGGAAAGAGTTCCTCATTCATGTCATAAGACTTTATGTCAACATACGCAAAAAGGAAAAGCCTTTAAGAATTGGTATCACCCAGAATCTCATTTTTCTCTCTCTCTTTGCCTGATGTTTGTTTAGATCACAGATTTGAACAGGAGGGATTGTTTCTTCTTTTAGTTTAATTTCTGTACACAGCCCTGTTCTGTTTGGGTAGACTATGCGTGCTAGGACAAGGAGGGCATGCTTGAGACAGAAATGTGTTTTCTTCACATCTGAATCCAGTGGTGGGCCCGTGCCCTCTGAGTTTGTATTTCAGTCTTAACCACTCCTCACTGCTTTGGGGCCTGTGGGACCCCTTCCCTCTCCCTTTACTCATTCCACACTGCAATTTTTTAGTTTGAAAAGGAGCAGCATATACTGAATCCCAGAGGAAAAGAGTATTATGGTATGAATATTCTCCTCTCTTCTCCTTTAACTGAAATAATTGGATCCATGGCCTAAGATTAAATTTTGAATTTTGGTTTACAAGAGGAAGTTTCAGGACTGGATTGAGGTTAAGTTATGGGTGAGATCTGAAAGTCAGTTTTTGAAAGTTGAGCATACCATTATCTTTGCTTCTTGCCCCAGGCCATTAGTGGGGCAGCTGGGTGGGCCTCTAAGTGAAGGCCTCAAAACACCTGATCACCACCTTGAATCACAAGAAGTGGACAAATGAAAGCTTGTGGGAGAGCACATCAGGAGCTGCCCCCACACTCCAGCTCCTCCCCTGCCCAGCACACACATCCCACTAGCCAACCATTCAGTTCCTTGCTTCCCACCTCACGTCTCAGGAGAAAACCAGCTTCTTGCCCACAGAAGTGAAGTGGATTCGTGGGAAGAGCACTGGATTAAGCATCAGGAGACCAACTTCTAGATCCGATTTTACCCATCAGTAGCTGTGAAATTTGGAGAAAGCCACTTAACCCCTCTGTGTCTTAGGCTCTTAGTTTGTAAAATAGAGTGGGAAATACCTGTCCTTTCCCCTTTTCCGGAATTTCATAATGTTGTGACAGTCACATGAAACAATAGAAGGGAACGACCTTTGGACGAATACAGTGCTGCACCTTTGCATGTATTGCAGTCCTGCAAACCACTTCCAACTACAAGGACTTTTTATGGGTTATTTCGTATTCCTCACCAAGCGTAGGGCTGTCATGTCTGGGGAAGAGGCCAGCCAGGAGTGCTATCCATGCTCATAGGTCTTGAAAATCCCCAGTTATGGGGGTGTGGCTGCAACCTGTCCAAAATGTATTGCCCTTCAACTCATTTTTGAAGATTTCTAACCAGCAGAACAGTCTCTGAGAGCAGCCTACTTTTCCAGCCCTGCCATTTCCAGCCAATCTTCAGACCTTTGTCACCTTGGGTAGATCACATGCAGCCCAGTCAGAGGGTCCTGAGGTTCAATACCTGAGCCACCGCTTACTACTTTGTGTCCTGTGCACTTGGTATCTCTGAGACTCAGCTTCCTCCTCTGAAAAATGGGAGAAGTGATACCTGATTCCGTAAGGTTGTCTTGAGGATTAAAGGAAATATGTAAAGCACTTGACCAAGTTCCTTATCTCTACATGTTCATTGTCTACTCCTCTTTCCCCTACTTTCAGCAAGAATTATTGCTAGACACACCTGACTGAAAGTGATGTGCACATCCCAAAGGCATGTTAGAATCATATCAGAGGTGAGACCACCCATGTAAACACCGGTCCTGCTGACCACGCTCTCTCCACTGTCTCTCCTTGGTGCCTCATGCAGGGAACATTATCGGCTCTGGAATCTTCGTCTCACCAAAAGGAGTGCTGGAGAATGCCGGCTCTGTGGGCCTTGCTCTCATTGTCTGGATCGTGACGGGTATCATCACAGCTGTAGGAGCCCTATGCTATGCTGAGCTCGGGGTCACCATCCCCAAATCTGGAGGTGACTACTCATACGTCAAGGACATCTTCGGAGGACTGGCTGGGTAAGAGGATCTGCGGAGGCCCTTGTGGTCTAACAAGCAGAGGCCAGTGCTTTCCAGTGGGCTAAGGGGAGCTAGAGAATGGGATTCCTCTTTTCCTTCCATGTCATGGTTGCTAGTATATCCTTGTTTCCCCTTGATGCTCCCAGGAGTGGCAGAAGAACCAGGTTGTAGATTCTTCTACTCTTTGCTGACCGTAGTGGGCAAGACTTTATGAATGAGAGTGAACAGAACTGTATGCTGACACTGGCCACAGACTCCCACCAAAAAAGAAAGCCGTTGTTCTGGGCAAATGCGAAGGACCACCTCAGAGCTGGGGTGCCCTCTTCTCACATTACCAAGGATAATGGCCTGCTGTAGAGCCAGGCCCTGATCTTGAATTTCCAGCTTCTGCAGCCCTGCTACTGAAGGGCTCAGCCCTTGCCAAGGAGCCCCAGGGCGTGGAGGGCACTTCCCCCTCAAGGCCCCATTCAGTGCCTCCCCTGGCAGTTACTTAAATGGCCACACCCTGATTGTGTCCCGGGGGTCAGAATTTCGGGGTTGTGACTTTTATTTTTCACTACTGGATGCTGGAGCCAGAGTGGGAGAGAAGAGGTGTTGAAAACAGAAGGAGAGAGACAGAGAATGCCCAGACGTCGCTCTTACTAGCGGAAACTCCGCTCTTCATCATCAAGCCACTTGATTGTCGGTGCAGAGGGCTGTGGGTGTCGTTTGAGTGTGGGTTTGGACTCTTCAACATCCTTGAAAACAAAAAGGAAAGGCACCCCATTAGCCCACCTGCCTTTCCTACTGCTGCCCAGTGACTCGCCTAGGCCTCCCTGATGACTTCGGAGTCCCTGGTCTGCCTGGTGGAGGGTGGGGGCCTTCATTGCTGTCTTGGGTCAAGTCCTGTCCTGTCCCCCTTTAGGTTCCTGAGGCTGTGGATTGCTGTGCTGGTGATCTACCCCACCAACCAGGCTGTCATCGCCCTCACCTTCTCCAACTACGTGCTTCAGCCGCTCTTCCCCACCTGCTTCCCCCCAGATTCTGGCCTTCGTATCCTGGCTGGCATCTGCTTATGTAAGTGCCATCTGGGCCTTGCTATCAGGATGGCCTCTTTTAGCCTGCCAGGGAGTAGGGAGGCCTACATGTCTCTGCTTCTATTTCTTTTCTCTCTTTTGTTTTTTTTCCCCTGTTACTTTACTTATGAAATACAAAAAAAAAAAAGTTACTTTTCTTTCAATTTCCTACAAGTGTGCTTTGAATGAATGGATTCTGCATATAATTATCTAGTATTAAAAAAAAAAAGAAACTTAAATCACTGCTTAGAAGCATAGTAATTTTCACTGGCAGGGTTCTTTACATTATACAAAGCACTTTCACCTATGTTATCTGATCTGAGCCTAATGACAAATCAATGAGATAGGGAGGGCTAGTATTGTTATTTTCCTAGAGCAGATAAGGAGAAGAGCCAGGCAAGTGACTTTCCCAAGGCAGCAGGCCCTGTTCCTCATTCCTTCTCTGTCTGGCACACGCACTGTGCTGGGGCTCCCTGTGGCTCAGAGGAATATTTTTCTGGCCTCATCCACCCCCGCCTGAACCTGCCAGCTCACATCTTAAAACTCTTTCAAAGGAGAGTGTAAAGGTTTGAGTTGGGAGAAAATTAATGTATTTCTCATGGTCCCCACCCTTGATAAGTTTTCTGTTTAACTGGGGAGAAATGTCATATAGAAAGATTTTGTGTTTAGGATTCAATTGCAGTAAAAATTCAGAAGGGGAAAAGATATCTGTCAGCAGGAGTAGGTTAGAGAGGCTCTATAGAGTTCTGCAAACTGTATTTCTAGGAAGTCTCAACATTTAGTCTCTGATATCAGGAATCTCAATGGATTGAGTACTTTATATCTTATAACTCAAAACCAATTCTTAAAGTGAATATTTGGGTTTTTTCAGAGGCTCTTCTTGAGTTAGCTCAGTCCCTGCCTTCCCACACCTTCCCTTCCAACACACATACACTTAGCTGAGAGTAGTGACCATCTTGGCTACCTCCTTCCCAGATCTTGACACTTTCCTTCTGTCCTACTGGTAAAGGAGGAGGAGGGCAGGGTCACTGACACCACCCGCAGAGCCTCTCACAGGGCAGCCAGCTGGGATCCAAGGGGTGGTCTCCTTGGTAGTGTGCCTCTTTGACAGGTGTGTTCAGCTCCGGGATAGACTCCTGCCAGCCGAGCAAATGGTACCATGGGACTGAGACTCTTATTTGGGGTGTATTCCTTGTGCTTGGTCAGGCCTGCTCCGGCACCTGGAGGTAGAGAAATGTGGGCACCAGAGCTAGGTTGCCTGAGGTCGCAACTCTGCACCACTCTCTAATTGTGGCAAGTGCTTGGCAAAGTTACCCACCCCGCCCCACTGTGAGATGAGGGTTGTCATCCTGCCAGCAGTGGTGTCTGTGGCTGTGAGGATTACAGCACGGGATCGGGCAGCTCGTGGCCCCATCCTATAGTCGCTGAGGGTGATCACTGAGGGTAGTCACTTGGCCTGTGCTTGCTAGCTGGTAGCTGGGTCCACAGCTGGCAGAGGGATGGCAGGGTTGGGAATGCAGGAACAGTTGCTGTTTCTACCATCAGACAGACTAACGGGTGGAAAGTGGGGCCACGTAAGTGCTGCCCGCTGCTGTTTCAGCATCTTGTGGACAAGGGCATAGCTTCCTTTTTCCTGCTGATGCTGCTAACATGTCTCAGACTAGAGGTCACCTTTACCCTCCAGCTGAAAACCAATAACCCTGAGGCTGTTCAGTCTGCTCCCTAGGAGAAGAAGTAGGCCCCAGGGTGGAGTTCCCCAGCAGCTGCCTCCACAGCTTCTTTCGCATGCCCTAAACCCACCAAGGGTAGGCTACCCTCGTGCAAAGACTTTTAGTAGTAGTGTAGCCCTATAGATATCCCCTCAGGCCAGACGGGCCAAGCCGCCAGGGAGATAAGGGCCGCTCCTGCCTGCAGCCCAGCTCCAGAAAGATAGGTCGTACACAGTCCCCTCTGTAGCCCACTCCTCAGCTGCATACTGCTAGCACCAAGCCAGGATGAAATTTAGAAACTCTGAGGACAAAAATGACAAGATCCTCCCCTCTCCCGATTCCTGCCATCAAAAGTTCAATAAAGCTTTTTCTGGCCTGCCCTCTGCCTCCTAAGAAGAACTACAAAGAATTATCTCCAGTTCAGCAGTGGTCAATCTTGTCCTCCAGAGACAGGAATTTTTCAATGTCCTTGAAATCTGTGTTCAAGTACTTTTCCATCTTCATAAGCAGAAAAATCTTCTTAAACCCAAACTTATTCCTCCTTATTTCCTTTGGAGGAAATGGAAAGCAACTCCTCACCTCACCGTGTGCGTTTGCCCTTTCCTCCCAAGTGTGAAGGCCATGTGGTTCCCCAACTGCTCTCCCTGCGGTGGGTGCACACATGGATATAGCCACACACACTTGCTCAGCAGACACTCCTAGCTGCTTTGAGTCTGTGTGAAAAAGTTCTATTTGTTGAATACTTTTTTATTGTTTTTTGGAGCCCACTTCTACAGGCCGCTTAAATTGTCTCTTGAGGTATCCAGTAAAACAGGAACCAGGCTGTCAGGAAGGCTTAGTGGGTGTCTCTCTTCTAAATGCCTGTCTTTTATTCCAGCACCCCATCCTCTTGACAGGGGCCAGGCCAGCTGTGTAAAGTAGATCCAGTGCTCTTTGGCAGGGGAACCAAGAGGGTCCAGTGCAGAGGTGTTCTGGAGAGAAGCAGTAGACAGCTTGGGGACGGTCTGAATGTATTTGTATGAGAAGCTCTGCTTTCTGCTGTTATTTTTGACATGTAGTGATCGGCTTGACCCACTGGGGGGAATGAAAGTTTTTGAGGGAAAGGTACCCTCTGCGGAGAGGTCACTGGTGTGTGATGGAGAGCCTGAGGTTGAGGGAGCCTGAGGACAGGGTACCAAGCCCGGCGGGGAAGCACCTGGCCGGGGCGCGTGGGAAGAAGGAGATTAGGTCAAGGCTGTTTCGCTGGTGGGGCTGTTTGGACTAGATCAGATGAGAAATGATGGGAGGATTAGCCGAAGGGGGTGGGGTGGAGAGGCAGAAAGAACCTGCCGAGACTAGCTTGCCTGCGCTTGCCTGGGGGCGGGGCCGGCGCAGAAGGAAGCGCGGATTTGGTCTTACGCAACTGCAGCTGCCACTCGCAGCCATTTTATTATGTAGGTCAAGCTGACTGTTCACTGCTGAGCCAGCAGAAATCCCTAGCCACCCAGCAGTAAAAGAAGAATTTCACATTTTAATTAAATGAAAAGCCTTTCTCCCTTCTCCAGAGCAAGCATATTAGTGAGAGGGGGAAGCTAGAACAGAGGGGAACAAGAGATGTTAAAATCTGGTTTTAGCACCTTCTTTTTATTTTATTTATTTTTTTATTAAAGTATCATCGATATACACCCTTATGAAGGTTTCACAAGAAAAACAATGTGGTTATTACATTCACCCTTATTATCGAGTCCCCCCACATACCCCATTGCAGTCACTGTCCATCAGTGTAGTAAGATGCCAGAGTTAGCACCTTCTTTTGTGATTTGCTTGAGTCTTTCATTCCTCCCATTTCTTTTCTTTCTTTCTTTCTTTCTTTCTTTCTTTCTTTCTTTCTTTCTTTCTTTCTTTCTTTCTTTCTTTCTTTCTTCTTTCTTTCTTTCTTTCTTCCTTTTTCTTTTTCTTTCTTTCTTTCTTCTTTACTATCCTTTTAATCTTTTTATATCTCATAAGTAAATGACTATATTCTCTAGGTGAAAGATTCAAGTAATATATAAAGAAAATCGACTGTGAAAGCTTCTCTGTATCCTCACCCCTGTCCCCCCTCCGGCCCCCCAGTAGCCATGGTCACAATGGATAGATATCCTTACAGTTCTAAACAAAACGCATTCATCCACGTACATCTTCCGGTATATAAACACACACTGATAGGTTACTTCACAGCTTGCTCTATGACCATTTAGCTGCATCTTTTGGCTATTACCTGAATTTCTAGTTATAAACAAAGTGTTCCCATGACACAAATGGAGCATCCCCGATTTGTGCTTCTTGCTCCTAACTCAGATTTCCTTCGGGATCTATTTGTCCCCCCTCTCTTGGGGACTGGGCCACCTTTGAGTCAGGCAGCAGCTTCTGGCCTCCTTTCTCTCTTTTGGCCTGCAGTCACATCCAGCATCTAAAGTTTAGTTTTTTCTTCTCATTGAAATCCCCCCTTTCTCCCTGAACACTTTGTACTAAAGAAGGTCCTCCTTTCTCACCCTGACTAGAAAGGAGTACCCTGCCTACATTTCACAAGTAAAAACTGCTTGCCTTGTTTTCTATCTTTCTACTGAGATTCCAAAGAGGCTGGTTTTCCAGGACTTGTGGTTTCACTTTCCACCTTGAGCACTTTGGAAGAGAAAGGACCTCACCGCATGTATCGCTTTTAGCCCTGAGTGGTTCTGCAGTTTCTATACGGGAAGTTTCCAGGTGCTTGATGCAGGATGCTGTGATGAACTTGCCTGGGTTGTTTTGCAAGTCTCTTGCAAATTAATCGCTTGACAGCAGAGGTTTCAACAATCTTTCCTAACTTCTAAACCCCTTAATCTCAGTTCATTTTCCTTTGAGATTTCTTATTCTCTAGCCCCCAACTTCTCATCCCCATGCACTAGGCCTACAGCTTCAGATACCTACATTTCTGTGGAGAGCCTCAGTCTCAAATTCCAGTAAGAAGAACAACTATTGATACAGTGCTTTACAGATTATATATCATAGTAAACAGTTAAAAGTATCACAAATAATACAAGAGTTTAATGGAGGTTTTCTTCCCTAGAGAGCAATTGGTGTTGGACACTTGTGCACATTGGTCTCAATCCAGTCTGTCCTCAAACCAGGCTCTTTACCCCCAGAGGTTACTGGAGCACTCAGGGTCTCCTTTTTAGTTTCAATTTGCTTTAATTCCCAGGCCAAATCACATCTTCTTTCCTGGCTTCCCATAGTGTTTTTTCTGGTCACAAGCTGTAAGTCTCAGACTGTAGTTCTGATGTTCAAAGGGTATACTAACCCCAGTCCTGGAAACTGAGGAATGGGGAGCTTGTTCCTGGGACTGTGTCCACCTCTGCTTGAGAAAATACTGAGTGGGGTTGAGGCTCCATGAAACAGGGAGTTTTCCTAGAGTTCAGCTTCCACTAGTATGGAAACAACCTGCTAACTTTCTCCAACCAGCCTGAAAATTAACCTCTCCTTTGGCCTTTAGTTGCTTACTCTCAAGGACCACTTTGCTTTTCCCAGAGGAGCCAGTGCCTGTGGTTTATGAAGTTGCTAATTGTGTCTGGTGACCTTTTAAGGGTTAATATGACACATCAAATTTATATCACATACCCAAGAACATAAAGTCAGAAGACTCCTGGGAGTGATGCCTAGTGGTTACAGGAAGCTTTGAGGGGAAAAAAAGGGCAAGATTTGTTTTGAGAGTTTAGCAAGTTTGAGCACTAGATGCCCTTGGAACTGGGATATAGCTGAACCAGTCTTGGAAATTCTGCAGCATGGGTCCAATTTTATAGACTTCTATGATGCTAACAGTCCCCACAAGACTTCCAGTCCAAGAACCAACCAGACTTCCCAGGGCCTGGACCCTGTCCTCCAAGGCTAGGGATGATAGAGAGTGAGGCTGGCCCTCCCAAGCCCACCCCTAGCCTCCTTGCTCTGTGTCTGGGACACAGTAGCCCTGAGAAGTAGGGCATGATACAACAGGAATTTTTTAGGCCCAGACTGGAACAGCAATGAGTAGGATTAAAAAGGGGCTCCCCGAGGTGGTATGGTCCCCTTTGTCTGTCTTCCCTGCTGTCCACATGCTTTTCTCTTGTCTCCAACCCAGCTTAGGAGCCACGTCTAGCTAATGCTGAAGAGAGGACTACTCAGCTCTTGGAAAATGCTGAGCTGGGTGTTCAGGCTTCTTGGCTGAGCTAAGTACTGGATGGTGATTCAGCAGAAACTCCAGGTCCAGAAACTGTCACGGACGGATCAGGATAAGAAAGGGGAAGAGAGAGCCAGTAAGGGAAGGGGTAGTGGTGGGGCAGCATGGCGAGAGCTTAGTGGCACACACGTTTCCAGATGGAAAGGGCTGGAGACCGGCAAAACATTGCTGCAGTGTGGAAGGCAAGCCTGCCTAATTCAAAGTTCCTGTGGACCTTACAGAGCTGGGTCCATTCTTACTCTATAGCAGATGGCTGCTTTGCTTTATTTCATTGGTGCTGCTGTTGCTCTGTTTGATGTCTTTGTCTTTCACCAGTCACTGATAATTGCTGTAATACCAACCTGTGTTTTAGGTAGGCAGAGACTTGAGACTTCAATGCAGCTCTTCAGTTGGTATGAAAATTGTGTTGTCCCCAGGTGAGCAGGGAAGGATTCTAGGAAGCTGGGTCTTGGTCTCCACACTGCTCTTCCAGTTTCCCTCCCCTGGCCAGGACTCTCTAAACTCCATGAAGAGGAACTATAGCTCAGGCTAGCCTGCCTGGGCAGAACTGGAAGTTATTAGAGCCTCAGGTTGTGTGGGTTAGAACTCCTGTTTGTTTTGCCTGTCAGTGCCTTTTGACAGCCAGCACTGGCTACCTCCTTAATCTGGAAATGGCTGAGGTTAGGTAGACCAAGCCCAGGCAGCTTTTCCACATTTAGAAACACGTGCACAGCTCCTCCCAAGAGCAGAGGAGGCGGCCAAGTAGCCCCATCCAGCCTATCACAGAGCCGTCACCACACCCCCTCCCACAGACTGGGTGCCCCTTCCCAGCTGCTGCACACAGCCCACAGGGCTGGTCGGAGGGGCATCACCTCGCCCCTGTTGCTTCAGGTCCAGAGGGAGTCAGGGGGAGCTGGCTAGAGCGTGACAGAAGGCAGAGAAGTACATGCCTTCACCCAACAAAAGGTGAGACTATGAAACCAAGCCTTCTGACAGGCTCTTGACCCAGGTGAAATTTATGGCTGCTTCTGAGGGCTGGAGAGCCATCCGGGAAAGGTGCTTATTTGAAGTTCTGGAGAGGAACAGGGTGTTCTGATTTCTACAATGTGGCATCACTAGCTTCCCTTTTCAGCAGCTGTCTGCTTAGTACATTCCATTGTTGTTTTTTCTGTCCTGGCCTTCTCTCTCTAGACTGCTCACTCATCTTGAGCTCATTTTTCTCTCTCCCTCAGAATGATGTGTATTGTTCCTCCTTCCAACCCCCTGTTGTTTCTCACACTCACTCTTTCTCTCTCTTCAGCATTTGTCTTTATGGACTTTGGCAAGCCTGGGTATTTTTCTTTTTTACTAAAGCATCATTGATATACAATGTTTTTTCTTTTTTTTTATTAAGGTATTATTAATATATACTCTTATGAAGGTTTCACATGAAAAAACAATGTGGCTACTACATTCACCCATATTATCAAGTCCCCACCCATACCCCAATGCAGTCACTGTCCATCAGTGTAGTAAGATGCCACAGAGTCACTACTTGTCTTTCCTGTGCTACACTGTCTTCCCCATGACCCCCCACACCATGTGTACTAAACATAACACCCCTCAATCCCCTTCTCCCTCCCTCCCCACCCACCTTCCCCCACCCCTCCCCTTTGGCAACCACTAGTCCTTTCTTGGAGTCTGAGTCCGCTGCTGTTTTGTTCCTTCAGTTTTGCTTCATTGTTATACTGCACAAATGAGGGAAATAATTTGGTACTTGTCTTTCTCCACCTGGCTTATTTCACTGAGCATAATATCCTCCAGCTCCATCCATGTTGTTGCAAATGGTAGGATTTGTTTCTTATGGCTGAATAGCATTCCATTGTGTATATGTACCACCTCTTCTTTATCCATTCATCTACTGATGGACACTTAGGTTGCTTCCATATCTTGACTATTGTAAATAGTGCTGCAATAAATATAGAGGTGCATATGTCTTTTTGAATCTGAGAAGTTGTATTCTTTGGGTAAATTCCAAGGAGTGGGATTACCGGGTCAAATGGTATTTCTATTTTTAGTTTTTTGAGGATCCTCCATATTGTTTTCCACAATGGTTGAACTAGCTTACATTCCCACCAGCAGTGTAGGAGGGTTCCCCTTTCCCTACCTCCTCGCCAGCATTTGTTGTTCTTAGTCTTTTCAATGCTGGCCATCCTTACTGGTGTGAGGTGATATCTCATTGTGGTTTTAATTTGCATTTCCCTGATAATTAGTGATGTGGAGCATCTTTTCATGTATCTGTTGGCCATCTGAATTTTTTCTTTGGAGAAGTGTGTTTATATCCTCCACCCGTTTTTTAATAGGGTTATTTGCTTTTTGGGTGTTGAGGCTTGTGAGTTCTTTATATATTTTGGATGTTAAGCCCTTGTTAGATACGTAATTTACAAATATATTCTCCCATACTGTAGGATGCCTTTTTGTTCTGTTGATGGTGTCCATTGCCATACAGAAACTTTTTAGTTTGATGTAGTCCCATGCTTTTGTTTTCCTTGCTCATGGACATGTGTTCAGGAAGAAGTTGCGCATGTTTACAATCAGGAGATCGTTGCCTATGTTTTCTTCTAAGAGTTTTATAGTTTCATGACTTACATTCAGGTCTTTGATCCATTTTGAGTTTACTTTTATATATGGGATTGGACAATAATCCAGTTTCACTCTCTTGCATGTAGCTGTCCAGTTTTGCCAACACCAGTTGTTGCAGAGGCTGTCATTTCCCCATTATATATCCAACGCTCCTTTATCATACATTAATTGACCATATATGGTTGGGTTTATATCTGGGCTTTCTAGTCTGTTCCATTGGTCTATTGTTCTGTTCTTGTGCCAGTACCAAATTGTCTTGATTACTGTGGCTTTGTAGTAGAGCTTGAAGTCGGGGAGCATAATCCTCCCAGCTTTATTCTTCCTTCTCAAGATTGCTTTGGCTATTCGGGGTCTTTTGTGGTTCCATATGAATTTTAGAACAATTTGCTCTAGTTCATTGAAGAATACTGTTGGTATTTTGATAGGAATTGCATTGAATCTGTAGATTGCTTTAGACAGGATGATCATTTTAACAATATTAATTTTTCCTATCAATGAACACGGGATGTGTTTCCATTTATTGGTATCTTACTTTAATTTCTCTCATGACTGTCTTGTAGTTTTCAAAGTCTTTCACTTCCTTGGTTAAGTTTATTCCTAGGTATTTTATTCTTTATGATGCAATTGTGACTGGAATTGTTTTTCTGATTTCTCTTTCTGCTAGTTCATCATTAGTGTATAAGAATGCAACAGATTTTTGTGTATTAATGTTGTATCCTGCAACTTTGCTGAATTCAGATATTAGATCTAGTACTTTTGGAGTGGATTCTTTAGGGTTTTTTATGTACGATATCATGTCATCTGCAAACAGTGACAGTTTAGCTTCTTCCTTACCAATCTGATGCCTTTTCTTTCTTTGTGTTGTCTAATTGCTGTGGCGAGGATGATATACAATCTTATATTGATTTCAAATGTACAACACAGTGGTTCAACAGGTACCCATGTTATTAAATCCTCAACCCCTCTAGTGCGGTTACTATCTATCAACATAGTAAAATGTTACAGAATCATTGACTATATTCTCCATGTTGTACTACCATCCCCATGACCAACTTTATTGTGATTGCAAATTATTGTGTCCCTTTGTCCCACTCACCCTCCCCAGCACCCACCCCAGCCCTTCCCCTTGGTAACCACTAGTCACTTCTCAGTGTCTATGAGTCTACTGCTGTTTTTTCTCCTTCTGTTTTGCTTTGTTTTTATACTCCACAAATAAGTGAAATTGTATGGTATTTGTCTTTCTCCACCTGGCTCATTTCACTGAGCATAATATCTTCTAGATCCGTCCATGTCATTACAAATGGCAGGATTTATTTTCTTTTTATGGCTGAATAATATTCCATTGTGTATATGTACCACTTCTTTATCCATTCATCTACTGATGGACACTTAGGTTGCTTCCATAGCTTCGCTATTGCAAATTGTGGGGCAATAAATATTGGGGTACATATATCTTTTCAAATCAAGGCTTTTGTTTTCTTCTGGTAAATTGCTAGAAGTTGAATTACTGGGTCAAGTGGTATTTCTATTTTTTTGTTTTTTGAGGAACCTTCATACAGCTTTCCAGAGCAGTTACACCAATTTACATTTCCACCAACAGTATATTGGAGTGTTCCCATTTCTCTGCAACCTCACCAACATTTGTTATTTCTTGTCTTTTGAATAGTGACCATTCTAACTTGTGTGAGGTGATATCTCACTGTGGTTTTAATTTGCATTTCCCTTGATGTGGAGCATCTTTTCATGTGCTGTTGGCCATTTGTATTTCTTCTTTGGAGAAGTGTCTGTTCAGGTCCTCTGCCCATTTTTTATCAGATTATTTGTTTTTTGGGTGTTGAGGTGTATGAGTTCTTTATATATTTTTTATGATAAACCCTCTATCAGATGAGACATTTACAAATATAATCTCCCATACTGTAGAGTGCCTTTCTGTCCTGCTGATGGTATCCTTTGCTGTGCAGAAGCTTTTTGGTAGATGTAGTCCCACTTACTGGTTTTTTATTTTGTTTCTCTTGCCTGAAGAGATGTGTCCAGGAAAAAATTGCTCATACTTACATTCAAGAGATTTTTGCCTATGTTTTCTTCTAAGAGTTTTATAGTTTCATGACTTACATTCAGGCCCTTGATCCATTTCAAGTTTACTTTTGTGTATGGAGTTAGACAATAATCCAGTTTCATTCTCTTATATGTAGCTCTCCAGTTTTCCCAACACCAGTTGTTGAAGAAGCAGTCATTTTCCCATTGTGTATTCATGGCTCCTCTATTGTATATTAATTGACCATACATGTGTGGGTTTGTTTCTGGGCTCTCTATTCTGTTCCATCGATCTATGGGTCTGTTCTTATGCCAGTACCAAACTGTTTTGACTACTATAGCTTTGTAGTAAAGCTTGAAGTCAGGAAGTGTAATCCCTCCAGCTTTGTTCTTCTTTCTCCAGATCACTTGGGCTATTCAGGGTCAAGCCTGGTCATTTTTCTCCCTTTCTACTGCCTGTTTTCTCTTACTTGAAAAGACAAGGAGAGGCCTGATCTTCTGGAAATGTTAAAGGAAAACAAGCCTTTCCAAGCCAGCCCACTCTGAGAAAGGTATAAGCCAGCAAGACCAAAAAACCCAAATGGAGTTCCTGGAGTTCAAGGGAATGTGTGATAGTGACATTGACGAGGGGCGTGGGGAGGGAACACAAAGCAGACAGTCAAGTCTGCCTGTGGGAAAGAATTTCCTGAAGCCCTGGGGGTGATGGATGCACTCTTGGTTTCTGAGGATAAATCGAATTAGGATTCTCTTCTTGCTGTCTCGGTACCTTCCTGCTGCCCAGAAAGCAGTCTGGCCTGCATCTTCAGGTGACAGTCTCAGAGCTCCAGGTGGCACTGTCAGGAATGACCATGGGTACCACTGACAGGAGTGGGGGAGAGAGAGAATGTGGGAATGAACGAAGGGAGAGAGTGACATGTACTTGACAAAAGAAAGGCTGGCAGAATAAGCACTTGGGAATTGGGGGCCAGGGGGAAGACCTATCTTCAGCATTAGTTAGCTGAGCTCTTGATTTACTCACATATAAAAAGAGGTTCTGGGTCTCTCAGGTCACTCCTGGCTCTGATTGCCCATGAGGCTGGAAACATGTCACTGGGCAATAGGGTACAGCTCTCTCCAGTGCCAAGAGCTGTCTACAAGGAGAGCTCCAACTAACTGCTCATCCTTCTGACACTATTCTTGTTACAAAAATCTGACTGCCTCCCAAACACCTCCATCCCAACTTTCACCCCATCACACTTCAGCAGTGTGGTACGTGGAGCAGAAGCTGGATTGGCAAAAAGAATGAGCTTGGTTTGGGAATCCACATGGGGATGTTCCTTGGCCGTCAGATGAAGGCACAAAATGATTTTTTCTACCCCAGCTCAGCAAGAGGCCAGAGGTCTGTGTCCAGCAGCAAGGGATCACCCAAGTCATGCAGTGATTTCTGGGGATGATCTGCGCTTGGGAGCTTTCTCAGGGGAAAGAGAAACACCACCATATGAGCCCTCCTCCACAACTCTGTCTGGCTTCATAAGCACCTGCCCAGTCCTGTTTCATGGGACTGTCCCATGACATTGAAAACCTGATATTTACTTCCTAGAGAAGCACCTTGGCTCCTCTGTACACTCCTTGATATTTTCTGCATAGATTTATCCATCTATTAGGTAAGTATTAGCACCTACTATGTGCCAGACAGTATTACAGGATCGATCTCGAAGTCACCCTGGCCAGCAGAATGTTGTTTATAGCAAAGTATGCACTGCTGGCTGCAGGAGGAAGAGGGTAGTTTCACCCTTCATTGGGCCTGAAGGGTAGAGCAGCAGCAATCCTTGGCTTTCTAATTCTTCCTAGCAATGACTTTTAATGCTGGTGTACTTTTCTTCACCTCGGGAAACCACGGCATTGTACATCCGGGCTCCTGGTTCAGTGCCTCAGCCTTATGCCCACCAGCCCCAGAGCCCCCTAATCCACTTTTGTGCCTGTGACCCCACACTTCCAGGCAGCTGGATTGAAGTTACCCCAAAACAGGTAATTTGTGATCAAGTATCCTCCTGAAAAAAAAGATGAAACAGATTAGAAATTGAGAAGGGCTGGGTGTAGAGGAGGAAGCAACAAGGGAGAAGTGTTGCAACAGTGCAAGATGTGGCCTGGTGTACAATATGGCATCTCCATAGCCCTCCAGACCAGCCCCTTTCCTGGGCTCTCTGCTCTACCTCCCCTTGTCAGCATGATCCTGGGCAATCACGCCCTCTTCTTGAGCAATATTTTGAATAATAAGAATAACCACTTGACATTTTATACAGCAATATGCAGGTTACCAGTCATCCTCATGAGATTAAAATAGACTACCCCTGCATTTAAAGAGGGAAGGGAGGCTCAAAGTAGGCAGTCCAGGCTCTCTGAGAGCAAGTGACTAAGCTGGGAAGGGAACCATGGCTACTGGGTTCTTCCAGCTCTAAAGTTGTATGGTTTTTAGCAGCCTAGGCTGCTAGGTCCCTCTGAGGGAGCCTTCTCTGTCTCATCCCCCAAGCTACTCAACCCCTGCCCCCATTATTACCATGTTACTCCTTACACAAGTTCCTCTGAGCCCTACTTGCTTGTCCTGCACTCAGAAGAGGCACCAGAAGCTCACATGGGCCTTCACTCACTGGGTGTTCCTAGGTAGAGCTGAGTCACAGTCCTGGCTGTTTGCTGGTCACAGGGGCTTAAACTTGCCCCAAATCCATCCTTAAAATGCTCCCTATGAAGATTTACTGATTTATTTATGCTAATGATTCACTGATATTCTGTTTTGCAGTGGACTAGAGAGATTATTTTTAAACTTCTTCTTTTGCCTGTAGTCTATAGTGTATTCATTTAAGGTGAAAGTTCTCCCCAAATGTTGTTCCTGCTCTTCCCTTCTAAGATTTGTAATCCTTTAACTTTACGCGCCTCACTTCATATACAGCAGGTTGGATCGACCCCACCTAGGGAAGTCACAGAGCTATCTCTGCCAAAGTGCTCTGGGTGTTGTCTACTGCAAGACAGTGCACAGTGTGGCCACTCTTTTATGGCCTTTGATTATAGCCTCTGGTCAGTAAAATAAGGAGACCAACAAACTATGAGGTTATAGAATAAAGGAATCATGTCTGTGAGCATCCCAATACTCCACTTGCCTTGCAAGAAGTTTGGAGCTCTTGGGCCTGTGTTTGTATGTGTATCTGGATTGCATATGTGGACCTGGAGTTGTATGGAATAAGGAGGAGCCAAGGAGGAGAACCTGGGGTTAGATGAAAGAAGGATACTGGAATTGTCTTTGCCCTGAATTTTTCTGAGAGGAAGAGCACCAGTGGTTATTAACAGGGCAAACCTGTTTACTACTGTATTGAATTACGAAGGGGAGGAACAGGAGGCAGTAACACTCTAGCCTTAGAATCCCCAGGGTGTGGAACAGTTAGGATGCTGTCATGTGGTACGGAAATCTACCAACTAGGTCAGCACATCGGGAACATCACTTTCACTGCCCACTTCCAGAGAGCCCTGCCGCTCCCCCCTGGTGTCTGTAAGGCCTACGGACAGGCACTCCTTTGGGAGCCTTAACCAGGTGTGCTGCTTTGTTGCTCTTTAAAAGCTTTTCTCTTTAACGATATGCCCCCTGCTTTCTGGTCTTTCTGTATGGCGTCTGGCCCTGTATTAGTTTCCTATTGCTGCTGTAACAAATTACCACACATTTAGTGGCTTAAAACTACACAGTTATTATAGTTCTGGAGGTCAGAAGTCATAAACCCAAGGTGTCAGCAAAGCTGTGTTCCTTCTGGAGGCTCTGCAGAGGATTGTTTCCCTGCCTTTTCCAGTTTCTAGAGGCCCCCTCCATTCTTTGGCTTATGCTCATGGCTCTTTCTTCCATCTTCAAAGCATGGCATCTTCAAATCTTTCTTCCTCTCTCTGATCTCTGACCTCTATTCCAGTAATCATATCTCCTTTCCTAACTCTGACCTCCTGCCTCCTACTTATGAGGACTCTTGTGATTACATTGGGCTCATTCAGATAATCCAGGATAATCTCCCCATCAGAACATCCTTAATCTAATCACATTTGCAAAATTCCTTTTTGTCATGTAAAGTAACATTCACAAGATTAGGTTGGCCATCATTCTGCCTACCACAGGCCCCATGAGTCCTGTTGTCAGTGTCAGAGAGGGGAGTGACAAAGAGGCTTCTGAGGCTCCCCAGAGGTCAGAGGCTAAGGATCAGAGCTGGGATGTGGGCAAGGGGCACCTTCTCTGCAGGAAGCAGGAGCAGGCCCACCACCTCCTTAGTGGACACAGTCCAGGTCAGTGGCAGGATCTTTACGTTCATTGATCGGAGACGGACTCCATCTCTCCCTGCCAGTCCTGCAGCTTTCTGGGAGGCAGGGGGCAGCTCATGGTCCTGGGTTCTGAGCAGGGCACAGGATTGCTGGCTCTTGA
The DNA here is from genome assembly GCF_040802235.1 of Manis javanica. Taxonomy (NCBI): domain Eukaryota; kingdom Metazoa; phylum Chordata; class Mammalia; order Pholidota; family Manidae; genus Manis; species Manis javanica. The sequence goes on from NC_133163.1 coordinate 74,495,477, forward strand.
GTCTCCTTCTGCCTGCCTCATTTCTTTGTATCCCTCCTATCACCTTCACATGAAGCTTTCCAGACTGGGCAGATTAAGTAACCAGCTCCTGACTTCAGCATCTTCTTGATAGACTTCTTACCTTTTTTTGTGGTTTAAGTCAGGAAGCAAAGGAGAGAGGAGAAAATGCCAAGCAATACAGATAAGCCTGGGATTCCTTGGTGTCTAGAGAAGGAGCAACCACCCCCACAGCCAGATTATAACAGACAAGAACCACAGTGTTACGCCTTCCCATTTATTTTGCCCAGCTGAGCCAAAATCATACAATGCTCCCTGTTGGCAGGTCTCCCCATCCTACAGGAAGTATCTCCAACACCCTGGGCTGAGTTAAGGGCTGCTCATGGATGCCCACTAGCTCCTGTGAAGCGCTCTGCCATCCCCATGTGGCTTGTGATCACTTTTTAGTGCACCCTCTCCTCCCTTAGCTGAGCTGTCACCTTCCTGAGCGCAGGGACTTGTGTCTTATTTATAACTCCCCTCCCTACTGGAGTGCCTGACACAGGTAGGCTCTTTGTAAGTGATGGTTGGATGGACTGACCAGTGGATGCATGAAAACCCTCACATTGCAAGCTGCAGTGGCCACTAGTCCCCTTCTACATGTGCCTTCCCTGAAGTCATTGTATTGCAAGCATGAAGAATTCAGGGTCTGGCTCAGAAGAAAGAGGGAAAAACAGCCACCAGCTACAGAGAGGGGAGTGGGTAGCAGATGGGCAGAGGCAGGATGCCTGAGCAGGCAGGGGCTTGGCAAGTGTTACCTTCAATGGCTGACCTTTCCTCTGTAGATGGAGGTTCAGGCTTCAGGAACTGAGGGAAGCCATCCTGAAGTACCAGGAGCCTGACAGTGACCTTTTCCCCTCAGTCACATGCTGCAATCGCCCAACTGTGGTGTGAAGGGTCAGATATGGGGCCTGAGCCATTGTCTCAAGGAGATTTGTGTCACAGGCAGCCACCTCCCCACCTCATTCTCAGGATTTCTCTCTATTCCTGAAAGCTCCCTGTAAAGGTGGAAGGTTAAATATTAGTCAAGGGCTGGATTCTTGTTAAGCCATGGAGATAAACTCAGAAAGGACAGAAGATGCCCGAGGCAAGTTTATTTGACAAATTGTCCCTTCCCTCAAACACCTCCTATCTCCCAGGAATACTGTGGAGCCCACCTGTCAAAGGAGACTTTCTGGCTGCCTTGACAAGGTCCCTTTTGTAAGGAGATAATTCTGTTTTCTATCCCAGCTCTTGGTGGTGGTGGCCACATTCCCCCTCCTCCTTGGGGGAGGAGGGCTTTCTTTGAATTGTCCTGCTTTCTTTGAATTGTCCTGCTCTACCCCCATTTCCCTCCAAGCACTTTCTTGTCATCTCCTCTGCCCTGCCCTCTCTGCCCCCTGATGGAAGATAATTTTCTTCTCTGCTGTCATAATCTGTCCCTTATTCTGTAATCCTCACCCATCCCTGAGCCACATGGGTTTGTGTCCTAATCTCCCTTCCTTTCATAAATCAGTCTCCTTTATCCATTAGTCATTATTGCTTGTGTCTGCCTGAACTCCTGGAGCTCAGCCACTCAGCCTTGGACCTAGCATGCCTCAAGGCCCTGGGGAGAAACAAAGATCACAAGCCCAGTTGCCTAGAGTGATTTAGGCTGGGTTGTCAGCAGACATGTGATTCTGAAATCTTTATTGAACTGAGTAAGATAAACAGAATGTGTATTTATCAGGACATCTCAGTCCATCTGGAACGTTAGAGTATTTATGAAGTGTTCTCCCTGTTCAGGTACTTAAAATCCTCTGACAACATGTTTTGGCTCTCCTTATATGACACCATCTTGGATGACAGCTCCTGCACACAGAGTCAAGAGTTTCGGCTCTTGAAGTCTAGTTCCTGTTGCTCTTTTGGCTCTGTGACACCAACTGGGGATCATGTCTCCCTCCGATGAGGTTCCTGAGGAGCAGGGGAGATTGGTGTGCATGTGGAATGTGTAGATTGGAGGCATTTTCTTTAATAGATTAGAACAGTATTTTTAAATCCAAGTATTAAATATTTGTTGAACACCTACTCGTTGCAGGTACGAGTGATACGTGCTGGGATTAAAAACACAGAAAACTCACAGTCCCTGGCCTCCTAGTCTACAAGGAGACAGAAGGGAAAAAAAACACACAGATAATTATAATACAAAGAAATAAGTGCCAAAATCAGATATAAACAAAGTGGTGTGGTGTGGGAGTAAAGCGGAGAGACAAACTTTGTTGCTTGTCTATAAAATGTGGCTGATATATTTTACCAGCAGAGACAGTGTCAGGAATAAGTAAAATAATGAAGACTCACAGAATATGTGACATTTGAGCTGAATCTTGAAAGATGAGGAGTTTGCCGGGTAGAGACAGGACAGGGAGGAAAGTTACAGATGGAAAGTCCTCACCCTGCCCAAATGTTTTCAGAGTCAAGTAAGGTTGGAAAATACTTGAAAAGTAAATGTTTAAGGGTAAGGTATTGGTGTAAACTGACCAGCTGTGTAGTGAAGTCAGAGGCCTGGTTAGAGGCTTGAGGAAAGTCTGGTGCTTTTACATGGTAACTTGTAACCTTGGAGGACTAGGGGGCATCCTGGTCACTGTTTCAGAGGAGGGGAAAGCAAGAGGACTTTAACTTTTTTCCCTTTATTCTCAAGTACTTCATAAGCACTAGGAAGGTGAGAGTCCCATTTCTGCAACACAGGGCTGTGGGTTGCATAGGGAATGTGGTAGTAAAACAGTCCCTCCATCCTAACATTCAACATCTTAGCTCCCCTCCAGCCCTTGGAGGTTCCACGTTGCTGGGATCTCTCTGGGAGCCCTATGATCCCTAGAAAAGGAGGCAGAGTTCAAAGAAGATATAAGGACTGTGGCAAATAAGCATGTGAAAACATGCTCAACATCATTAGTTACTAGAGAAATGCAAATCAGAACCACAATGAGACACTGCTACACACCCATTAGAATAGCCAGACTTTTGAAGCTGACCATACGAAATGCTGGCAAGAATGCAGAGCCACAGGAACTCACGCACATTGCCGGTAGGAATGCAGACTGATATGGCCACTTTGGAAAACAGTTTGGCATTTTCTTATAAACTTAAACATACATTACCAGAACCCCACTTATGGGTATCTGCTCAACAGAAATGAAAACTCCTCTCAAAGACCTTTATAATCCACATAAGACTTCCATGCAAAGCATTTATAGCAACTTTATTTGTAATAGCCCCAAACTGGGAGCAACTAAATATCCATTAGTGGGTAGATGGGAAACTGAAACGTTCATATAATGGAGTTTATGAATCAGGAGGCACACCTACTGATATACAGCAATGGGATCAGGTCTCAGAAACATCATGGTGAGTGAAAGCAGCCAGACACCAAAGGCTACAAATTATATGATTCCATTTATGTGACATTCTGGAAGAGGCAAAACTATAGGAACGGACATCAACCAAACTACCGGTTGCCAGAGGTAGGGGAATGGGACTGACCTCAAGGGAGTGCAACATTGTGCAAGAGAACTTTTCAGTGTTATATGTGTTCTGTATATATAGAGAGAGTAAGTAATGATTAAACAAATACATTTCTCAAATCTCATCAAAATGTATACTTAGAAAAATGAATTTTTCTCTATGTAAATTATACCTTAACAAACCTAAGTAACAAAAGATTCCCCTAAATTTCTGTAGCCCCAAAATCAGGCTGAAGAAGCTGACATCCAGGATCCCGCCAGCTGCTCAGGGCTCCTGTTGAGCATACGACTTGAAAACAAAGCCCACACTTGCATCCTGATCAAATGCTGTTTCCCACCCACCAGAGCCAGTGCCCACACTTCCATGCCTACTTCTGACTTCCAGCCCTAGGCAGGGCATGCTCTGACCAACCTCTGCTTTGTGGCACTTGATCCCCATTTGTAACCCATTAACCTCGCCAAACTTTCTGGACGCTGGAGCTGGGCTTGAAGGATATTTGGCTTGCCTGTTAGAATCCCATGATCAGGAGCAAGAGCTTTTCTGCTTCTGTGCAGAGGGTGTCCTGTGGCCTCACTATGACCCTGAAGGTATCTTTGGGTCTGTCATTTCAGTGCTCCTCACATGGGTCAACTGTTCCAGTGTGCGGTGGGCCACCCGGGTTCAGGACATTTTCACAGCTGGCAAGCTCCTGGCCCTGGCCCTGATCATCATCATGGGAGTTGTACAGATCTGCAAAGGTGAGTGTCATCGCCACACAGAGCCCCGCCCAACTTTCCTCCCTTGCACATACACACTCCCTCACATGGTCTTTTGGATGTGTGCACACCCTGACATTTCCCAATTCTGGCCTTGAATGACTGCTCTTCTTCACTTGTCTGAAAAAGGGGAAGAGAAAATTATTTTCCCCAGGGTGTTTGGAAGTTAGGCGTGCCCCACATGGTTTGCAGAGTTCAACCCTCCCGTGCTGACTTGATGCCTCTATCACAGTGAGGTGTAGGCCCCAGATCTCTGGACCCCTGTTGCCCTCTTGCCCCAATCCCAGGGAAGCTCCCTGCATCTTCTATCATATGTTGTTTCTATCTTAAATTGGGGAACAGAGGAGGGGACTTTTGTATGCTTCAAAATACTCATAATCTCTACAAGAGAGAGCTCAACATTCCTGGGGCCCCTGCCAACATTCCCCACTGGATTTGGTCCTTTCCAAGCTGAGTCAGTATTTGGTTTCCATGGGACTCATGGCACCACGAGGCTCTGCCCAATGTCACTGCCTCCCAGAGAAAGTCAGATGACAAACAGGGAGAACTCCCTCCTGCCCACAAGCCCTGAAGGCAGTGTGGGGTGCTTAATATTTACTCCAGGAAACATAATTAAGGTTCTGCTCTACAATATGCCTGATTATTTTAATCAGTTAGCTTAAGATCTTTAGCAGGTTATATTGTTTTCAGGAATTTAGACTTCTAGAACTATATTGCTGCCATTTTTCCAAAGATAGTGAGTCCCTCCTAATCTGATCCCAGTGTTTTCTCCTAATCACTCTAATCTCCTTATTTCCTATCCAAATGATGGATTACAAATGAGTAAGTAAAGTATGGGCCGTTACTCTGTGTCTCATTACAAACTCACAGCGACCTCTTCTTGGGAGTTCACAGTGTGCAGAACTCTACGCTAAGGGTTGGGAAGGCAGTTGAAAAGCTCTTTGCTAACAGGCACCTGTCCTCAGGGAATCTACACAGGAAAAAGGAGCCCAATACCTTAGAAAGAGACAGGAGGATATTGACGAAGAAAGCAGAGCAAGGGAGAGCTACTACAGCATTGTGGGAGCTTATGTGGAGGTGTTCATCATGGTTTCTTCATGAAAATGTACAAATATAGGTATCAGAGCATGTGGTCAACAAACTGCCAGTGGCCCTAAACCTACACCTCCAAAACCCTAGCAAGCCCCAGCCCCTTAATTTACCCTGCCCTGCCTGGTGGCCTCACCTGGACGTTCCTACCAAGATATGTTATCTTTTAAAAGGGGAACATTCAGAACTGTGCTTTTTACCTGAAACCCCCTTTGGCCTCAAGGTTACCAGGTCCTGGGAGGACCTGGCCCCAAATTTCCCTGCTTCTTTTGGTCCCACTTCTCCAGTTTGTGGGGTTATTGGGAACAAGACAGAGAGCTGCATGATTCCCTCAGAGAGGGGCAGAAACAGGACCAGGCAAGCCAGTGACTCCTGGGCCTCTGATCCAGCTCTCTGAGCAGCCTCCTGCCCCTTGTGTCCACAGGCGAATACTTCTGGTTGGAGCCAAAGAACGCATTTGAGAATTTCCAAGAACCCGACATCGGCCTCATCGCACTGGCTTTCCTTCAGGGCTCCTTTGCCTATGGAGGCTGGAACTTTCTTAATTATGTGACTGAGGAACTTGTTGATCCCTACAAGTGAGCTCTTCCCCAATCCCTTGAGAGTCCACAGCACCTCCTACTAGAAAGAGGGAGCCAGGTGTCCACTGCCTTCTTCTCCCCTCAGCCCCCATACTGACCATGACCAGGTCTATCCTGAAGAAATAGTTATTTCCCAGGAACATAGACCATCTGCCATCCACCATGCCAGGAGTGACTGTCCCGGAGCAGGTTAAAAGCTGAAAACAGTGATGAGGCAGCATTCCCTCTGAGAATGAAATGTGCCCTGGGAGGTTTATGGCCTCTTACTTAGCTATCTCAGGACAGACAGGTCTTTGTGTCTTGAGGCAGAGGGACGGGATGCATTGTGCGGATTCCAATCAGGGAGACATCAACAGGTATGGAGCATCTTTTTAGTCTAAGCTGTTTCATGTCCTTTAAATTATTCTGCCCACATCATGACAAAACCCACCCCCAGGGAGAGGGGGCATCCCAGAAGACTGCCAGCTCAGCTCCCCTGACCCTGCAAACCTGGATGAGGCGGGGGACCCAGGTGCCAGGCTTTCCCCCTCTTACCTCCTCTCCCTCTACAGGAACCTTCCCAGAGCCATCTTCATCTCCATCCCACTGGTCACATTTGTGTATGTCTTTGCCAATGTCGCTTATGTCACTGCAATGTCTCCACAGGAGCTACTGGCTTCAAATGCAGTTGCTGTGGTAAGAAATCAAACTCACAGCCCCTCAATCTGGGAATGTTGACATAGACTTGCCTGCTTAGTCTCCACTTGCTTTTCCCTGATTTGTGGAATTGGAAGTCTTCCCAAGTCCTCAGGGCAGAAACCTCATCTTCAAGTGCCCAGGAGCAAATTAACAGTGGATTGTGTATACCTAGAACAGCAGCAGACCTGGGTAGTTGCCGCAGAGACTGTATGGCCAGCAAAGCCAAATTATTTACTGTCTGACCCTTTATAGAAAAAGTCTGCCAACACCTGATCTAGGACACTTGAAATTCTAAATGGTGTGATTGTATACAGGAGACAAACTCCTTCTCAGAAAGGCATCATCTTGCCACAGGACTTGTCATTTCTCTCTGCCTTCGTTTCCTCCTCTGGAAATTGTGCAGCCTGACTCTTTCCCCCATCAGGTAGAAGTGTGTGCCAGTAAATGATTAGGAAGTAGGAGTGGTTTGTGCTCTCTGGGCAAAGAGAACTTGCAGGTGCCAAACACTGAGTTCCTTGATAACTAGGAAAGACCTATAAGCCATGCAGGGCTCTCATCTGGCTTTACCTGGGCTACACCCCACCCTGTCAGTGTCATCACATCTTATCTTTGAAATTGTAAAGAGGCCCTCTAGTGTCCTATGGCAGTCTCTTCCCACGACCACTAGCCTTCCCCAACAGGATGGCTATTCTAAACAATGTCTCCCCCATAATGTGTTGAATCAACTCTGTGCTTGGCTCAGAGAATATAGAAAAGGCTAGTCCCCAACATTTTATATTACTTCAGTATATGAGGACTTCACCACCTTTTCTTTCTCAGCCTACATGATGGCTTGTTCTTATCATTTTCCTCCCAGTATCATCTATGGTATTGTTTCAATGAATTTAGAAATTTTCACCCTATGAGCCAGGATTTTTCTCAATTTACAGATGGGGAAACTGAGGCTCAAAAATGAAGAACCTTGCTCAAGCCTCACAGCTCTTAATTGCTGGGCTAAGATTCAAACCCCAACCTGCCTGACTCACTAGTATAGAATGTACGTGAGGCTTGGACTCACACAGCTGGCCTCCAGTCCTGGCCTTCCACCTCCTGGGTGTGTGATCATGGGCAAGCTGCTTAATCGCTTTGTGCCTGAGTTTCCTCATCCCTAAAACAAGGATAAGAAATGTTAGTTCATTGCCATTATTATTAGTACTGTTCCTCTATCACCACCATACACTGTCCTCTGTTAATTAGCCCAAAACACTCATTAAATCTCTAGTGCAGTGATCACTGTGGAAAGCAGTAGTGTGGACAGGGTTAGGGCACAGATGCTGTCCCTCCTCTCCAGAATCTTGGGGGCGGATGGGAGGGAGAATTGCCAGAAGTGACCTGCAGGTGGGGGTTGTGACCTCTCCTTTTCTGTTCACCACCTTGTTTTCTCTCCCAGACTTTTGGAGAGAAGCTCCTAGGGGTCATGGCCTGGATCATGCCCATTTCTGTTGCACTGTCAACATTTGGAGGAGTCAATGGGTCCCTTTTCACTTCCTCCCGGTGAGTGCTGTCCAGGCCCTTTCTGGGCCAGGGCCACTGTGCTGTGTATATTGCTCTATGTGTATGTAGGGGGCTTGTCTCCGTCTGCAGGGGTTCTGTGTGGGCTCCTGGGTGGTGACCTCATAGCGGGTCATTGCTCTGTGAGGGCTAGAGTGTGTCAGTTTGGACATGAAGGGGTATGTGCTGCTCACATGGTTACCTACAATGCGTGTAACTTCACAGGCAGTGGCAAGAATCCTGCCCCATCTCATTTCCGCAGGTGCAGAACGCTGAGGAGGCACAGTCCCAGGTCAGGGCACTGTGGCTGGCAACAGGACAAAGTCTGGGCTACAGCCCCAGAGCCCCTTTCCTCTCACCTAGGAATGGGCTGTGCTGACTAGAAAGGAGCTGGGTCTGAAAGGGACACAGAGGGACCTGTGCCTGGGCCTCTAGGCTGGCCTTCCATGAAGGTTGTGGGGTCAGACTGCAGGTGGAACATGGTCATCTGTGAGCCCCTGTGGGTGAAGGCTCCTCCCCATCTCAACAGACCTTAGGCTGTGGGAGGCCTTTACGTGGCCACCCATGAGACTTGGGTGGAGGAGATGAAATGAGAGGTGGGGACGAACCAGAGGAAAGCATTTGTCCAAAGCCATATCCCTGCCCCAAAACTCTCAGGGAGGCTAGAAGCACAAGTGGGCCCCAGAGTCTCCAGCTCCTGCCTCCATTCAACCGGGAATCTGGCCCTCCTGGGGTCCTTTCTTGCTGGCTCCAGAATGGGCCATTGAGGCCGGTAGATGCTGTATGATTTCCATCGGCATGGTGCAAAGGGTCCTCCCTGAGTTCTTAGAAAGTCCCCCTGCCTGCAGGGCACAATCCTACCTGAAACAGAGAGCAAAAGTCCAGAAGCTCAGCTGCTTCCAAATCCACCATCACACTACAGAGGAATTCCCATGAAATGACAAGGGGGTGCCATGTTTTCAGGACCCAGGGCAGGAAAGAGGGAGTATGGGTGTCCCTGCCCCCCAGGATCCTGTGACACTCACCCACAGCAACCTCGTGTGCGTGTTACACAGGAGCAGTGGTCACCTGGAGGCCCCAGCCAAGGGCGAACAGTGGAAGAGCAGTGACCCATGAGGCTCTCTGGGATCTGCTGGAGGAAAGTGACTGGCTGCAGTCACTGTAGAGTGGGGTTTGTCCCTCAGGCAGACCGAGCAGCTGTCTGCATGCATGTGGTATCGCTCTGTGTGCATGCAGGACACCGTGGCTCTGGTGTGCTCAACCTCTGATTCAGAGGCACAGCTCACCCACCAGGCCTCCTCTGCTCATCTTACCAGTTCCTTCCTTCCTCTTCCTTCCCTCCTCTTTCTTGTGGTTTGGGGCTCGGAAAGGATGGTCCTTCCTGAGGAGTAGGAGTGTGTGTGGGTGTGTGTCATGCTTAATGTCATTGTCTCCTCCATTGTCAACTAGTTGGGCAAAGATTGTCTCCTGTGAGCTTGACATTTGCAAATGCTGTTAGACTTGGACAATCACACTTGGTCTGACTGCATGTGGAGAAGGGATGTGAATGCAGGCCCCTGGCTATGTGCATGATGAGGCCCCCAGAGCACCTGGGGCACAGTTGAGCGCATGAGGCTGTACCCTAGAGGGATGCATCAAACTAGTGTGGCTGCATGAAACTAGTGACACTGGCCTAGGCAGTTGATGGCAACTGATGGTGAAGCATATGAGTACTTGAGACCATAACGGACTGCAGTGCTTCTGGCAGGCTGCTGCTGTTCAGCTCCACTCTTCCTCACACACAAATCACAAAGTAAGTGACAGTTATCTTCAGAACACCCAGAGAGTTGATTTTGTGCCTTTCTGTCCATCCCCATTACACCATCCCCTTCCTCTCACTCCTTGCACTCCTTTCCCTACAAAATCCTAGAGAAAAGAGAAAGTTGTGCATGGAGACCCTGCACTAATTCTCACTCATATGAAAATGACTTCTAGCAGCTTAGAGTATTCTCTTTTCTTTCCAAAGAGGTAAGAGGAAGAAGGGCTGCCTTTTATGTTAAAATTTCCCTTTTTAAAAATAGCTTTTAAACATCAATATTCTTGTCATGATACTGTACTGTCATTTTGCAATATGTTACCAATGGGGGAAACTGGGTGGATACCTAGGATCTCTCTGTATAATTTCTTACAACTGCATGTGAATCTACAATTATCTCAAAAAGTTTACTTTTTTTATATTCCAAAAATGATTTTTATTCTAATTATAAATTTGTCTGTTTTAGAATCTAAATTTTTTTCTGTAAAACCAAAGGAAGAAAATTTAAATTATTCAAAATCCCCCCACCCAGAGATAATCAGTTGGTATTTTAATGTTTTTACATGCCTGCAATACTTTTTAAATTAATTGGAATCATACAGTTTTCTATCTTGCTTTTTCCATTTAACAGTGTATAGTGAGCATTTCTCATGTTACCAGTTTTTTTCAAAAATGTTATAATGACTGCATAGTATTCCATCTTATAGATACACCATAATTTATGTCATCAACCTCCTACTTTCAGGCATTTAGTATATTTCCAATCTTTTTTTATGGTCAAAACATCCTTGTATGTACACCTTTCACTAACTGTTCATTTCCTTGGATGGCTTTTTGGGAATAGAATAAGTAGCTTAAGGGTATAAATGACATACAATAAAATACACAGCTCATAAGTGTTCAGGCTAATGAATTTCGACAGTTGTGGACAGGCATGTAATCACCACCTAAACAAGGTACAGAACATTTTCACATATCCCCGAGTTCCCACTGGTCACTTTCTAGTCCACCAGCCGTTCCTCGCCTCCTCAGAAGCAACTGCTGCCTGACCAGGATATGAATATTTTCAAGTCTTTTCCTGGACAGTTCAGCCCCCACGTGTCAGAGAACCTATATCCCCTGAGGATGGGAGAGGCACATTTTTAAAGGAATTCAGGCTTAAGGCAGGAGAGAAGCTGCTCCTGTAGTGCCCCAGCCTTGTGACAGACCCACAGAGGGACAGTGCAATCATCTATAACCCCCTGGACCACACTCAGGGTCTCCATGCACCCAGGATCCACCCATTTGTCCACTGGCTGCCTCTGGCCTGCCTGCACCTGCATTTGTGAACGTGGGCCCTGTGATTCATGAGCCAGAAGGTGTGCACGAAAAGGGAGGGACCTGGCTGGGAGGGGGATGGCCCTGTGTGAGCAGAAGATGGCTGTGGATGAGGGGCCCAGGCTGAGGAGGGAGCTTCCTCAGCTTGTCCATGAACCATCCCAGGCTGACCTGCTTTTCCTCTCTGCCAGGCTGTTCTTTGCTGGAGCCAGGGAGGGCCACCTTCCCAGCGTGTTGGCCATGATCCACGTGAAGCGCTGCACTCCAATCCCAGCCTTGCTTTTCACAGTAAGGGTCCCTCCTTGCACCAGCCCTATGCATACCCTCCCTCTTTGTGCTTGGGCTGATGGGAATTCACACTTCCCCCACACACTCCTGTCACCCTTTCGGCCTGCTCCTAGCATTCACCGAATCTTAGATAATGTGGCAAATGGTATACATGTACTTTATTAATATCACAAGATAGAGCAGGGAAAACCCCGAGTCCTAAAACAATGGCAGGCCCTCAGGCTGGCTCACTCCCATTCTCCCAGACTTTTGGGTCAGACTCAAATGACTGCCTTAAGACTCTATAACTTCACAAAGAAACTTCTCCTTTCTTGGCTCCCCCTCAGCACCTGTAGCCCACACGGTTGCAGCTTTGGGCCTCTCTTCCTGGCCAGTCACTGAACATCCCCACCCCTTGCCTCAGTCTTCTCACTCTGCCAGTCTCGTGGGAAAGATCACTGAAACAAATTCAGCATTAAGGGTACACCAAATACCAAAATTCATAAAGGAGGACTGGTAAACTGAAAACAGAGAAAATGAAACTTGGAATTGGGGAAAATGGGATAGAATGACCCTGGGGAGCAAAAAGAAGGAAGACAGACTTGTCCCCAGTTAGTCTTTTGGGTTATGTTTTTTCCTTCTGGATTCTGAATAAAACATGGAAATGAAAAAAAAAGAAAAAAAAACATTGAAATGTCTTTGGTCCACCAGAGAAGCAAATTAGACCAGGATAATAGAGCTCTTGGGAGTCAAGGGCATTCACTGTACATACAGCATTAGGGGAAATTTCAGAATGTTCAGATACAGACAGGATGAAGGTCATCTTGATTGGTAAATTGTGAAAGTGATTGGAGAAGGCTCAGTACTCCCAGTGGACCACGAACTTTTTTTCTGTTTGAACTGTTGGTGCAATAGTATGACCTCAAGGCAAGTACAGTAAGAATCTGGCTTTTTCATCTGTTAAAATCTCAGTTATTCCCGTCAGATCTCACAAGAGAACTGTCCTATTGGCCTTAACAAATTAGAAAAGGGGAAAAACATGGTTCTGAGAGAGCCACTGAGACAATTTTGAAGTTGAAAAGTGGACTGTCAAGAAACCCTCACGGGGATGTTGTGTAATGAGTTAATATTTGTAGAATGCTAAGAATAGGGTGTGGCACCTAGTGAGTGCTATATAACTGTTTTTAAAGAAAAGGAAGAAAAATAAATTAGGTGGTTCAACCAGTGGAAGAGGATGAGCACAAGAATAAAGCCTTAATCTGCAGCTAACAATCTTCCCTAAGGGATAAAAAAACAAATTAGCTTGATCTACAGTTAAGGAGGAAATGTAAATAAGACTAGGGCAGTCATAGAGCCAGGTGCCACCATGTGGCCAATCCATTTGTTTACAGACAATATCTGTCCTGATTGGTTAGGGCTGAGCAGTGGCCATAGCAGTGGCTAAGTATTTTGGTGATCACCTCTGCAATAAAACTTCCTGGCCACGAAGGTGCTAGCAATGTCCGGGGTTACTAGGGGAGGCTGTGGAGTTTCCATTGTGAGACATGCTTATTATAAAATGCTATCATCTGTAAACGCCACCTTCAGTCTCCAAATTCCCTTCTGTTCAATGATGAGCTTCTCCGCCCCCCACCCCAGTGCATCTCCACCCTGCTGATGCTGGTCACCAGTGACATATACACACTCATCAACTACGTGGGCTTCATCAACTACCTCTTCTACGGGGTCACAATTGCTGGACAGATAGTTCTTCGCTGGAAGAAGCCTGACATCCCCCGCCCCATCAAGGTTTGAAAAACCTCCCTTTGGGTTCCTCTCCCCATCCTCTACTGGTCCTAGCTGCAGCTCAGGTTTTTAAAGGACCTTGTCCTCAGCTGCTGACCACAGATCATTATCTCTATGATGCTAGCAGACACTTTGGGAAGAAAAGGCTACGTATGAATGGGGCAGCCATTTCCATTCTCCACTGGGAACAGGAGCAGAGCAAACAGCAGCTGGAAGAATAAGTTAGATTAAATATACTTTTATCACATTCCTTTGTCTCCTATGGCTCTGTCTTAAAACCTAGCTGATTTTCCAATGCTCCCTTACCTCTCAGCATTTCCTTGGACCCTCTAGTCTGGCCAGTCTCCTCCCTGTCCCTCCAAATAGCTGGGTTCACTTGTGTTATGTCTCCTTCCCAGAATGAGTTTCTCTCTGCCATCTGTCTATCCAAATTCTAACCACTTTCACATGGCCCTCAAGTACTTCCTCTTCCTTGAAGCTTTCCAGTCTATTCCAGCCCTCTGTGAGCCTCCCTTTTTAAACTACTGTGGCCTATGCGAGTAGGGTACCCAGTGAACCTATTGATCGCTGCAGGAAATAACTTTGTGATGGGAATGGATGGGATTGCTCAGAATACAATATGAGAGCACCACAGGTTCTCCTGAAAATGAGAAGAAAAGAGAATAGCCCTGAGCTACTTGAGCAGTCCTACTCTGGAAACAGAGGGAGACTAGATGCTTCCAAAAGATACTTGCAGCTGAGGAACTGAGGGCTCCCCAAATCTGTTTTCCACTGATACTTGCCTACCAGTCTTAGAAAGTCTCCTAGAGGGAAGAGGAGGTACAAGAACCCCATCACCCCACCACATGCGCACCCTCTAAGAGGAGAGGACAGGAGGAGAAAGGCAGCTGAGTCTAGCGTCTTGAGGAGGACTCTGCTAGGAACTCCCACCTGTGGTCCACAACAAGGGCTAACACCCAGATCTTTGGTGCTTCTTTCTGAGTAAAGTCAAGGCCCCAGACTGCCTTACACTATACTAGGTTTCCTGCTTTCTCGGGTCATGGCAGATTTTCCTTCTCAAATTCCTTGAGAGGAACTGGTCCTGGCAAGAGGGACAGACATTTGCCGCTTGCCCAGAGGAGGGCCCTGCCTAGAAGTGGACCAGGGGCAGAGTGCCTGACTGACCTAGGTCATTTTCTTCTTGCCCCTCGTTCATCGCCTCACCTCTTCTCTACCCGGGGACCTCAGCAAATACATACCAATATACCGGCAAGCTTATGAATCTCCACGGGCTTCTCTGGCTGCCACAGGCTATAGGCTTTGTTTGGTCCCATATGGGAGGGATCCCATATAAGGGTCATCTCTCACCAGTCCCCTCCTCTTCCTGTCCCACTGCCCAAGTTCACCCACGTTTGTTAACATAGCACTTGCTCTATCAGAGCTCAGGGTATGGGAGCCACAGAGCTGAGTGGAGCCCAGCCTTTGCCCTCAACAATGCTTCTCTGTGGGTGGAGAAGAGGAAGGAAGCCTTGCTCCTGGGGGCCGTGGGGTTCACACAGCTAACAGTGCCTCTGCTCTGCAGATCAACCTGCTGTTCCCCATCATCTACTTGCTGTTCTGGGCCTTCCTGCTGGTCTTCAGCCTGTGGTCAGAGCCTGTGGTGTGTGGCATCGGCCTGGCCATCATGCTGACAGGAGTTCCTGTCTATTTCCTGGGTGTTTACTGGCAACACAAGCCCAAATGTTTCAACGACTTCATTGGTGAGTTACTGACAGTCCTGGGTGGCTAGAGGGCCTCCTGGTCAGGAACAGAATGATCAACAGAGCAGCAGGGCAACCCCGGCAGCATCAGGAGGCCTGGGCTGGTCCAAGGAGCCCTACAGAAGGAGACAGGGCCAAGCCACCCCAGACACTGCTGAAAGAGCAGCTGTTCCCACCAGGCCTTAGACCCTCAAAAACAGGCCATTTGACAGCTGTCCTTCAGGAGCTGTCTTAGGCGAAGACCGGTGGAGACCCTGGAATTTGTGGTCAACAGGCCTGGGGAAGCTAGAGGATTAGGGCTCTGATGGGAAGGGGTAGTGGGCAAGCAGGCCACCCAGAGACACAGGAGGAGATGAGGTGGTCAGCTCCCAGAAAGGGAGTCTCCCACAGGCCCTGGCGGCTCTGCTGGAAGCAAAACCAGGCACAGGAGAGCTGGGAAGGGCCATGGCCTGGTTGGCTGGGTTGGTGGGGCACTCAGCACTGCCCTGGTTTCTGTGTGCCCGCCTCCTGCAGAGATGCTAACCCTGGTGAGCCAGAAGATGTGTGTGGTGGTGTACCCCGAGGCGGATGGAAGCTCGGGGACAGAGCACAGAAATGGGCACATGGAGGAGCAGTGGCAGCCTATCTACCAGCCCACTGCCTCCAAGGTCAAGGATGCTGTGGAGCAGGCCCAGCCCTGAGGACCACCATCGCCTCTCAGCTGGCTTCTCCCCCATCGCCCCTTTCTGCCCTCCTGCCCTGCCTGGGTCCCCTAACACACACACACATACCTCTGCTTCTCTCAAGCAGTAGCAGGACCTGGGTGCTGGTGGTGAGGAACCATAAACAGACACGTTTGTACCTAAAGAACCAGCCTCTCGCTCCCAGGCCTGTCCCAAAGCCCCCACCAGAGCTGCTCTGAGCTGCAGGAGGAGAGGAGCTGTGGGAAGCCCTGCAGGGCTCTCCCTCGGGGCCCACACCCCATGCCTCCTGAGGAACCTGAGTTCAGTACTGCCTTCCCTCCGCTTCCTGAACCTGCAGGAGGCCTCAGCTCAGAGAAAAGTGGAAACAGCAGTGAGTCAATTTGGGAGGGACCCACTTGAGCAAATATGTCACCATTAAAGGTCAGCTGGAGGGACCTGAATCCCCCTCCCTTCACCAGGGACCCAAGCAATTGGAAAGGATGCTTCCCTCTGCTCTCTTGCCTACCCCTCCCCACCATACCTCCACCCCTCTCCACCCCCAGCCTGGGCTCCCTGTCCAGAGTAAGGTTCCTGTCAGGACACCGCCTTCTGACTGAGCTAAGGACCAATGAGCAGGAGAACTGCCCCCTCCCCCCACCCCCAGGCCAGGCCTTTGGAGCAGACTGGGAAAGGCTCAGATTTCAGAAACTCAGCCCTGTCCCTGTCTCCTGCATCCTGCCCCCAACTTGGTGCCAAAGCTTCCTGAAGCCAGAAAGCTTATTTTCAATGTAGTAGGCATTTCTCTCCTAATGACAAAGCTGTTCAGCATCTCCTCCCTCCCCACCCCTGTGGGAGGAGCAGCCCCTCCTTATCCTTGCGGCTGTGCCCCACTAACACCCCGACAGAACCAGCACTGCCAGTGCCCCCATCATGCCCTTTGCCCCCTCTCTCGACCTTGGCTCTACTGCTAAATGGCTAACCGGGTGTGAAATCCTCCCAAGCCCTTCAGGCCTGAAACCCGAGCCAAATCAGCCTTAAGTCACCTCCCATCCAAGAATGGGACCTAAAAATATGCCCTTATTTCTAAGCCTCAGGACAGACCTGGTATGAAAAGCCTTCCCGGGAAGGAGGGTGCTTCCCACCCCCCAGAGGTGCCCATCCATAACCTCAGAGACAGAGCAGAGGATATCTTCTGAAGGCCAGGTCCTCTCCTGCACCCAACCCACTCAGATAAACCTCTCTTTCTGGTCCCACCACTGTCCGGTCTTTGGACAGCCTCTAGGGCAGGATGAGCAGGCAGGGACAGATGGCACCCACTTTGGAGACCCTCAGGAAAGCCCGTTCTCTGTGGTATGTGGGCTTCCGGCCACCCTGCAGGCAGAGGTCACCTTCCGCCTTGCTCCAAAGGAGGTCACAGTGTTTGCCCTGGGCCCTGAGCCTTCCTCCACACCTGTGAGGCTGAGGACTAGAACCCCTTTGTCCCAAAGCAGGAGTCCCCCTAAGCCCAACTGCCCAACCCTTCTGTTTAAACGAGACACTCAGGCAGCCCTCATGGCTCCAGTGTCCCAGCTTCCTGTGCCGGACCCTGTGGGGGTGAGATGTGGTCCCTTAAGAGTGGACTCCAAGCAGGGTGGGCTGGCCCCTGGAGAGCCAGGGGACCATCCTCTTGTTCCCTCTTCTCATTCCTCCCAACTCCATCCCTCCTTCAGTTGTTTTTGTCTGGGGTTTTTGGTTTTGTTTTGGTTTTTTTGTAAAGTGGATGCCTTACTTTTTGGATAAATATTTTTGAAGTCGGCATTTCTATTTCTTTTGGATTTTTTAAATGTTGATTTGTCTTGGGCGGGAGGGGTTGAGTTATACCTGGATAATAATCTTCTGTCTTTGAGTTAGTTTAGGTACAGAGTTTTTTTGCTTGTTTTGTGGAGGGTTTTTTTTCTTTTGATTTATTAAAATTTTAAATGGAAATCAAATTGGTGGTGGTGATTATTCAATGACCTTCTGAAACCAAGGCTCTAGGCATTTCCTCTCTGTGTCAGTTCTGCAAGATGACATTCACAAAGGCCCTTGCTCTGTCCTAGGGACCCAGTGCCAGCACAGTCAAACAGCTACCTCTTGCTTTGAGCCAAAAACTTTCTCATTTCTCCCATGAAGTTGCCAAGTGTTACTGAGTTCCTGCTCTGTGCACCGTACTGAGAGCTGCGCGCTGGCTGGGAAGAGGGGACCATGGATGACAGAAAGCACAAAGCTGAGTGGAAGGAGGCAAAAAGGCAGCTGCAGCCAAGTAGGAAAGGAAGGGCCAGGCGGAGCCTGCAGAGAGACACCAGGGGGACTAAAGAGAGCATTCAGCCAGGCCCCAGGGACTTGATGGAGGGACTTGGAAGTAAGGCAGGGTCCCCTCATCTGCACAGAGCCATCCAAAAGGAAGATATCCAGGTGGAAGTTGAAAGGGAAAGAGGGGATATGAACTCAACAGTCCAAGCAGGTTTACTGCTGAACCTGAGGGGCACCCCTCTGTCCTGGCCAGCAAAACAAAGGAAAGAGGGTCTCTAACAGGTCAAGAGGCTTTTTATGGCCAGGGTTTTTGGCAGGCTCTTTGAGAGGAGGGGTTAGGGAAAAGGTGGGCTTGTAGCTTGCTGACGTGTCCTCTGGAGAATTCTTGCAGCTTAGGTAAGATGACACCTAGGTCTTTCTGAGATGGCGGGTGGGCTTATTTGAAAGGCTGTACTCAAGTCCAGATTCTATCAGAAGTCTAGGAGGACTAGTCTAGGACAAAGGCGGAAGCAGTAGAGGTGGGACAAATACCTCCTGGTGCTTGTGTTTAATTGCTGGAGGAAGTTGACAGAACTAGACCCAGTCCTCACTTGGAGTCCTTTGTGGGCAGCCCTCCCCCTTTGTCCCAGGCCTCCTGGGACAGCATCATTCCAGAGCCAGCATCTCCAACAGCCATGGGGTGGGCTGTGGATGGGGATGGGAGGTAGGGGTGTTAAAACATCACCCTCCTCCATCTGGGACACCATAAGGACACAGGCAGGCAACATACCTCTGCTCCCAGTCCTGGCCTGGCCCCAACACTCCTGCTTTGTGGCTGGGATTCTTCTAGACTGGGGCTGGAGGCTTGCATTCACAGGGTCACAGACACTTGCTCTTGAGTCCCAGATCAGCCATTCAACAGCTGTCCTTGGGCAAGTCACTTAACCAATTTAGCACTTGGAGATAAAGAAAAGAAAAAAGAGGGCTGAACCTAATCTCAAAGGGTTCCTCAATCTTCCAGCCCAAGGCTGTCCCAAAAGAGCTAGGACAAACCTTGCTAGATACCAGTCTTAATACAACATGCTGTTCTCCAGGCCTCATATCCTCCCTTTGAGGCCCCCTCTTCTCCCATACACATGCTTTCCCTTTCCCTGCACTGCCCCAGGCCTCCTCCCTGCCACCTCACTCCAACAAATCTGGCCCTCCCCAGTTCCCCCTCACCCGTGGAGACACTTGTCCCCTCTCTCTCTGTAAGGTGACACTTGCTGATCTTTTCAACATGCTCAAATGGGCAAATGTGGGTCTCCTCCTGGGCAACATGCATTTACCCTGTCTTAACCCCATCAGTCACCTTAATGCTAGGAATTCAGATGCTCTGACCTTAGAGAATTTGGGAGCTTTTTGGAGGCTACTGAAATTGTAGCTGCTTAGGCATTCATTTGTTAATAGAGTCATACAACACATCTTATAATCACTGTGTCGAAAGATTTTGCTATAGCTGTGACAATAGCAAACTTATTCCTGAATTTTCCAAGTGAGCACAAACTTCAAATATTTTGTTCCATTATCTTCATAAGATGAGTCATAGATGTCAATCTTCCTGTCCTTATTTTTAATTCAGGCAATATAGTCATCACAACTAAAAAGGTCCAAAAAATACACCTTCCAGGAGCAAACAGTCTGTGGGGGAGAGAAGGCAAGAATGCACATGGCACAAATGTGGGCACTTCACAGCTTCACTAATTGTCCACTCCAGCTGGGCTGTGGGCTGCCACAGGCCAAAGCTGAACCTGCCAGACCCCCGAGCCTGCACAGGGCTCAAAAATGCTTGTCAGATTGAGGAATTAGATGAAGCTGCAGATACTGTCTGCTTAAGAGACACACATAAACTGCAAAGGGGCAGTCAGAGGAAGGGTAGCAGAAGACTGAGTGAGACCAGTTGCTTTCCATATGTTATCATTCAAAGTTCAATTAACCTGACAAAAGAGACATTACTCTGCCATTTTACAAGTAAGATTAAGATATTTGCCGAAAGTTGCCAGCTGGTGACACAGGAGGGATTTAAATCCAGTTCTCCCTGACACTGTACCACCAGGCTTGGCGTCCTCCCTGTTGGAAAGACTTAGGGAAGGAGGACTTTGAACTAAGGCCGGTTACAGAGCCACTGAGATAATACCCATGCATTGTTTCAATTCAGGCAAACAGGGAGCAACAGCAGAGGCAAGGAGAGAAATCCTGCTGAGCAGGGAGAGCTCCTGAGCAGCTACACAGAGCCCCAAATCCCCTGGCCCTGGTCAGGCACTGCCCGCCCCACCCCCTTCCCGTCCAGCACCCCCTCCTCCCCTGCCCTGGCATCCAGAGGCCCGCTGCCCCCTCCAAGTCCCTTGGTTACTGGGAAACACTGATGTCAGTGCGGCAGCCAGCAGCGTCAGCTACCAGCCTGAGTGGTGAGGGGCTGAGATCACTTATCTCCCTGCCGCCGAGCAGCGTCCCAATTTTCTAATTTCCTGTGCTCTGTTTGCACACCTCCCTGCTCCCTCCATCCCGGGTCGCCCACTCCTGACGCAGGCCCCGTCCGGAGGTGGCTGACGAGGAGAAAGGGGGTACGAGTAACGGGGCCCCCCTGTCCCTATCCCTTCAGGCTTGAGGCTTTCAAGAACTAGTGCACTGCCCTTTCCCCCAAGATCAATGTATGGGGATCCCCCACATCCTTGGATGACCTTTCGGCCTTTCATTCAGTCTTGTTTTCCTTGTATTAGGCGGAGATAAAAACACCATCTGTCTTGCTTACCTTCCTACTTAATTCTCAGGGAAATAAATGGTCAGCATGGAAAAAGGTATGTTTCAGTGATTAAAAAGCGTAACACCAGAAAATTCCAGGCCTTGACCATCATGAGTTTCCCAGTCACGGAGGGGCAGAATTTCTCCTCATTGAGACAAGGCCCTGGCCCCAGGCCTCTCGGCTTGCCCGCTCTCCCAGTAACCGCTCTGCGAGCCCCTGCCCCGCCATGTTTCCTCTTCCTCCTTCGCAGGTCCCGCTGCAGTTTGCTCTTGCCAGGTGGCGGCAGGCTGCCCCCTGCCGGCCACCCGATTCTCCACGACAGCAGCCCCCTCAGGCCCCAAACTTTGCGTCAATATTGCCACCTGGTGGTAAACAGAGGTACCGCCACCAAGCTGAAGTAGCTCAGCTCTGGTACCTATTTGGCACAAGATTCTTTGAAATTGGGAGAAGGCAGAAATCTCCCCAGCTGGTTCCTGAGATCTGTCTCCCGGATGCACACAGATCTTCCCAAGCCAGGTCAGAACTTTCATAGGAAATACCTGTGACTGTGCACAGAAAGTTCTTGGGGCAGGTGTAGGGATAGGGAGAGAGGGAGGAAGGAGGATGCCAGCTAGAGGAATAGCTTGCCTGACTTGTAGGCAGTCCTGTCTGCATTTGCACACTTCATTTTAGCGTTCAATGGCACACACTCCGCTCTGTATTTGCCCCACTGTGGCCCTTCGTGTGCCGCCGGATCTATAAAATCTGGCCTCCACAGGGCACTCACAGCATGTGCTGATGATAAGAGCCAGTATACATTTCTACATGTCCTTTCCTTCTCACTGGGCCTATAGTCCCTTCTGCAGATGAAATTCAACAGGTCAAAGCAGGGCCAGAGCTGGTGCCTCTCCCAGGTCGGTGTGGGGAGTTCCCAGAGGAAAAAGGGAAGGGAGAGGGGGCCCAGCAAGAGACCAGAAGTTCAGAGAGCAAGCCTTGGGTTTCTCCTGGAGACCCTGAAAGGGAGCCCCAGGAAGAGGTGATGACAAAAGACAAGGCTTCTCAAGCCTCACAAGAGGAAGTGGACCCAAGAGACACGCATCAAGGTCAGAGAAGGGCCATGCAGAAGGAAAGACAGCAAACGGAGCTGCAGCCAGCACCGAGCTGGGCACAGGAAACAGGGCAGAGCCTCAGGACGCAGTCTGGCCCCACAAAGCAGCTGGAAGAGAGGTGCTGGAGCCACCAGAGGTGTACAGCTAACTGCTCCTGGGGCAGCAGCCTGACTGGGCCTGGGGCACAGGGCCTGAGTCCTGACCAGGCCAAGCCTGCAATCAAGGACAGTGTTAGCTATTAGAGCTGCCCAGGGCTGGAAACCCATGGGCTATTGCCCAGACCCCATGCAAAAACCTAGCAAAGGAGCATGCTCTGTACCACAATACGGCCCCTGTGGATGGCTTGATCCCAGAACCTACCACTACTTCCTAAACCCCTCAAACAACACCCCTGGCCTGCACCCTGGAGAATGCCCTGGGAGGTGGGGCTACAAAAGGAACTGACAGCCCCTGGGGGTAGGTGGAGCCCAGCCCTGCAGGGGGCAGAGAGAGAGGCGTGTCAAGGGAGGAGCTCAGATCAGGCTTGGGGGTCGGCACTGGGAAAGGGTTTTCTATGTTCATTCTGACTTGGCACCTCATTCTGCACAGAACTTTTTGGATATCGGAGGGAGGAAGACACTCAGTGTGAGGTGGTGTCCTCAGTGAAGACTCTGGAAGCCCGTGGACTCAGCGGGGAGACAAGAGGCATTCCCAGCAGCATCAGCTCCTGGGCATTTCAGAACCCTGGCTTGGACCCCGACCAAAGAGGGCCCTCAACTAACTGCTAAATAGGCCAGAGACCCCAGCTCTCCAAGGCCTGCATCCCTCCGTCCAGGGCGCGCCCTGCCCCTCCCTGAGTCACCCAGGGAGAGAGGGGGAAAAAAGGGAAGAGAAAAGAGGCATTGGCTACAGAGGAAGGAAAAGGAAACAGCAGAGGAGGGAGGAGAGAGGCCACGCAGGAGTGGGTGACAGAGGAGGTCAGAGAGGGAAGATCTAGGGCAGATCAGGGCAGAGGGAGATAGAGAGAGGGCAGGCCAGCATCCCAAAGGGTGCCCCAAGAGCAAGCGGTGGGGGCGGGGAGCAGAGGGGGCGGGCCGGCCATGTCCCACGGGACCTACTACGAGTGTGAGCCCCGGGCCGGCCAGCAGCCACTCGAATTCTCCGGGGCCCGAGCCGGGCCTGGGGAACTGGGGGACATGTGTGACCATGAGGCCTCCATCGACCTCTCCGCCTACATTGAGTCTGGGGAGGAGCAGCTCCTCTCTGACCTCTTCGCTGTGAAACCGGCACCTGAGGCCCGAGGCCTTAAGGGACCCGGAACCCCCGCCTTCCCCCACTACCTGCCGCCTGACCCGAGACCCTTCGCCTACCCCCCACATACCTTCGGACCCGAAAGAAAGGCACTGGGGCCTGGCATCTACAGCAGCCCAGGGAGCTACGACCCCAGGGCTGTGGCCGTGAAGGAGGAGCCTCGGGGGCCAGAGTGCAGCCGGGGGACCAGCCGTGGCAGCTACAATCCTCTGCAGTACCAAGTGGCACACTGTGGGCAGACGGCCATGCACCTGCCCCCAGCCCTGGCAGCACCCAGCCAGCCTCTGCGTGTCCTCAAGGTAAGAGCAGGCCAGTTCTCTTCCCTGCCACCCTGACTGGAGAGAGGCCCCTGTGGATGGAGGATCTCCAAGCTCCCCTCTTAGGCTAATGGGTCTTCATACTCCTCTGTGAAACCGATCTATCCCAAAGTCTTCTGTGCTCACCAGCCAACCATGGGTGGGTGGCGAACCCCTCTTTGCCTCCCTGTGAATTCATTCCCACCTGAACCTCACTATGTGGCTGGAACCTGACAAGACTGTGACCCCTGTGGCCAGCTGACTGCCCTGACCTCAGGACCCCACCAGCTTCACTGCTGCCTTCCAGCCCCTTCCTCTCATTTTTTCCCCCCGCTTCTAGAAAAGGAAATGCCTGGCAATTGTAGAACTAGAGACTCAAGATAGATGGAGGGAGAGTGTCCTCAGGCAGTGTGGGAACATGAAAGGGAGTTTTGGTCAGAGCGGAGGACCTTCTGTATCTGGCAGGGCAATGGCTGTTCTGACGAGAAGCCAAGAGCTGGCTCTGAATCCCAGATCCCTTTGCTGCCCAAGTGTACTCTGGCTCTGGGATTCCTGCCCTGCCCCACTCTGCTTCCCAGCCAACCCTCACCTCTTCCCGCTGTGCCCTCCCCTCCAGGCCCCTTTGGCAGCCACTGCGCCCCCCTGCAGCCCCCTCCTCAAGGTGCCCTCCCCAGCTGGTCCCTCTCACAAGGGCAAGAAGGCAGTGAACAAAGACAGCCTGGAGTACCGGCTGCGGCGGGAGCGGAACAACATCGCAGTGCGCAAGAGCCGGGACAAGGCCAAGAGGCGCATCCTGGAGACGCAGCAGAAGGTGCTGGAGTACATGGCAGAGAATGAGCGCCTCCGCAGCCGCGTGGAGCAGCTGACCCAGGAGCTGGACACACTTCGAAACCTCTTCCGCCAGATCCCTGAGGCTGCCAACCTCATCAAGGGCGTGGGGGGCTGCAGCTGAGCCTGGCTGGCAAACTGTGTCACCAGCCCCCACAACCCCAGCTAAGCCTGGGGATTCCCACCCTGCTCTAGGGCCCCTCACAGGCCAAGCCTAAGACACGGACCATGGACAAATGGCAGCAGGTGGAGAGAGAGGAGGGCAGGCCCCAGCATAATGATTCTGTGGCTGAATAAAATTGCTCTCTGACTCAGTGCCAAGACTGTACACTGGGCCTGTGTGTGTGTGTGTGTGTGTGTGTGTGTGTGTGTGTGTGTGTGTTTGCATGGGTGGCTTGGGGGGCTCCAAGAACATGTATGTAGCTGGATCTACATACCTGTGGATACCATGCCCAAATGAATATCTGAGAATACAGACAGCTGTCTGCAGCTCCCCCCAACACACCACACGGCCAGAGGGCCAGGCAGGGATCGGCTGTCACTCTGTTCTGGGCTCCCCCTGCCCCCACACTGGCCCACGCTGTTCTGGACATTGAAGGCACCCCACCCCCTGACCTCCCAGGACCTAATACAGCCTCTGGACCTCTCCTAAGAGAACTCTGTGCCTTGTAGAGAGATCCCAGCACCACCCAGTCCCTTATGCCCAGGCCTGCTGACCCCAGCCCTGCTTTCTCTCACCTCAAGGTATAGGTCTGGGAGCTCCAGCCCAGGAGACCAAAGAAAAATTCCAGATGGTTCTGCCCTATTTATGGTCCCTTAGCTGTTGATCCAGGACTTAACTCCTTCTCTCCAGTTCCACAGTTCTGGCCTACCAAACTGACACCCTCCATGGCTCCCACCCACCCACTGCCTTCTTTGTCCCTCATTCCCTGGGGCCTGGGTTCCCTAAAGCAGGACACTCCAAGTGCTTGAGGGGGGAATCTGTTGGGAAAGAACTTGAGGCCTGTTTGTACATGAGAAAGTCATAAGGAAGACAGCAGCAGAACCCCATGTGCAAAGCATTTTCTGTTTCTCAGAACTCAAGCCCGCAAGTCAACAGTGCAGTGCTGTTGAGCTGCCATTTGAATCTCCCTCTTGTACTTACTAGCTGTGTTGCTTTCAGCCAGTTACTTTTCTCTGTTCCTCAGTTTCCTCATCTGCAAAATGTGAGTGGTACCAGTACCCATTTCTTAGTGTTGTTATGTTCATAGATAAACAGGGTCTGGCACCTGGTAAGCATGAATATTCATTACTCAACTGAAATGACCTCAGAGATCTCATCAAAACTTCTCATTTTGCAGGTGAGGAAACTGAGGCCTCAGAGAAGGAAAGGGACTTACCCAGAGTTATGGTTGGCTAGCGGCAGAACCAAAGTGAACTCCGTGAGATCACAGATCTCAAGCAATGTGGGAAGAGACCTCAAGAGATCATCTGGTGGGCTTTGCCCTCAGACAAGCAAGATAGTGGGAGCCACATTTTATAGATAAAGCAGTTGAGGGCCAGAGGGGATAAGAGACATTCTCCTGAAGCTCACTTAGTACCTTTGTTGTCTTGGCACAAGGCACCTGTCTCTCTGCTCTGTGCTCACACCTTCCCACCAGAGGTGTATAGCAGGGAGCAGGGCACACAAATCCCAGTCAGTAACTAATCGGGGATTGCCTCCAAGAGCCAGAGGCACAGGGCACAGTGCAGGCTCGCTAAAGCCTCTGCTAGGCCAATGACTCTGTAGGCTGCTGCCGAGGAGGCCTGAGTGAGACGGCAAGGAAGAATGCTCTGAGAGAGAGAGACGGGCCTGGCCCCTCACATCACCTCCTGCTCTTCCTCCCTGTCTCTCTCTTCCATCCCCAGATCCATGTATGTCAGAGCCTTCCCCCATCTTGGGCATCCATGCGCACCATGCCTGCCTCTCCCAGAGCGCTAGCCCTTTCCTGCCTTGGCCTCCGTGCCTCTCAGCCACCATCTCTCCTGTTCCTGTGCCCTGGGACCCGTCCCTGGTTTGGACAGACAGTTCTGAACCTCGCTAGATGGTCCACCTCCCTCACCCTCCCGGGCTTCCCGAGTTTGCAAGGGGAGGTGCCAGTGTCTGCAGATGCCTGGGAGAATCCTGTGCCTTCCTTTCAGCCCAGGGGGACAGGTTGCATAAGGGGGGTTTGTACAGAACATGGTGAGTGACTCAACCTCCGGATTTCCTTCTCTCAGCTTAAGACCACTGCCCCTTGACTTATTTTCCAGGTTCCCGGGTAGGTGGTGGGGCCTGGGGTGCTTCAACAGCAGCCCCAAGCTTCTTTCCCCAGCTCTGACCTGTGTCTCTTCCCAGCCTCCATGTTCCCTGGGCTCCTCAGGATGGAGACCTGGCGCCAGGTGTGGAGGAGGGCCCCAGCCTCACTTCAGGGCACAAGCACACCTGGTCCCTCTGCGATGCAGCGTGGTAAGCCAGCCCCAGTCCTCTGTGGCACATCATGTCCCAGGCAGATGACAGGTAGCCAGAAGTCACACTTGCTGAGTGAGGCTTTTAACCTGACCTCAGCTGGTTTGGGCCAAAGTGACTTATTTGACAATACTTGTTGAGCATCTTTCCTGTGCCAGGCCCTTGACAGGTGCCAAGAACTGGCGGCCAAGACAAACCCAGCTCTCAGCTGAAGGGGTGGAAAGAAAAAGGCAACAAGCAAGGGTGCTGAAAGTCTTCCTTTGCCCTCCAGATCCTCTCCCTTGGTCATCCCACGGTGTGCCAGGCATGGCAGGAGGCTGGGGGTGCCGCAGGAGAGGGGGCCAGGTGCTCATCCCCCAAGGCCCTCCCCTCTCAGACAGGTGTTCACAGCTCCGTCTCCCAATCTGGGGGACCCCTGCCAGCCCAGGTTCTCCTGCTCTCCTTGCTGCTTCCCCTTCATCCTTGCTCATCACCTCTCTCGAAAGCACCTTCATTGAATTCTTGAAATTACTCCATCTGAAGATGGAACAAACAAGCAGGAAGGCAGGCTTTGGAGGCAGGAGTGGTCAGACAAGGCCTCTCTGAGGAGGTGACATGAAGTTAAACCTAAAAAAACTGTGAGGAGGCAGATGTGCCAAACTGGGGGCAAGGGTGAGCAGGGGGGAGAGCAAATGCACAGGCCCTAAGGTGTCCTGATGACCCAGAAAAAGAAAGGAAGCTGTGGGAGGCAGGCTGAATGGAGAGAAGGAAGAGAGGATAAGTAAGAAAAACACCTCCCTCCCACCAGAACGGGGTTGTAAATGACTCCTTTCATTCCCTGTGCCAGGGAGGACAGTAGGTAGGATGGGTTGGAGAGCAGCCCCCCAGCCCCTCCTTCCACCTGCCACTGGGAAAGGAGCCAGCTGGAAGGAGGGGCCCTGAAGAGAGGCACTAGCCCTAGGGACAACTGGAAAACCAGCAAATCAAGGTCCAACCGGCACATACATGCACTCCCATGCTTTAGGATCCACGGCTGGAGCCACTTTTCCTTACTGAATAAAACTGGGACCAGGATGAGAGTCCAGAGCTGAGAGACAGGGTCTCAGGCCCAGGGAAACAGCTCAGAAGGGAAGTTGTTTGGAGATACCATGAAAGGGGAGGAAGCTGCTCAAGGTGAGCCTGCCAAGGTCAGTCCCCAGCGGTGGCTGCTTGTGAAAGCCACTGCCCCTGCTGGGTGCACACCTCCTCACCCCATCCCCCACGGATTGCCACACTCCTGGGCCCCCAGGGCCCCCATCCCGGTGTTGCAAGATCCCGGTTAGGGTTGTGGGAGTGGAAAGGGGCCTCTTACCTCCCCCCCATCCCCTGCCCCAAGCCAGCGAGGGGACTTTGGGACGAGAGGCTGTATAGGAGATGCTGAGGCAACAGTAGCTAGGCTGGCTGAGCTCCTGTGTGTCTCCTCTCTGGCAGGCCAGTCACTTCCCGTCACCCTTGCTGGCTCCCAGCAGGCAGACCTCCCCTCTCAAGACTCAGCCTGAACTGCTCCAACGTGCGAATGGTCCAACCTGACAGGACTCCTAGCTAGCCTCAGTTGACTGGCCTTTATAAGCAGGCCTGGCCTGGCCCTACGAAAACTTCAGTAACCCATAAGTAATTCCCTGAGGCAGCCCCCCATGGGGAGATGGTGGGTATTTTCAGGGGAAAATGACTCCAGTTCTGACTTCCGGGAGCAGCGGAAGGGTCCTAGGGATTGGGAAAATTAAGGCTTCCTGGTAGAGAGAGACCCACCTGCACACCTGTCTCCTCCCCTTCTCTTTTAGAGGGACCTGAGGGAGGTAGAGGCAAGCCATACATAGATTGGAGCCCCCTGCTCCACAATCCAAGGTTTGCCCTGAAGCCCCAAGCTGTCGCCCCACACTGAGCACTGTCGCCCTGGCCCGGCCACCCAACCCCGCTGCAATCGGGACGGTTTGCAAAACGCCTGCTGGCTCCCGCTTTGTCACCATCTGAGGTTAGGGCTGCACTTGGGAGATAAGCCCAGGCCCCACCCGCTGTCCAGAGTGAGACTGCTGGCCTGCTGCAATCGGGACGGTTTGCAAAACCCCTGCTGGCTCCCGCTCTGTCACCATCTGAGGTTAGGGCTGCACCCCAAGATAAAGTCTAGCCCCGCCCACCAGCTCTGCCTTCCAGCCTCACAGGCAGCATGGCCAAGGGACAGAGCTCCTGGAAGCCCACTCAGGGTCCGGAAGCCTTACTCAGAACCAGTGTGAAGACCCCTTCTGCCTGGCCCGTTCTCACCTCATCTCCCCTTCATCCCTCACCTGGCCTTTGCACACCATTACCATCCTTTTCCCTCACTCTCCATCTGCTCTCCTTCCCTTCCATCTCCATCGTCCTCCTCCCTCTCCCACAGCTCCCCTCTGCTTCCCATACACTTGTTCATGTACTCACTTGCTCTAAAAACATCTACTCCTGGCCAGGCCCTTTGCTTGTTACAGGAACTAGGGGATAAACAGTCCCTGCCCTGGTGAGACTTGCAGATTTATGAGAGGGACAGGCACGCCTAGTATAACAAATAAAAGGATAATTCTAAATTGTGGGCAGAGCTGTGTAGCAAAAGTAAAGGGGTGACTGGGACGGAGATTAACAAGGGCACTCAATTTAAATGTGCCCTTTTATTTAAAAAGTGGCATAAGCAGACATTTCAAAGGTGAGTAGAAGTCACACTGGCAAAAAACTGGGAGTTCCCAGCCCCAAGCAGGTCCTTCCCAGCCACTGACAAAGGTTGGGGTTGGGGGTGCAGACTAGACCCAGGGGAGAGATGAGGAAAGAGGGGCTGATGCCAGACCTCACTCAAATGGGATCCAGAACATCAGAGGGAGGAACTACCTCCCAAAGGAAGCAGACACACACAGGTCTGCAGCAGGCTGAGGCTGGTCCTGTCTGATGGTTTCTATTTAATGACTTCTGCTTTCATCATGAAAGAGGTGACTGCAAGTGACTGAACAGGTGTATCTGAGCAGGAGGCTTGAAGGTGTAAAATCCCAGTTGCTGAGAGCAGAAGAGGGAGTTGGGATGTCTGATTTGGGAGTGCCCAGTTAAAGTTGGTGATGACAATTTTAGAGTGACAACAGTTTGTCCTCAGGGTCAACTTCCTTCAGTGGCCCTTCGCTGCTTGGGAGACAGGGTAGAGAAGGTGGTTCATCTGGACCTTGGGCTGACCCAGGAGGCAGGATGGACAGGACAGTCAGGGAGGAGATGAAAAAATAGGAAGGGCCAGTAGTTTTTCAGTGAGCTTCTAAGACTGCTGCAGTAAGCCGATTTGAGCAAACCAACCCTGTGGAGCAGAGATGGTATCAGAGAGCAGGATGTCTGACTCAGTCATCTCATAGGTGC
Source organism: Manis javanica (assembly GCF_040802235.1). Lineage (NCBI taxonomy): Eukaryota > Metazoa > Chordata > Mammalia > Pholidota > Manidae > Manis > Manis javanica. The sequence goes on from NC_133163.1 coordinate 74,525,564, forward strand.
TACAGTTTCTGGTGACCATAATGGGTCCACGTGAGCCTGGCAGTGGGCAGTGGCTTGCAAAGAGAGAATGGAGAAGAATGTTGGAGACGGGAGGGAGAGGGAACTCAGAGGTCAGCATGCTGGATGGAGCACCCACCAGATGACGACATCAGGACAGCTGCTCAGCTCAGCCCATTCTCTCCTCATCCCAAACTCTGGCATTCACCTCCAGCCCTTCCTGGTCAACAACCTAGCTCCTACTTCCTATCTGACTTCGGGCCTACATCCCCTCTAACTTCCACTCTCCTGTCTAACCCAGCACGCTCCTATCCCCTCATCCTCCCTTATCTCACCCCCTCTCCTCCACTCTCTTCTCCTCACACTCATCTTTCTCATCCTGTTGCGCCCATCATGTTATCCTCCTCCATGCCATGCATTTGAGGAGCCATTGCAGGTGGGTGAAAGCCTGTGCCAGGTGCCTAATTACGTGGGTCCAAATCCCCCATTTACCATCTACCCACATTGCCTAACTTTGCTGTGCCTTGGTTGTGAAGGTGGGGTGAGAACAGTAATATCTACTTCATAAGGCTGTAGAAAGGATCATGTGAGTCCAACGTGCTTGGAACACTGTGTGGGCACAAAGGAAGTGCTCACTAAACTGTTGTTCTCACCCTCTCTCCTTACCTGCTCACTCTTTCCTTCCCGTTCATCTTCTCACCTCCCTTACCCCTCTGTACCTACTTCACACCTCTTCAAAGGGGCAGAGACAGTCAGACTCAGCCCCTGCCTGCAGTCTAGGAGGGAAACAAATGTCAGAGCACACAGCACATAAATAAATGTCAGGAGAATTTACTAAGCACTACTTCAAAGATGTGAAAGTGCTATTGGAGAGCAGGAGCCATCGCACCAACTCTGCCCAGGGATGTTAAGAAGTCTCCACAGCAGATAACCTCTCAGCTGGATCTTGAAAGAGAATTTTCCAGGGAGGTATTCCAGCCGGTGTTTCTTGTGCTGCTTCTGTGGAAGGTGTGGAGTTAGGAGGATCCCCTAACCCCAGCAGGGGCGCGTCCTCCTCAGTGTGGCCACCTGGGGGCAGCAACACATCACGAGCAACTGCAACCACGGACCGGAAAACTAGAGAGCCCCACAGGTCCTGGGTACAGCGGTGCCGAACAGACTGGGCAGGCCCAGACAAAAAAAAAAAAAAAAAAAAAAAAAAAATTTAAGGCTTCTGTCATGTGGAGAAAAAGTGTAGGCTTGTCTTAGAAAAAGAACAAGAGCCCCCTGAGGATTTATGTAACTCATATTAATAAGAATAGAATAGTTCTTCACAGAGCTGGAAGTGTCTGTAGAATATGTAGTCTCTACTTAACTCAGTATTCACCATGAGCCAGACACTGATCTTCACGCTTTACAATCTTCACTTTCTCCTGGTAACAACACTCTCAGGTAAGTACAATCATATCCCTTTTACAAATGGGAACTCCGAGGCCTGGAGTCCAAGTTGCATAGATAGAAAGTGGCAAATTTGGTTTGGCTCCAGAGTTTGGATGCCTCCCCTGTAACTGGTAGTTCCAGCCACCACTCTGGTACGTAAAAGTATAAAATCCAGCTTCCCTAGGAAGTGAGCATCCCTTCTCTAAACTCTAGTCCTTGTCTGTCACTAATTAGCTATGTTGTCTTATATCACTTCACCCCTGACCTGCTTCTTCAAAAGTTAAATAATGGGGTTAAGCTCTGTTTCTTCATCCATAAACTGATGCCTAGGCTCTCTAGCTGAGCCAAGTGCTGCAGATACAAAGATGGCTAGGAAACAGGCTTGCCTTGAAGGACTGTGCAGGGCATGGAGGAAGTGCCACCAAGCCAACAATTCAAAAGAGGCAAATGTGCTGTTAGGAGCAGGGAGGAGAGGTCCCTCTGTGAAGTGGTCCCCTCCCCCTCTGGCAGTTGTGGAATTTGGGCAGGTGGTGTTAAGAAAGGCTTCCCAGAGTAATTGTAGGGAAGGTAGGAATTAGCCAGGCAGGCAGGGAAGGAGTGCTATCCAGGCCGGAAACGGGAAGTGAAAGCACAGCATGAGCAATGAAAACAAAGCGCCTTTCAAGAGCTGAGCAGGAACAGCTGTGAGCATCTTCTACGGTGTCAGTCTTACATTTACTTTCCCTCCCCAGCATGCCTGTGAGTGGCTTCTGTGAAGCCGCAGAGTTAACACAACAGCTTCTTACAGATGTATTTGTTGAGCATCTATTAAGCACCCCTACACAAACGGAAGAGACGGCCTTAGTCTTAACAGTTGAGGGTCCACCCTGTTCTGACATCTGGGCTAGTTCTGAGGCACATAAGCCTTGTGTGACTATCCGCAATGAGACAGACAGGCCTCTATGAAGCAAAGAATACCCCCTCCACCACACACACACACACATACATAACACACCATTATGTTAACACCAATTTTTTAGTTCTGGAACCGGTTCAAGGTTGTCCACTCAGAAGGGCAGGACAATTAGGATGAGAGATGAGAAAGGGTTAAGGAGAGTTATTTCCTGGAGTAGGCAGGCTCCTCTCTGGAAAGGTCAGTTGTGGCTTCAGGAATAACACTGTGCCTCGCCCAGTTCTCCACCTCTAGCACCCTAGGAGGAGGCAGTTCTGGCCCTTGTAGTTCACATCCGACCTCCTGGCAGGAACTGTAGATTTAGTCAACAACACTCAAATCCTGAAAAAATAAGCAAGAGGGTGGAGGGGACATGGAGATAGGTAGAAAAGGGAAGAGGGCCAGAGGTAAGTGGGGCAGGGAAGAGGGGAACAGAAGACAGGGTCCAGGGCAGGCTACGGAGATGCTTGAAGAAAAATGCTGCTGTTACTGCTACTTGTGGGGGCTGCCGCAAGCAGATGTCTACACGATGAGACACAAAAGTCTGTGAGCCTTCTCACACCCCACTTCTCCCAACTTCCCCCAAACTTCCGCTCTTCCTCCCTCACCCTCCCTGGCCCTCATTATCCTCAACCCCTGCGAATCCAAACCTGCTATATTGGAGATCCTGTATCACATGGACTTTGGGATTCTGAACTCCAGGGAGACAGGATGAGAGGAGGACCCCGGGCCCTGGCCGCAGTGAGAGAGGCTGCTCAGCGACTGCACGGTGTCCTAGCAGGTAAGTGTGCCAAGAGGAGTCAGGGAGGGCTGGGCAGGAAGACCACCACAGAAAAGAAACTGGAACTCTAAGCTGTTGAGAAATTGACCTCTCCTATTGTTTAGTCCCTCCCGTGCAAGGACCCCTGCTTCTGAGTCGAGACCCTGCACAGTACTGCCATGCTGTCTGGGGAGACCCGGACACCCCAAACTACCACAGGTGAGAGATCATGTCATTGAGAATGTACACAATACCTCATCAGGGGTACCCAGAAATGTCTCCAGCTTGCCAACAGGTATTCATTCTTGGCAGGTGCAGCCTTTTGAACCCAAGGTACAAAGGAGAGAGTTGCCTGGGGGCAAAGGTGAGAGCAACTTCTCAGACTTGGGTGTCTGAAGATCTCTAGCCTGCCTAGACCTCTCCAAGACAACCAGCATCAGAATTACTTAACATGCTTCCTAACAAATGAGAGTCCTAAGCCCCTCCCCTACCCCAGCAATTTATTAAATCAGAGACTTGGGGTAAGAGGACAGCAGGACTCCCTACTATAACCAGCTGCCTGGATGAAATGAAGGCAGACTAAAGACAGACTCTCTACCCCTCATGCCTCATACCTAGTTTCCTACTGTCCTATCCCCCAACCCATCTGCTAAACCAGCCCTTACATTGCAACCCCCTGCCAGATCCCTGATGCCCATCTCCATGGTTATGCCTTGTGGCCAGAGCAGGGTCCCCCACAACTGGTCCAGCCAGATGGGCCTGGGGTCCCAAACACCGATTTTCTTCTATACGTGCGGGTTGCTCACACTTCCAAGTGCCACGGACAGGTGAGGTTCAAATCAAATCCCTTTTCCCTGCTCTGCCTCTCTTCATCTTAAATATCAGAGGAAGGGAGCATCAAAGCAGTTTTCATTGAATCGTGCTTATCTGGGGTAACTTGGGTCATGCTGATGAAGTTTGGGTGGGGACTAAAAACCCCCCAAGCCATCCCTTGGTACTACTGCTGCTGAGCTCCCTGGGCCTCTATTTTCAGGAAGATTTCTTGTTATCCCACTTCCCTCCTTTCTGCTCCTACCTTATCCTGGCCATCCACAGCCCTCTGTCATAGCCTATGCTGCCTGCTGCCAGCTGGGCTCAGAAGACAGGCCCCTCGCTGGTACCATTGTCTACTGTGCCCAACGTCTCACCAGCCCCAGCCTCAGCCACAGTGACATCGTCATGGTGACCGCTGCATGATGAATAAGGAGATGCAGACAGGTTGAGGGTGGGGGCAGGTCACTCAGCTTCCCTTCAGGTGGGAAAAGTTACTAAGGAATTGGTGGAGCCTCATGCTCTAAGAAGAGCTGAGGGGGCAAAGGGGCTATGGAGTGGCTGGGTCAATTCTGCTGCAAATCCAGTCCCCCTTACTCTTCAGTCATTTGTCCTTAGGCCACACTACATGAACTGCTCCATGTTCTGGGTTTCTCTGCACAGCTTTTCAAGAAGTGGCGGGATTGCCCCTCAGGACCCAGAGGTAAATGAGAGGAATGAGGGCAATGTCTTCCCATGTCAACTACAGGGAATCATGTAGTACCTCATGAACTCCTTCCTTCTGGTTCTAACCTTACCCTTTCCAAGTTTTCTTCTCATATTGCCTTCTTCTGTTTGTGTACTCAGCTAGAGAGAACTGTTCTACAAGGCCACAAGTGACAAGGCGAGACGAGGGGGGACAGCTGCTTCTCACCACCCCAACTGTTAGCCATAGGCTGGCCCAACACTTGGGAGTGCTAGGGGGCTCACTTGGCGTCCCCTTGGAAGAAGAGGTGAGAATGAGAACACCCTGGGCTGCAGAAAGGAAAGAGGGAGCAGCCAGGTGGCAACTAGCTACCTCTCCTGTTAGGGCCCTCTGTCTTCACATTGGGAGGCCCGACTGCTACAGGGTTCTATAATGACTGCCACCTTCAATGGTGCCCAGCGCACTCAACTTGATCCAATCACTCTTGCTGCCTTCAAAGATTCAGGATGGTACCAAGTCAACCACAGAGCGGCCGAGGAGCTGTTGTGGGGCCAGGGTGAGAACTAAGGGAGAGTCCCAGGGGGCAGTCAAGACCTGAGTCAGCCTGGGTGACATGAGGGAGGTTGAAGGGGATTATCTGCTGCTAAGGCAGAATTGAAGTTGTAAACTGAGGGATGTTTGGGGCTTCATTTGTCCTGAGGGCTCCTTCTCATCTCTCAAGCAGGATCTGGCCTGGAATTTGGCCTGGTTTCCACATGTGGGACTGGCTCCTCAGACTTCTTCTGTACAGGCAGGTGTGTGTGCTGAGCAGCTTGAGGGGCTGTTTGGCCGTCAGTGATCCTAGTGTCCCTTCCCTTCCCTTTCACAGAGGCCTGGGCTGCCACTATCTGCACTTGGACAAGGGAAGCTGCTCCTCAGACCCCATGCTGGAAGGATGCCGCATGTATAAGCCCTTGGCTAACAGGGTGAGCAGACGGAAGAGTGAACTGATGGGCCTGAGGGAGTTGAGTTCTAAGGTATCCAGGCTCACTCGTCTACCCTCTGCCCTGCCCTGCCCTGCAGAGTGAATGCTGGAAGAAGGAAAACGGATTCCCACCTGGGGCAGAGAACCCCCATGGGGAGATCTACCATTCCCAGAGTCGTTGCTTCCTTGCCAACCTCACTTCACAACTGCTTCCTGGGGACAAGACCAGGCATCCCTCTCAGATCCCACACCTGAAGGAATCAGAGCTCACTGGCCGCTGCTACTTGCATCAGTGTACAGACAGGGGAACATACAAGGTGCAGGTGGAGGGGTCCCCCTGGGCTCCCTGCCCTCCAGGAAAGGCTATTCAGGTGGGTCTGAGTGCACTAGTTGCAGCAAGGGCACAAAGCCATGCAGACACTCAAACGGCAGTACTGCCCAATCTGGTTGTATGTCCATTAACATTTTCCTTAAGAAAGCTTGAGCAAGTAATGAGACCTCACTATGCCCTGCTACCAAATACCTTGCAGATACCTGGGTACCGTGGTCTCCTCCTCTGTCCTCGGGGTCGGCTGTGTCAGACTAATGAAAGTACCAATGCTGTCACTTCCCCACCTGTGAGTCTTTCAACACAACACCTATTATTCGAGCTGTCTTTAGGATTAGCTGGGCCTCCAAGCCACTACCTGGGGAAGGAAGAGCGAGACGAGCTGGCAGAAGCGGTACTGCAGGCTCTGGTGAACAGAGGAGGCACTGGCAGGTAAAGGGACAGTTCAGCCTCAGGGTGTTTATGATGGGCCAGGGAGAATGCTCAAGTCCTTTACTTCTTAACTCTGACTTTCCATCATTCCACTGAGCCTGCACCTGTCTCATGAGATACTCTCTTCCAGGGACTATACCTCCATTAAGAGATCCAAATATCCATCTAGGTGCTATTTCCAAGGTGCCTCGATTACCACTAGTCTGGTGTTCACTGTGCATATGTGGAAGTCCCCTGGCTGCCAAGGGCCTTCGGTTAGTATGCTGAAAAGGGCCCTGACCCTGACTCTCCAGAAGAAGCCCCTAGAAGTATATTATGGAGGAGCCAGCTTTACCACAGAATATATCAAGTAAGATAATTTTCCAAGTACTTTTATTTCAAATCCTGGAGATGATGTTTGAAATTGCATTTATTAAGCTCTCTCACATGTATACTATGCTAGATAGGGTCACCAATTTCAGAAAACTAACATGATCACCTTGGGCCTGTTGCTATGGGACACCTCTTCCCATAATAACGTTCTCCTACCTCTAGGCCATAGGGATCCTAGTCCCTTCCTTAAGCACTACCCAGTCACATCTAGTTACCTAACACCATAGTCTAACTCTTCCCTTAAGCCACCTCTCTCACTGCCTCTCTTTCCAACAACTTAAGTCACTGGGAGACTTGAATCTAGGTATTTTTACTTTTGGATTCTACATACCTTCTTATTGATTTCCTTATTGCTTACTGTTTGGATGAAACAGGGTTTTGTGAGCTCTATGTATTATACTACAAGGTAAAGCCCCTCACCTCCTGAGTCTAGGCATTATTCCAGGCTAAATATCACTTTTATGTTCCTAGGTTGCCAGTTACCTTGGACCATAATCCCTCCATGACCCACACAGGTGTGTCCATGGGGCTCTGCCTAATGCTACTTATCTTGCTGGGTGCACTGGGAATAGTGGTCTACCAGAAACAAGCTGCTCTTCGGGTGGGACCATCTGCCCCTTACCCTTCACCAGAGCTCCAAGGGACAAGGGCCCAGTCGGAGGAATAAGGGAGGTGTGATGTCACCCAGAGTATGATGGGAGTAGGGCAGAGATTATTTCTTGGAAGACAACTGGATAGAAAGTTAATCTACTGTCTACACTTAAGTTCTTTCCTCAGAATGCCCTCTCTGGTTATCAACTTTATGCTAGTTTTGCAATGAAAGAAAGGTAGAAACTTACGATTCTGAAAATTCATTATTTTGATACAAAAAATAAATCCTTTAACCTGTAAAGAATGTCAACTTGCTTTCACACTGTAGAGCAAATAAAGAATAGAAACATCTGCTACCAGCTCCAAGGATATCATATTGCTTTAGAAAAAGTCAGTTACTGGGATTCAAACAAACCAGTGTAGAGAAGAAAGCAGCTCATTACTTCCCCCTCCGGATTTTTCCATAATTTTACTCCATCATCCCTAGGAAAGCTAGTGGTTGGCATGTCACGTAATTTTGCCAGAATCTAGTAAGGGTGGAAACACCAGCCATCTGAATCCAGCTGAATTACAAAAACATGACATTTTATTGCCCTTCTCTTGTTTCTGGAGCAGGAGGGATATACTTAATACCCCCATGGGCCACCAGTAGGCTTGAGATATAACATGTAGGTTCCTGTGCAAGACAAGCCATTAAGTTCTTGAGGTTTTGACATCTCCCAGAAAGAAGCAAACTAGACAGCAGACTGCTGATCTGGATTTACTTAGATGGAAATTATTTACAGTAGGAGTCCAGCTGATATGCTGTTAACACGGAAATAACCAGACCTGTGCTTGTGAGTTCAGTCAATTGATCAGGATACCAACCCCAGCCTTTCAAGTGACATGTTTGAAGTTCTTACTGTAAAATTGTGGCCTTGGCTCCATTAACTACCACTATCTTCTTTGATTTTAATGCCAATCAGTCTTTACCAGCTGTAGCAGCCACTGCTTGGTAAAACTTTGCCACAAAGTCTGGTTCACTGACCTCCAGCTGCCTGACAAATTCATTGCGTTCCTGCTCAGCCCAACCTCGAAACCACTGATCCCAAAGATGTAGCTGGCACTCAAAGATACAAGGTGGTCTGTTTGCTCCGGACACACTGAGCTGCTCCAGACCTTCCAACAGTGGCTGTAATTTTCCTGGCACTGCCTTAGCTACCAGATCCTGTAGGAAACGTTCCCGCTGGGGAACTGACCAACTGGCAAACCAGTGAAGAATACACTTCATCTCCTGGGAAGTGATATAAGACATTGGGGGAGGAGAAGAGTTGGTAGTATTGCCTGGTACTGAAGATAAAGAAGGGAAGGATAGCTGCATCAAGGAGGAAGATGATTCCAGTGGCATCCTGAAAAAGAAAAGCACTGTTATATACTGCATGTAGAGCAACCAAACTAAAATTTCCTAACCAGAAGGAATCTTACACAATCAGCATCTAATAGAGAATAATATTTTTTCCTGTAAATTGGGTTTATAGGAAAACAAACAGTAATTTACGTTACTATCCAACTACCCTACAGAAGTCATCCATGAATAAATTCATTTCACATTTGCCAACCTTCCTCTCTTTTTCAAATCCATTACCTTCCCAACCACTCCTTCACTCCATCATTTTTTTTTTTGAGAGGGCATCTCTCATATTTATTGATCAAATGGTTGTTAACAACAATAAAATTCTGTATAGGGGACTCAATGCTCAATGTACAATCATTAATCCACCCCAAGCCTAATTCTCATCAGTCTCCAATCTTCTGAAGCATAACGAACAAGTTCTTACATGGTGAACAAGTTCTTACATAGTGAGAAAAGTTCTTACATGGTGAACAGTACAAGGGCAGTCATCAGAGAAACTTTCAGTTTTGATCACACATTATGAACTATAAACAATCAGGTCAAATACGCATATTCGTTTGATTTTTATACTTGATTCATATGTGAATCCCACATTTCTCCCTTATTATTATTATTTTTAAATAAAATGCTGAAGTGGTAGGTAGATGCAAGATAAAGGTAGAAAACATAGTGCTGTAAGAGGGCAAATTTAGATGATCAGGTGTGTGCCTGTAGACTAAGTGTTAATCCAAGCTAGACAAGGGCAATAAAACATCCACGGATGCAGAAGATTTCTCTCAAAACAGGGGGGGGTGAGGTTCTAAGCCTCACCTCTGTTGATTCCCAATTTCTCACCTGATGGCCCCCCTGCGACTGTGCCTGTCTTAGGTTGTTCCTCCCTTGAGGAATCTTACCCTTCTCTGGCTAACCAGTCATCTTCCGGGGCCATACAGGGAAATGTAAAGTTGGTACGTGAGAGAGAGGCAATATTGTTTGAAAAGGTTAGCTTTTTACTTCTTTGCAGATTTATGCCCTGCACTCCATCATTCTTATAATCTAAAAATAACACATTTCTTGCTCATTCTTTCCTGCCTACTTCTATGCTCCAGGTTGAATAATGAAAAAAATAAAAAGATACATTATGTTGGTCCATCACAACCTCCCTAAAATAAAAAAAAGTACACATTTTTAATCTAGTACATGCAACTGATCAGAGCCTAGATTAATCATTTCAGAGCTATCAACAGTGGAGTTAAAAATCATATGATGGAAGAGCCTTCTCTGCAATGTCCATATAACCTCTGAAATTTGCCAACTTCATAACCTCCATTATGTCCTCATACTTCCTGTAAAGCACCAGGAAAAATTAAAGAGCTGAGGGAGGGCGCCTCATCCAAGATACGGTAACAGTAAGAAAAACAGGAAAAGCCACTTGTTCATGCAGGACTGAGAAAAGTCTAGTAGGTTTGGTGGTTTGCAGATCTAACAATTGTTACACTGCTCTAGAAACATGACAATTCGTGTCTTTGAACGATTTTCCTTCATGTTTAATATAATACCTATTAATGCCCTGCCACTGAGTCGCATCACCAGTGCAACTGGAAGGTCAGCCAACTTGAACAGTTTGAGTCCCACAATTGGAATCTCTAACAAAGAAAACTGTACTTACCTACGACCTGTTTTACTGCTTGGGCTTCTTCTGAAACAAGGTGGAGTGTTTGTAGTGACAAAGGAACCCCTCAACCAAAACAGTCCAGGAAGGTTGCCTTTTTCACACTGGCCCTCCTAGAAGCAATTCCTCCTTAAGGAACTTTATTCTCTTATTCGGGGAAAGGGAGCACTTTTCCCGAGTCTTACGACGTGGCTTCACAGCAAGCTCAAGTTCAGTGATCATGAATTAGTTCACGCTGGGTCCGAAAACATGGTGCTGCCACTTGCCCACTTTGCAGGCCAAGAAGCCTGGCACTCCGAGGTCCCAAAAAGAGCGACGTAGCCTTACATGGGAGTAACGGGATTCAGCTGAGAGGCGGCAGCTGTTTCGGTAGGGGAGCGCGAGACTTACTCTACTAGGCTAACCCGAAAACACCGAGTCTGGCCCGGCCCACGGAGGAACTTCTACCCCGCTTACCTCCCCTTTCCTCTCACAGGGCACCCGGACGCCGTCTCAAGAATGCTTAGATTCCAACTACCACCATCACTTCCTTGCTTCCAGAAAACCCCAAGAAGAGCCAGTGCGGCAGCCCACGCACTTCCGGTGCCAGGACTGCCCCAAACACCCAAGAGCCTCAGCGCCTCAGCCTTAGATCCGGAGATAGCCGAATAACTGCGATTACGGTTATGCCAGAGTCGAAGGCTTCCGAATAGATTCGATTCAAAGCCTCGGTAAAACGAAGGTAACCGAGCTCTGAAAGAAGAGAGGGGAGCGGTTAGGAGTATCAGAAGAGCCGATTGGTGCCGATGTGGAGACGGAAACACCCGAGCAGTTCCGGAGGAACCCGGGCAGTTCTGAGTGGTAATCGAGGGGTTGACTACGGCCGTGGGCGGGGTGAGCTCAGTACGTTCGAAGGGCGTTGGCGGAAATTACCGAAGATGCCCGAAGCCGTCGGGACGGACCCGAGTACCTCACGCAAGATGGCGGAGCTGGAGGAGGTGACTCTGGACGGGAAGCCTCTTCAGGCGCTGCGAGTGACCGACCTGAAGGCCGCACTGGAGCAGCGAGGCCTAGCCAAGAGCGGGCAGAAGAGTGCCCTGGTCAAGCGGCTCAAAGGGGTGAGGAGACGGCGTTGCCTGGGTGTCGGAGGGAACGGACCCGGTAGAGACGAGTCTCTGCCGCGGCGCAGGCGCAGTGTCCGGGCTCGGCGCGAGCTCGCTCAGGCCGCTAGCGCGAGCCTCTGGATCCACGCGCACGGTAGTTGGTGAAGCTCGCGCTGCAACAGAGACAGCGCCGGTTCCCGCCTTAACGGCAGCGGCGCGAGCCCAAAATGGGAGGCTGCGCGCTGCTCTCCCGGAGTGTCTTAGGCTCCTTCCTCCTTCCCCCACCCCCTCCTTGTTTGTGTGTCTGGTTTCGGCGCATGCGCTGCAGAAGGAGTTAAATCCCACTACAACCACCGGCGTTGCTGGCCTGAGGGGGTCGAGTTGGGCTGGGTCCGAGTTAGGGTTATAGTTGGACGGAGGGGTTGATGGGGTTGGTATCGGTGTCCAAGAATAGGATTGTGGTAGGGTAAAATGTCTGCTTGATTAGAGGTGAGCTGAAGAAAAACCCCGATTTGAAGGGACTTGTTAGGGGTGTATAATTTATAGGGCATCCAGAAGCAATTTAGGTGGGTAAGAGTTTGATGAATATTAGAAAGGTGAGGCAGATTAGTATATGTTGGGGAATTTGAATCGGTGGGATCTTCAGGAGGTAGGTGGCTGGATTGGTGTGTATTGGTTTGGTTTAAACAGAGGGAAGATGAAGTTTTAATTAGAGTTAATTAGGATACATGGCCAGTAGTGTAGATTAGAGCTGGGTTGGCCCAAGGGTTAAATTGGCAGACCTTTGCCTATACAGAAGCTGACAGCTTCTCGTGTGCGTGTGTGGGTTGGGTCTGACCATAGTTTACAGAATCTGTGGTCATTTTGTTCTGTAACCTCTTCGAACTTTTTATAAATTTGATAAACCTAGGTGCCACTCACGTAAACGATACAAGTTCACTGGAGTAGATGTAGTCCTGGGTAACTGATAAGTAATTTAATCAGGGAGAAACCAGCAGCCCCCTGTTGATTTCATGTATTAGAAACTGATCTGAGTATTTGAACTGATTTTACCTGCATGGCCAGATTTAGAAGGGGCACTAGTCAAAAGTGCAGAAGAAATAGGGATTGTAGTTCTGGTTCTGTCACTGTTTTTCTCTTATTTACATAGCCAGGTCACTGATTTTCTGTGCCTGCATTTTACATCTCAGCATTTCAGAATAGTAACCATGGCTACCTTTAAGGATCTTCTAAAGATGAATGAGAACAGTATTAGTAAAGGGCTTTTAGGTCCCTGGAAAAGGAGTACAGTTTAAGTGTGTATGGTTAGTTGTTGAATTTAATGAAGAGATTGAGGGAGGAGTGGGTGTTTTCTTTTTAACCTGACTTCTGATTTTTGCCCTTCTCTACACTAGGCTCTAATGCTCGAAAATTTACAGAAACACTCAACACCCCATGCTGCATTCCAGCCAAATTCCCAGGTAAGAAAGAAGATCCATTAGATGGAGTGGGCTCTTTGGGGGCACAGACACATGGAAGGACATGATATTTGTATATTTGATGCTTAATTCCTCACCGACATTTTCCTAAGTTCCCTGGGTTGAAAATGTTATCATACCGGATAGTTGGATTCTAATAAAGAATTTAATGACAGAATTAGAGGAGGTTAGTTAACTTTTGATTCTTAAAATGGTGTGTGGAGAAAGATACGGCTCCAATTAAGTGTAGTACAGGGATCTGAAGTCATTTATTTGCCATTGATTTGGGAAAAGTAGTTGATGTCTTTGAATCTGTAGATTTGAATTAGATTGTCAATAGGGAGTATACGAAAATACTTGCTAATCAAGAACTCTTGTGTTCTTTTCAATCTTTTGGAAATCATCCACCATTGCTAGTGTTAATATTAACAGTGCAGTTACTTCTAGACATCATGAATTGCTCTGTTACTTAGGGCAAGAAACTTAACCTTTGGAGGCCTTGGTTTCCTCAGTTCCCTATGTGTAATATGAGAAAAGGTTGGACTAGATCCGTAGTTTTATAACTGCTCTGCTGGGGTTTTGTGTAACTGGTGGGGCTTCCTAGGGAAGATACTTTTTCTTCCCAAGTGAGCAGGAGTTCACACTCCCCTCTTAAACTATGTTAGATCTGCTTTTATCTTCTTTGTATATTGATTGCAGCATAAGAGTTCCCTAGAAGAAATCATTCCATAGTTTAAAAAATAAATAAATTCTTAGACTGCATGATCTTGTTAGGGAGTCTTTTCTGCTTTTAAAATCCCTTCATTATAGTATACACTTAAAGGACAAATTCAGGTCTTTGTTAGTGCAGTAGTGTGCAGCTTCAGTATTACATGAATTCCCAAGATAGTGTGGAAAAACAAGAGAGCCTTCGTAAGCTCCCTTGTTATCAACTCATTAAGCTGTAAATATCATCTAGCCAGCTTATAGAGGTTTAGTTAAGTTTTAAGAAGTATAAGACACTGTATAAGTAATCAGTTTATGATAATATTCCTTTTGTCCATCCTTTTGCATTTTTAGTCTTTAAATTTTGCTCTTATAAACATGGGATTTTTGCAACAAATACATACATACATTAATACATGCAACCCACACTTCATCAGTGTCCATTGAGTACCAAGAGACTTGTTCTAATTACAGTTGTGCTAAGTGCTATGAGAGGAAGTACATGGTAAAAAAATATTTACTATGCTTAGGAAAGATTATAAATAACATAGAAACTGTTCAGATATTTTCCTTTTTCTGGAGTTCTAATAAGACTTGCTAAGCAAGAAGGTTCTTAGGAGGAGGACTTGTGAAGAGAGAGCTGAAGGGCAGAAGAGTGACATGGGAGTATGTGTTGCAGACAAAATGGGAAAAGGGATGGGATTAAGCTCCTGAATTTTAAATACTGTTACCAAGAATTTCTTCTCAATCAAAATGGAATCTATCAAAATGCTGAATGGAAATCCTTTTTCTTTATGTCTTGCTTTCACTGTAAGACATTTTTAAGTACTGTAATTTTGAAGATGTTTGACATTTCCTGGATAGGTGGAGACTGATCTTTGGTATCAACAAGAGATAACTGGTATGAACTAATTATAATTAGTATTTTTTCCTTTTAGTTTTGGTATTCTAAAAGGAAAATTTAGATTATCTTTTGGGTAATGTTTTTAATTATCTAAAAATTTAGATTAAAAAGCATACTTCTACAGGAATTTTTATTTCTATTTGTATCTATGCATCATTACTCTTTGGTTGGGAACTGAATATTTAAAGTAAAAAATGATGTGCAGTGCCTCTCTTTACCATCTTTGGTGAATCATAGGGCTATTTATTTTGGTTCTCAACATAAGAGTAGCTTAGAAAAGGGCCTTCCAGCATTTTAATTTAATTACCTTTCTTGGATCCAAATATAAGTGGTAAAGCTTTACTCCATGGAATTTTCTTCCTTGCATTTTTCCTGGTTTGCTTTCCTTTACTTTCCTTTTCCATGTCTTCTACACAGATTGGTGAGGAAATGAGCCAGAACAGTTTCATAAAGCAGTATCTGGAAAAGCAGCAGGAGCTACTTAGGCAACGGCTGGAACGCGAAGCTCGAGAAGCTGCAGAACTTGAAGGTAAGCCCAGGCTGTCACTTCTTACAAGGAGTTCTTCATTCTTATTCCTGTCACCAAGTAGATGTGCCTGCTTAGTAAATTTCAGGAATAAGTTAGGCTGAGACTGCTGCATATTTGCTTTGGTAGTTTATGGAGCCACGTGAGTTACTGTTCACCTTTTGTCAGGGAAGAAGACACTTAATTTGACCATCTTGTTAGAAGAGGATTCTTGTTAACAGGCAGAGTTATTAGTAAATTAATCTACCCTTTAGATGAGGTAGGACTTAATCTCAGGGAGTTTTTCTATATATAAAGAGCTCTTTTTAGTATATGCTTCGTGTCCATGACTTTGCCTGACCTCCTTCACTCCTCTGCAAATTCCCACATGCTGAGTCCTTCACTCCCTCCCTGCCCCGACCCAATCTGTACTTTGCAGAAGCTTCAGCTGAGTCTGAGGACGAGATGATCCATCCTGAGGGAGTGGCTTCCCTGCTGCCTCCTGACTTTCATAGCAGCCTGGAGACACCAGAGCTGGAGCTCAGCAGACATTCACCCAGTACGTATCTCCCTCCCCACTGCGCTGTTTTGTCAATCCTGCGTAGTTGGTGGGGGGAGGTAGTTATACCTCCTTTCCTCCTAAGTCTCCATTAAATTCCCAGGGAAGTTCTTTGTCATTGATATTTGACATCTGTTTTTCATGGGAATTAGGTCCTTTTTGAGGAAGCCTGCTTTCACCTCTATGTTGTGTTAACCTCTCAGTGCTTTATGAGGTGGTATAATTTTTCTTCTCATCTGTATCACTTTAACCTCTTAATATCTCTGAGTTTAGGAACAGTCACAACTCTTTCATTTTTCTCACTAACTGTATATGTTATGTATTGCACATCCAGTCATTCTCCCAGATAGGCATCTGCTGTAGTTTATTAATTCAACAGATTTTTATTTAGTGCCTGTTGTATGTCAGGCACATGTTAGACACCAAGAATATGGTAGAGAAAAAGACAAGTCTGTGCACTATTGTAATGTACAATGTAGTGAGAAGATGGATATTAAATTATTACATAATTAATTACAGTTGTGCTAAGTGCTATGAGAGGAAGTACAGAGTATTATATGAGCATATTATAGGGAGCTCTAACCTATTGTGTGGAGTTGGTTCAGACAAGATAATTTTTTCATTTTATAAAAAATATTAAGCACCCAGTTTACCATAGTATCTCAAGCAAAAGTGTAAATGCAGCCTTGTCTTCTAGGAACTACCTACCTAAGACAGTATGCTTTTAGGAGAACATATATATGAGATATGTGGACTGTAGATAAATATATTGAACTAATGTATAAATTAACAAGTACTTTGAATCATTAATGTTAGTGTTCATGGGGAAGGTGATCATTCCATAGTTAGTGTTTTTAGAATATATGGAAGTTGCTAGCTATTCTGATTAATACAGAATTCCTTCTTCAAATTAGATTTTTTAGGACATATTTAATGGTGGGGAAGAAGTAAGTTCATTTAGAAACCTCCTTATACATAAAAGTAGAAGACCCTTAATTGATCCATTTTGCTCTTAGCACTCTTTTTTTCCCTGATTGTAAAGCCAGGAGGAAGGGGAAAACTCTTTTATAAATTAGTTGTCAGTGTTTCTTAAATAAAAAATCAGTCAAAAAAAATTAATGAATCCTGCTGTACACATATTTCCATATAGAAAAATATTTGGGGGGGAGCTAGCACATTGTATCATCTGTTAGGGGGAGAGAAGACAATTGCACGTAAAACTAGCAATAGAAGATGGTATGTTTCAAAGTGACATGTAAATAGTGCATTCACATGTATCATGGGAATTCAAAATAATAAAAGCTCACTGAGGACTAGACTGATAAGAGAGAGCCTCAAGAAGGAGGTTTAGGATTTGAGCTGAGCCCTAGAAATGGGTGGGATTTAAATTGGCACAGAGAAAAGGAGGGTATTTTTAGTAAGGAACAAAGGCATAGAGAAAGAAATGAATGTGATATTTTTAAGGGAGAGGTAGTAAAGGAATCTAGCCAGAGTAAAGTATTCTTTCATATTCAAGAATAGAGCAATAGTTGTCCATTGGGATAATACTGCTTGCTTCTATCAAAGCTAGTGAATAGGAGCTTTTTTATTGTAAAGGTAATGGAATCATTGAAAATTCTCAATAGGAACATGATTTGTTAAGGAATTCTCTTTTTATTTATTTTTTATTATTGTTATTTTGGTATCAATCTACAATTACATGAAGAACATTATGTTTGCTAGGCTCCGCCCTTCACCAAGTCCCCCCCACAAAGCTCTTCATAGTCACTGTCCATCAGCGTAGTAAGATGCTGTAAAATCACTACTTGCCTTCTGTGTTGTAGAGCCTCCCCCCCTTACCCCCTCCCCACATTATACATGCTAATTTAATGCCCCCTTTCTTTTTCCCCCGCCCTTATCCCTCCCTTCCCACACATCCTCCCCAGTCCCTTTCCCTTTGGTAACTGTCAGTCCATTCATGGGTTCTGGGATTGTGCTGCTGTTTTGTTCCTTCAGTTTGTCTTTGTTCTTATACTCCACATATGAGTGAAATCATTTGGTACTTGTCTTTCTCCACCTGGCTTATTTCACTGAGCATAATACCCTCTAGCTCCATCCATGTTGTTGCAAATGGTAGGATTTTTTTTCTTCTTATGGCTGAATAATATTCCATTGTGTATATGTACCACATCTTCTTTATCCATTCATCTACTGATGGACATTTAGGTTGCTTCCATTTCTTGGCTATTGTTTGTAAATAGTGCTGCAATAAACATAGGGGTGCATCTGTCTTTTTCAAACTGGGCTGCTGCATTCTTAGGGTAAAGTCCTAGAAGTGGAATAAGGAATTCTCTTTTAAAAAGAGAGCCTATCTCAGTTTTAAATGTAATTTGAGATGAAAATGAGAAATTGATCCTGAAATAGAAATAAGGTTTCAAAAGCAAATGTTTAGAGTGAGGGTAGCCAGTCTCTTCAAGTCTCTTCAGTGCTTTATGTCATCAGCAGGACTCTGCCTGTGGCTGTGACTAATGGAGGGGGAAAAGAGGAAAAGGAAAGAGGTGAAAAATACATGGGAAGAGATGAATGTAGTAAATTGTAGAGTATAACGAACAATTGCTCTACTGTATATGCTCTTCCTACCTCTGATCTTGACTAGAATTATGAATGTCATTGTAGATGTGATACAAATTTGGTCAGCATCCTAAGTGGAATAATAGTTTGGAGTTACAGCATTGCTTAGTTGGATCAGTGGTAATGCCTGGCATTTACCCAGAAATTCTTTCAGGCGTTCAATATCAGTCTGCCATAGACCAGTGAACTAGTGGGATGCCAGCTTATTGTTGGCTTTGGATGTTTTTGGGTTCTCTTTTAATAAGATACTGATTAAAATAAAGTTCCTAGTAACATAGTTTGCTAATCAATAGTAGCACCTGAGAACTTTTTGTTAGTATTACTACTTTCAGAAATATGAGTTCCTGGGCCCTGCTACCCTCAGGGAATGTGAGTCCTGGGACTCTTCATTTTTTTAAAGCCCCCAGGTAGTTCTGTAGATCAATTCAGTTTATGAGTAACTAGCTAAAAGAAGAATTTTTCAGTATTATGTTTAAAAAGGGTTCTTGGCTTTTACTCCAGCAATAAATTCCCTTTTATTTGGTGTAGACAAAATCCCAAATACAAAGGAAGATTGCTTTACACAGTCCTCTCTGGCTGTCCTTGACTTCTTATCTCTCCACCACTTTATTCAGGTTTGGTTTTCAAGGGTGTGGATAGTCAGTATCCACCCTCCGTAGTCAGAGTTGTTTGGATTTCCTTGTATCGTGATTGGGTGTATAAAAATTTTTATTGCCTTTAGTTTTAATTATTTCAGAGTCCATTCTAGAAAAATTATGAAGAAAAATAGAAAAACAGTTAAAAATGAATATTTAGAATATAGATTGTTTAACAAAGGTATAGCCCCAGAGGGTCTTAGCCAGCCTTTGGCTTGCAGAGCATGTAGCCCTCATTCCTTTTCCTGCATAAATCTGGATGCTGAGATTCTAAAGAAATGCTAGGTAAGTCACTTATACAGCTAACAGGAGTTAGATGTAGGTTTGGCATCATTGCCAGGTCTCCATCCTCTTAATTCTTGCTGCCTATTCATACCTAAGGATACCCTTTGGTCAAAGGCTTTTCTGTGATCTTTAACTACCTTACTTGGGTCCTGCAAATTCTGCTTACAGATTTGTTTCCTAGAATGAAGAATCTACTTTCCTATATGGCCCTTAAACATTTTTTACTTTAATACATTCTACAGTGTCTAACAGCCACCTTTTCCTTTATCCTGAAAGCTTCTGGCATTGGAATCTTGGAAATCTTATATACCCTGGCTTGCTTTTCAACTCCTGAAATACATTTATTAACTTAATTACAATATTGGCTCCACCGTTTGCTAAAACTGCTCAGTTTCTACACATGTTAACGTCTGGCTTAAGACACGTGGCCATGTGCTCGTTGTAATAGAAGATGTCACCTTTCCCAGAAGCTTGCCTGTATCACATCAGCTTCTCACAAGGAACTAGAAAGAGATTCATCATCTCTTCCTTATATTTTGTATTGCTGACTAAATTCTTGTTTCATGTCTGAACATCCCTTCCAGTTTTCACTTTTTTGGCAAAACAGTGATGACCAAAAGTTTGTGAGCAGCCCTGCCCAGTTTTCCCACATCTCTGCTGACTTACTACTTAAGTGCTTCCATAGGAGTAATCGTCTGGAATTCAGTCACTTCAGCTTTACAGAATCAAAGTAACATTATGATCCAATAGGATAGCATAAAGCTTACAATAGGTGGCGAAAGAAGCTGTTTGCTTATACATACCTAATTTTAAAATCACAACTCTAAATAAAACTGTTTGACCTGCTTAACGCATGTATCTCTGGTCACCTTTGTACCTGCCTTTTTTTTTATTCCCCTTAAAATCGCATTTATTCAGAGCATATATGTACTTAGTGAAAGCCTGTTACTCAACACAGGCATCTTTTGTTTAACTTTAAATATGTGCTTTTAATTTTTTTTTTCAGAATGTTTCTTATATAGAACTTCAGTGATAAAAGTACTTGGGATGACAAGGCCTAGGAGTTTAAGTGTTATATAGTATTTGAGGAGTATCTGAGAATCTCTTCTGTAGGTTTTTTTCTTCAGAGTATGGGATTTTGTTTGTTTATTTTCTTATTACAAAAGCATTTGTTCATATTTTTTTAATTTGGAAAAACAAGTTTTAAAATCATAGTACTCTGACAAACTAAAATAACAAAATTGGTTTTCACTGTATAATTTATTCAATCTTGTCTGTGTCTGCATATAAGCTAAAATATCTGCACTATTCAAATCTTTACCTTCCCTCCAACCTGTAACTTTCTTTATCTCTCCTTGAGAATCTGGATAATGATTTTATGACACTATTTTTTTAGAGCAGTCTTAGGTTCATAGAAAAATTGAGAGGAAGATACAGAGATGTCCCAAATGCCTTCTGCCCCTGTATATGCATAGCTTCTCCCATTATCAACACTCCCACCCAGAGTGGTAAATTTCTTAAAATTGCTGAACCTACACTGACACATCATAATTGCCCAGAGTCTCCAATTTAGCTTAGGGTTCACTCTTGGTGTACATTTGTGGGTTCAGGCAAGCATATAATGACATGTGTCCATCCTTATAGTATCATGCAGAGTATTTTCACTATCCTAAAAATCCTCTATGCTCTGCCTGTTCATTCCTTCCCTGTTCCTCTGCCGTTTTTTGTTGTTAATGACAAAAATAGCTTCTTTCGTTTATACTTGCAAAGGAGAGCTTTGCCAAAAATACGTTGAAAGTATTTTCTTTAGGTTTTACTCTTTGTAATTTAATCTATTCCACATCACTTAATTATGAAATTATTATTGATTGCTATAGCCACCACATTATTTATTAATCTCTTACAGATTATTCTTCAAATGTTTACTAAGGAATCTGGTCTGTCACTATATATATCCTAATCATAGATCCTATATATATATCCATAATGCAAGTCTGTATTCACTAATCCAGAAATGAAGTGGTATATATTCAGAGATTCTGTTAATCACACTATCATGGAGTTAAGCTTTAAAAATATGTGCAATCTTCTAGTTCATTTTATAAGTTTCTCCTTTTAATGACAGAAGCAAAGACTAGTTCATTTTACATTGTTTGGATATAGAAATGAGAGAAAACCTTGGGTTAACACTCACACCATCTGCTTATTTGTACCAGTGTGGCTCATTTTTGTACTATATTAAAATTGAGCCTAGTCTAGCTGTAATCTATAATTACCTGATTGTTCTAAACTGGTTTTCATCAATATTTATATTGCTATTCTATGTAATATTTTAATATTGATAGGAAACTTAGAAATCTTCTGGCCCACCCCCTCTTTCTAAATTAAGACTTCTGGAGATCCAAATTACTAAGTAATCTACCCATAATTACTTTCCTTCATGTAATGAAATTTTTTCAAGTTGTACATAGACTTATTATTTCGAATGAACTAGATTGGTGGTTTTCAAGCTTTCTTTAATAGTAGAATTTATTTTCCCTGTGAAGAAAAAAAGACTCACCTTGTGCTCCATATATAAAATGTAATTGAAAGGGCCTATTTCTGAAGCCCTGTACAGTTGACTTGAAGTAATTTCCAGGAACTTCTCAGCCCTGAAAACCATTCATCTAAGTACTTAACTTAATGAGATGGTTGTTTTACAAACTGGTATAATAATAATAATAATAATGTTTTGGTCAAAACTGTGGTAGCCATAGGCAATTCAGAAAAATGAACACTGAACATAGTGAAGTCTTGAGCTTTGATTCAGAGTGACAGACTATTATAGAAATAAGTATTTTTTATACATCTCTGATAATCAGTTTGAAGCCCCTGGTAGTTACTTTACATTTATTTGAGTATTTGTAATACATGCACTGGTTTGGGGATATTAAAAATACTCCAGACATGTGGAGCAGGAATTAGCAAAAAGACCCTTAGGGTTTTATATAATTTTTTTTTCCACATAGAAATCAAAGAAATTGGTACAGGTATGTATTGACCAGTTTATATGCTATGATTAAATTTTAGAAAACAGCCTTGAATCAGTGTTCTGATTTGATTTTCTATCATTTGGTAGGAAAAAGCTCCTGTATTTCTGAAGAGAAAGGTGAATCTGATGATGAAAAACCAAGGAAAGGAGAAAGACGATCATCCAGGGTCAGACAGGTAACTCATGTACCTCCTAAAACTTCCATCACCTCTTTGGCTAATGCTGTCGATATCTCTTCCTCTTCTGCCTTCTCAAATTATTTCAGAATTGGTGTCTCTAGATTTCTATATATAGTCATCTTCTTTCTCCTTTTTACCATCTTGTTCTTATTTTTTGTTTTTTAAATTAGATCTGCTCTGGCCTTCAGACTTCTAAGGGAATATATTTTTAAGAAACAATTACCAAAGTTGATAGGCTGGTCTATTCCTAAAGCGCATCGTTAATAAGATATAATTAATTATTCAATTAAAATTTAAAACATATGATATTAAGTGAGCAAAATCCAAAAGATTGTGGAAAAGAAATGGGAAAAAAGTTAACTATGTCAATATGATCAAAATAATCACATTAAATAATAACAGGTCAGCCCTCCATCGCCCACTACTTTCTTGATGTTCAATTTATTTATTTTTAAAGCTTGAGACTAAAAATGAACTTGTGGCAGTTTAATTATTATATTCCCTTTAGTCACTGCATTTTGATTCCTGTAAGAGCCCATATTAGTCATGCTTGTCTAATGTCACACTTCTATGTTGCTGAAAGCATGTATTGAGTTTCTCCTTCCTTTATGTGTCTTGTGAGATGTTTTTTCTCCTGTGTTGATAGTGAGCAAATATTCTTGGAACCATTGTGTATCTTTTCTTTCAGGCAAAAGCAGCTAAACTCTCTGAGGGCAGCCAAGCAGCTGAGGAGGAAGACGATCAAGAAACACCTTCCAGAAATCTGAGGGTCAGAGCAGATCGAAATTTGAAAACAGATGAGGAGGAAGAAGAAGAAGAAGAGGAAGAAGAGGAGGAGGAAGATGATGATGAGGGACAAAAATCTAGGGATGCACCAGTCTTGAAACAGTTTGAGGAAGAAGAGAGGGAAGAGATGCCCAGAGCAAAACCAGAGGAGGTGATGGATGAGAGACTTCAAACCATAAGACCCCAGGAACAGGAGGGGTTAGAGAGAGGAGGGAGAGTTACAAGGTTCCAGGAAGAGGCCAGAAGAATTCATCTGGCCAGACATCAGCAGGAGAAAGAGATGAAAACAGCTTTTCCTCTTGAGGAAGAAGAAAGACACATAAAATCTTCAAAAGGTTTAGAGGAAAAATCAAAGTCCCCTTCCCCTCCTCAACTGATTGAAGATCTGGAGAAGGCCCCTCCTGTGCTACAGCCAGAGCAAACTGCCACTGAGGAGGAGACTCCACCACCTTTACTTACCAAGGAAGCATCTTCTCCACCACTGAATGCACAGCTCCAGAGTGAAGAAGAAATAGAGCCCATGGAAGGTCCAGCGCCCCCTGTCCTCATTCAGTTATCTCCTCCTAATACAGATGCTGAGGCCAGGGAGCTCTTAATACCTCAGCATACTGTCCAGTTGGTGGGAGGCCTCTCTCCTTTGTCAAGTCCTACAGACACCAAAGTAGAACCTCCAGCAGAGAAGGTACCAGAGGAAAATGTCCTGCCTCTAGTTCAGAAAAGCACACTAGGTGACTCCTCAACCCAGAAGGGTCTTGAAACTGAGTCAGAAAAATATGCTCAACCACTCCCTCTAAAAATTGAGGAATTAGGACCGGCCAAAGGGATCACTGAGGAATCTCTGAAACAGCTATCTTTGGAACAGAAGGAAGGCATAAGGGCTTCTCACACCCTTCTCCCAAGCCACAGATTGAAACAGTCATCTGACTCATCCTCTAGCCAGTCCTCCTCATCTTCATCCTCTAGTTCTAGATCAAGATCTCGCTCTCCTGATAGCTCAGGCTCTCAGTCTCACTCACCTCCAAGATCTAAGCAGACAGGTGTATCTCGGGCACATACTCATGCCAACCCTCGTAGTAAACCCGAGATGGGCTCCAGGTCAACATCAGAGTCCAGGTCACGTTCCCGTTCTCGTTCCCGTTCAGCATCCAGCAACAGCAGAAAAGTAAGTGGAAGAATCCTGGGGGCATTGATATTCTGTCTGTACTACAGTATTTTTCAACCCCGGGAGGACATACCGTGATCTGGTGAGAATAGAAGGTTCTTTTTGTCCCCATTTTGATGATTATTCTCCCCTCATTTCAGAGTCATTTTTAATTCATTGATTTCCTAAGTAAGGGTCCTTTTTTGTCATTTTGAGACCCTTTGATTCAAGGGAAAATTGAATTCATTTATCCATCTCCTTCACTAAACTGTAAACTTCTTGAGTATATGCACATGACTTTTTAATGTGTGTATCCCAGGACCCAGCACCTAGTTGGGACTTAATAAATAATCTGTTGAGTAATCTAGGAAGTCAGGGAGTTAACTCAAAAAGGAATAAATGGAGGGACAAAAAGATCCAGAGTGTTAAATTAGGTCAGCGGAAATTGGACAACTCAGTGATTTACTAAATATGTAGCAAATAAAATGACTTGCCTTATGTTTTGTTTCTTCAGTCTCTGAGCCCCAGAGTCTCCAGGGACAGCAGCACCAGCTACACTGAAACCAAAGATCCCTCTTCTGGTCAGGAGGTTGCAACTCCACCAGTGCCACAAGTGCAGGTCCACGAGCCAAAGGAGAGGACTTCCGCTTCATCCTCTGTCCAAGTGAGGTGTATGAGCCAACCTGAGCCAGCCGAAAAGCATGTGACCCAGAGGTTTCAGCCAGAGCGGGTAAGCTGTTATACCCCTTCCCCAGAGGGAGACGGAGAACTAGGCATGGTTTTCTCTTTTGTCTTAGCTATAAAATTGAAAGGGCAATCTATACAAGGTTCAGTAGAAATGTAGAAAGTTGGGGATACCTGTTAGATTACACTTAATTCGCTTGCAACTCCCTTGTCATAAAAGGCCTACATGAGGCTGAGCAGCAGAATTCTCATCTCCAGGGTACTCAGAGTCAGTTCTCAGAACATCTTTTCTCTGCCCCAAAGGACACCTTTTCTCAGTTCCTACCAAAAAGAATTCTAATAAAATGATTGCTGGCATAGAAATTTCTTAAGCAGTATCCTGTTCCCCTTTGTGAAATGAAATGAAGATACACAGGGCTGTGTGTGGAGCTGGTACTGTGTATGTTCTGCTCTGCCTTTGACCAGCTCCAGATCAAAGAAAAGGAACCAAGCAGATTTAAGTATGTTGCTATGTTTGTTTTGCTATGTTTGCCCTGACAGGGGAGCCCAAAGAAGTGTGAAGCTGAGGAGGCAGAGCCACCAGCTGCCACACAGCCCCAAACCTCAGAGACTCAGACTTCTCACCTACCAGAATCAGAAAGGATTCATCACACTGTGTAAGTGATACATCTCAGCTGGGGTATAACAAGGAACTAGGAGTGTGGGGTAGCTTTTTACTCCCTAGGGGTTCTTTACTAAGCAGCCCTACTTTTAAAACCTGAAGGCAGAGCTTTATGTGGACAAAGGCTAGACTTAGTTACCTTGTTGGGCACTGCCTCCAGAACTTTTAAGGTAATCTGAAAAGTGGTAAGAGCATAAGGAAACCCATACTGGGATCATCTGACCAAAATAGTCAATTCCTTTAAGGAGCAGGCAGCAGAGGCTTCTGTTTCCAAACTCAAGATAGTGTAAGGGAATTGATTCAAGGCATCTTAACTCAGTCTTCAACTTACACATACCAGCTATATCTGAGCCTGGGAGCAAATCATAAAGAATATTGAGGATGTATAAAGAAGGGCACAGAAAGGTGCCAGTTTTTTAGTTTCTGTGTTTTCCATTATTACTTGCTATCATTTTATTAAGCACAGCCTATAGTTGGCTCTTCAAGCATGCGATATGGCGAAATATGAGGTCCATATTAAGTCAGAAGTTTATTCTTGGACCCCTAAGATCCTTGCTTGGGTTGATTTTACCATTTATACAGTTAGTGTGAGTTTTTCTTTCCCCTTATTTATATTTAGTCCTAGAAATACTTTGATATCAAATTAAATTTGTAATCAAACAGGTATGTCATTCATTATTCTGAGCTATTATAAATTAAGAAGTCATTGAACCAAAATTCCTGGCTTCAAAGTCTCGTGGGAAGAGAAAAGGAAAAGCATTATGTAAATAAGACTGCTTAGTTTTTAGACATCAGGAATCCTGTACTGTTCTGGTGAATATCCTGTGTGGATAGTAGGCCTGAAGTTGTGCTGTGATTCGTTGTAAATGTCATTTTACATTTTACATTGGGCCCTAGCCACTTTGACTCCAGAGCTCTCAATCTCACTGAGCAGACAGGGATAACTAAATGAAAGGGAACTCTTTGAGAGTGATGTATACATGTGACCACTTTAGCATGCAATTGGCATCTAAGTTAAAGATTTTAAGCAGCAAGGAGGAAATTTTATCCCTGGCTAAAAGCTCTGGTATTTCAAATGAGATAATACTAAGCTTTTGGTTAAGTACCCAAAAGCTTGTCTTAGTGTTAAAATCTCTACTGCCATTTGGATACAAAAGGAACACTAATACTATAAGTATGATTTTTCCCTTTGTGTAAAATCTAATAATTTACACTCTCGAGAGCTTCAGACTATCTTTTGCTCCTGATATTGGAGGGTGGTGGGCAGGTGATACGTGTTATCTCATTTCCTTAAGACTTTGATAATAGTTTTATAATCACTACGTAACTTATGCTATGGGGTTTACCCTTGCTACTGTCCATCTAAAATTCTTGCCTCTGCTGCCATCTTGTGTCCATTATATTTTTGGTTTGAAAGTCAAAAGTTCACTATTTCTTTTAAAGTTTCTGTTTTCCCCTTTTGAGTACATGATCCTTTGGAAAAGGGTTTTTCTTCTAGGACCATAAAGTGAAAACCAGCGGATTCTGGAAGGTGTCCAGGATTCCTCAGCTACACCATCGATGAGGAAATGGGGTGACACCTTCCCTTCCATATTCATCAACCAGAGATAATACATGCCCTCCCCAATCCCATCCCATGGGAGTACAGCATGTCCTTTGTATAATAGGCAGTTTCAAAGTAGGTGTTGACAACCTGCTGCTAATTGGGCCTGAGGAACTGCCTCCTATGCACCTTGAGAAGCAAGTAATTCTCTGAAAAGCTCCTTACTTGCTCTAAAACTGTGTGGGTATGTGAGATCCTGGCAACAGAACAGCACTTAGTGCTGTTTTAAAGCACCTTTATTTTTGGACTTTCATATGCAAGTCCAGGGCACTTGAAGCTTGGAGTCATACAGAATTTTTCTCCCCAGGTAAAGGTGGCTTTGATCTTCATTTTATGACTGAGGTAATTTCTTCACATTGATTCTGGCAAGGTGATAGGCAAATGGCATGTTGGGCAAATACCAAGATTGTCCCCTGTTGCCTATGAAAGCTTCCTTGGAGCAGCCTGTAGATTAGAAATGCAGTCTTCAGCTCAGGAGTAGCTCACACACATCCCTCTTAATCTACTTTCCTTCTGCCTGCCTGCCTTCCAGATGGTCTATTCAGCAGCCTAATAAAAAGACATGTCGAAAGGCCTAAACCCATAGGCTATTCTGGCATTGGATTTGGTAAAGGAATCTTTGAGAACTTTGCCTACATATCTAGAGTTCCCACTACACTGATTCACAACCCTCATCATAGTCTTAACCCCTCTAAAGTCCTAGTTTTCAGCCTGGTGACCTCTGGAGCCCTTGGCCAGTATCAAGAGTGGGATCAACAGTGCTGAATGGAAAAGACAATTTATGGCTTAACCTTGGTTTTCCTGCCTGTCTCAACAAGAAGTCACATGAGTTTAAAGGAACAGAGCTAGGACTTAGTGATTCAGTGAAGTGTTTATTAAAAATTAGACTTTACTTCAAGGACCTCTCACCACTTGGAAGAGATTGCCTAATTTTTTTGTTGTGCTTGTTAAATTCATTCTGATTCTCATTATGCCCTGAGGAATTCTAGATTTATGAGGTAAGGTATCTTTTTCATTGCTTGGAGGAGGGATTGTGACCCCTCAGATGTATTTCAGTTGAGCCCTGTCAGATCTGCCTGATGTGGATATAACAAAAACATCCTCATATAGTAGAAAATAATGGTACTCTGTTTTTACATTAAAAAGGCTGGGGTGGAGGGGTGGGGAGAACTTTGTGGCGGTAACTGTATTATCCAGCAATAGTTAATTCAAACCTGAATTCTTCCAAATACAACCTTCCTGAGTACAGACAATAGCACCTTTGGGCTCTTAGCACTCTACTTATTTGTCCCTTTCTCTGATGAGGAGGAAGGAATGGGTCCTTTAAGTCAACAGTGTAATTACTACTCCCCCGGGGACCTACAGTGCCAGTATACCAAGTGATGCATAAGAAAAAAAAGTACAATTTATTGTCATCAATAGTTTGCTCACTGAGAAATTGGTATTTAAGTCTAAGGACATAACCCAATCCACCCCACCCCAAAATCATACTGTCCTTGCTTACCCTGGAACTAGTGGGCTGCTGAGGGTATTCTGTATTTAAATCTCTTCTGCCTAAGGGTAGTCTTGTCCCACTATTGCTTGTTAAATTTCACATCAGGTCTTCTGCTCCTCATAATTTTCTACAGTAACTAAAATTCAAGCATAGATGCCTTAAGAAGTCTCCTTTTCCATTAGTTTCTCTGAATCTCATTCATATTCAGATATGAACTATAATGTGGTGTTATTAGCCTCCAAGTAGTTCTGTCCTTTTCTTCTGGGCTGCAAATGTTTTATGTGCTGTTTAATTTTGGATGGGTAACCCCCACTCCCAATTCCCATGCAGTTTCACATATTTTTCAAAGATACCAAACATTTGTGCAAGAATGTAAATAATGGAAAGGGAGATGCCCTTTTGTCTAAAAGGGACTACAAAGAAAAACTGTGACACATAGCTAACAAGGCTTCAGGAGTGTTCCAGCATGTAGATCAAGTCCCCCTTAGGGGCAACTTCAAAGATTCCTCTTTTTCTTAAGAAAATAAACTTCTTAGAGACCACAAAATTGATTATGTGGCATAGATAGCACAAACTCACTGTGTCTGAGGAAGGCCAAGGAACATGGTAAAATTCTTAACTCTTGAAAAAAATGAGAGAATTTCCAATAAAAGAAAATTCTTCCTCCAAGGAAGCTACTTCTAGTGGGGCATATTGGCAGCTGAAGGGGTTTAGAACAATTGATGGACAGGAAAAGTTTATTTGAGGATGTTTGAAGTAACAGTTGTTGTGGAGCAACATTGGGAATTTTATCCAAAAAATTTTTTAAGAAAGCTTTTAGTTCAGCAAAGCGTTTATTAAAGTGTCTACTTGGTACCCACCGGGGCAACCTAATTCAGAAATATTTCCGGAGCATTTCTCTGTGTTAGGACTTGGGCTAGGGGCCAAGGGCTGAAGTCCCTGACCTTGAGGAACTCTGCATGGTGGAGTTAAGGGGCAAGTAAACCCATGGTTTATATAGAATAATGAGGGCATTGCTTGAGAACCTCAAGCTGAATGCCTTTGCATCACAGAAAGAGTAGTCTTCTCTGAGGAAATTCAAAGAAAGTTCCATAGGTGGCATCAAATGAGGTAATGGCTTATTAAAATGTGTGTGTTTGTTCATAGTTACCTTGACTTGGGGTGTCCTCCAAGCAAGACTCTTTGAGAGCAAACTTTTATGCCACTGTTCCATGAAATAGGTATTATTATTCTCCCCACTTCACAGATTAAGATTCAGAAAAACAGGATCAGGAAGTTGCCTAGTATCACACAACTTGTATAGGATTGGCCCCTAGCCACTTTGACTCCAGAGCTCTCAATCTCACTGAGCAGACAGAGACAACTAAATGAAAGGGAACTCTTTGAGAGTGATGTATACATGTGACCACTTTAGCATGCAGTTGGTATGTAAGTTTAAGATTTTAAGCAGCAAGGAGGAAATTTTATCCCTGGCTAAAAGTTATGGTATTTCAAATGAGATAATGCTAAGCTTTTGGTTAAGTACCCAAAAGCATGTCTTAGTGTTAAAATCCCTACTGCCATTTGGATACAAAAGGAGCACCTTCTGTAGTTAACAAATGAGCATTTTTGGATGGCTAGAATCAGCTTCCCATTTCACATTTAGTCTGGTGAAGATGCCTATGGTTAATATTTTCCATTCAGTCCCCACACACTTTGTGCCCAGATCACCACCACCCCACATAACTGCTCAATTACTTCAGTTTCTTATCTGCTTCAGAGCCCTCAATTGGAGCCCTTGCTCCAAGAAGTGGCCTTCAAGCTTCTCCCCCCAAGGTCCTCTTGCCCAGTTTACCTTTCCCTTTCTGGCTCCAGTGGCCCCTGGGGCAGGGTTACCTTAATTAAAGACTCTGTGAAACAAAGTTGTCTGTCAGTCTCTTCAGGACACCTATCCCCTACTCCTACTGGTAATTCAAAAAGGAACTCTCCTTAGCCACTCCTTCCACCATCCCTGGAGAAAGGACAGGTTGGAGTAGTAACACGTGGTCATTGGTCCAGGTGAGCAGCCAGTCAACTATAGTGGTTGGAGAGTGCCAGTTCTCATCCCACCTCCCCTCTTTGTACTGCTGTCTGGCTGATCTGGTTTCAGTGTTCCATGCCTGGCTTCTTGGATAGAGGGAGGTGGACACTGAAGACTGCTCATGCATGCTCTTTCATTCTGTGTCTCTTTCATCTTTGGCTTTGTTATTATCCTCTAATCATTTTTCTCTCCCAGCTCTGCTGTTCCTCTTCTATTCTCTGGAATCTTCCAAGCAGGCAGCTGTAGGCTGTAACTTTGTCCTCTCTACTCAGCCCCCTCCGCCGCCCCCTGGGAAGACAAGGAGAGAGCACCCTCTCTCTGTGGGGTTGGGCCACAGTTGCTGTTGTAATCCGAGAAAAGGAGGAAAAGGGCCAGGCTTACTGAGCCAGCAATGTGCTCCCTGCGGCCTGCCAAGGGATAAGAACCTTGCTCACTCAGTGCCCTCCCTCTTTTATTTCCCCTCCCTTGCTGCAGCAGGGCCCTCCCCCATCCGCGCACACGGGCTGCTGGGTAAGTGGCAAGATGGCTCCCCTGCATGTCTCCGGCTGATCGCCGCCGCTCCGCCAATACAATAGAGCCAGCCACTACCAGCAGCCTGGCCCTCTTCCTCCTCCTCCTCCAGAGAGACCAATCCAGCCGAACTCGGGGTTTGCCGTGAGGACCTAACGCTTATCTCTTAAAAGCCAGATCTGTTTTAGCCTCCCCTCACCACCACCACCTCCCCTTCCATTTACCATTTTTTGGATCCCCAGTTGCTGCATCTTGGTTTTCTCCTAAGGATTGGGTGGCTGGGGAGGAGGTGGTGGGATCTGGGGACAAGGAAGGTTTTTTGGGGTTTTTTTCCTTTCTTTTTTTTTTTTTTTTAGGATTTTTTTGTTTGGTTTTTGTTATTTCTTCCATTCCAGAAAGGGATAAACAGCACTTCCAGGGGGAGAAAAAAAATCATGTTATCAGAAAGCAAAGAAGGGTGAGAGCTTCACTTTCCCATGTATCCCTTTTCCCCACTCCTCCGGCCCACCTCGTCTTCCTTCTCTTCCCAAGGCTTTCATTCTGCCTTCGTTTTGGTTTGTTTTCAGTCATTCTGCTTTCCCCCTTTGTCCTTCCTGTCCGACTACCAGTTGGCCTTACTTGCCCTCTTCGTATGGGAAATAGGTTGTTTTTGAATAAGTCTTTTCTTTAGATTTAGGCAGTTGAGTCTCCTGTTCCTGTGGGGGCCTGTTAGCTGGGGGCACAGTTCCAATTTTCCCCTCCCCCTTCCCGTACATCTCTCCCTGCCCGCCCTGGATAGGCTGTCCTGACCTCTGAGTGTCAGCCTGTCGGGAATGCTGAGTTTTCTGCTGGTGGTGATCAGCCTGGGGAGGCCTGGTTTCCCTTCTCAGACATAGGCCCCTGATTATCCTGATTGTGAGTTTTTTCCCCATGTTTGGGTGGTAGTGGGGGTGAGGTGAGAGGTAGAAATTAATGATGAAGACAGAAAAAAGGTGATAGTATATCTAAAGTGAATCTCTGAGATTCATTG
This sequence comes from Manis javanica, assembly GCF_040802235.1. Classification (NCBI taxonomy): domain Eukaryota; kingdom Metazoa; phylum Chordata; class Mammalia; order Pholidota; family Manidae; genus Manis; species Manis javanica. The sequence continues at coordinate 74,557,797 of NC_133163.1, forward strand.
CCTGAAATGGGAGCTAAACTTGTGTGATTCAGAGGCAGGGGAGTGGGTTTAGGGATTGTGTGGGGGAGGGTGTGTCCTGACTGGGAGGCCTGCTCTCTTTATCTCTTGGAAGTTGGAATAAGGGAGAGGGAGAAACTGGGTGAAAGCCGAATGTAAGAACAATTTCTACACCTCTGAGCAGGTAAAAGTGGCTGGATTCTTCTCTTGAGCTTTCAAACTCTCACTGGCAGTTTTAGTTTTTCCTTTTGTATGAGAGAGGGTCCTTGTTGAAGCTTGAACTCTCACCAGCCCTACTTTCCCTGCAGCTCCCAAGGCCCCACTGTTTCTCTGTTCCTGGTGTTTTCAGACCCTGTGGGTCAGTAGGCTTTTACTTACCAAGCAGTTGATTAAACACAAGGTTAGGATCATTTGCCACATCCAGGGCCATTCTTTCCTGTCTTTAAAGAACCAGGCTTCCCATAGTTAGTCATGCAATTTTGTTAAATAAAGGTGCCTGTGGCCAAGGGTAGGAAAGCTACAGGATTATGGGTAAATCCCAGCCACTTTCAAGATTCTGTTTTCAGAGGGCCATGTTTCTCCTGTTCATATAAGATGAATTACCTAAGAAAACTTGGAGTCCTGACCCCACCCATCACAGCTTTATCCCATCTGGGCAGTGGGTGAATGTGGCTGCTGTAATCTCTGCTCTTTCCCCAGGGAAAAACAGTTTCTCACCATTCCTGTAGGGTCTGATATGCAAAGCAGCCATCCCAATCCCACCCAAGTGATGAGGCATGGGGGTTTCCTAACCCCAAATCTAACGTCTTGCTCTTTCTTCCCCTTGGTTCTTCCCTTCCCCCCTAACCTCTCCCCATACTGTCAGTGAGAAGAAGGAGGAAGTGACCATGGATACAAGTGAACACAGACCTGAAAATGAGGTTCCAGAGCTCCCCGTGCCTATTGCAGACCAAGTCAGCAATGATGACCGCCCAGAGGGCAATGCTGAGGACGAGGAGAAAAAAGAGGTAAATATGCAAGCCACCAGTTGGGGTGGGTGGGCAGGAGTGAACCTAGGGGAAAGAGTTGATCACTCTGGTGATCCCTCTTAAAGCAGTGGGATAGCTTAAGGAAGGGACTAGGCAGAGACTAGGATCAGGATAAGGCCATGAGAGAATTCGCTGGTTTAGCAAGGGAGACCCCTTGTGATGGGGACAGGGCTCTTTTCATTTCTCTTTCCTTTTTGGGGAAGTAGTGCAGTCAGGATTTCTCTGAAGTTTAACTAGCAGGAAAGTCAGTTAATGTCCCTTTAACTTAAAACCCAGGTTCAGCTTTCCCTGCCACCTTCTGGAGCTTCTTCCTGTTGGTAACTCTTTAAGCTTTCCCTCCTTTTTAAAAACCTGTTGGAGCTCAACGCCATCTAGTGGGCTTTCTTGGTTCTCAGCTACCAGCCATGCTGAGGAATTTTTGCTCCTCATCTGCCCCCCAGTGGTCTCATTGCAGAGATGTAGCTACTTAGAAGCCAGCATCTGAGGGGGTTATGTGAAGTGCCCTTCTCCATTTCTGTGACCCCTCTACCTCCTTTTGTGGCATATATGTGATCTTGTGTCCTGTGCCCAATTCAGGGGGCTCCTCCCATCAGAGCCAGCGAAGTCTTCTTGGCTCCTAAGGGAAGAGGAAGAATTTAGCTGGGTTTGAGAGTAGGGCAACAGGGTGGGAGGGACTGTTGCGTGTGTAGCCTTTCTTTGGTGTGTGTTGCGGGGGTGGGGGCCGGTGAAAGTGATTTGATGTGCAGAATATTATTTATTACAAGGTCCTTCTTCCCCGTAAAACTTTGTCCAAGTACCTCATGTACGGTAATCCGCCCGTAAAATATAACCCTGCCCAACTGGCCAATCGCTGATGCCGCCTCTTCCTCTGGACCCACCCGCTGCTACTGAGCTGCCCAATCAGAGCCGAGTCTGCTATCCAGGTGTCTTGGCCAGAGGGGGGCATGTATATGGGATCCTGTGATGGGCCCTCTTTTGCCTCCCTGCCTTGCTTACATCAGGGGGCCAAGAAGAGCACTGTTCTGGAGAGACTTGTATTGAAAAAGCAAAAAGCATTTGGAAAGGGGTGGACTTGCATCATCTCCCTATTTGGGACACCCCAAGAAGAGCTTGTGTCAGTGCTGGGGCGCCTGCCCACATGCCCTTACCCTTTTGAGGACTGTGGGTCGCCTTGTTTGCTACAGACTGTTGGGATCCCTGTATAGGGCACCAAGATCTCCTAAAGAGTCAGTGTTTGTGATCACAGTGCCATGCTGTGGAGTACCGAGTGGGGCTCTCTGCTTAAGCTGTGACGACTAAGAACCCTACAGAGAAGTCTAGGGTCTGAGCCCAGGGATTTAATGCTGATGACAGGCCAGACCATGTATCACCACTTGCTCATCAGATGGACTTTCCTTTGGTCCCTGTTGTCCATGGTAAAGGACAGCATGTTGGTTGCTCCAACTTCTCCTCCATCCCTGGAGGCAGGGACTCATCCATCCACCTGCCTGGAACACTGTCTCAGCTGGAGTCCCTGAGGAGATGCCACACACAACTCTAAGAAGAAAAGTGTTCTGACCTTGCTGCTGAATGTGTGCCAGGTCCTGGGGCTCTCCACCTACCCCCAGGCCACCTTCATCAGAGGCTCCATGATCCCACTCGGTGAGAGGACCCCCTCCCCAGTTACAGGCAGAGGAGAAAGGGGTTCTGGAGTCATCATCTGGATTCCAAGTATTGGGTGGTGGTATTGTTGCAGCTTGCCACTGGTGGACATAGGGTCCTGCCTGACTCTCACGATGAAAGGCCAGGACCATTCCTGCTACTCACAGGCCGTCTCATCAGGGACTGCAAGATGATGCCCCTACAGGGCTGGGACTGATGTCTCTGCCCCTTTTCCCCTGTACCCCTCGCTGAGCCTGGCCACCGCCAGTGAACTGTCTTGACATCATGGAAACTGGGCAGCGTCCCCTCACACGTTTCCCTCCCGCCCCCCCTGCGCCCCTGGGAGGACTCTAGCAGTGCCGCGCTGACTACCACGCCGTGCGCCCACCTTTTTTGCCAACCCAACCCCCCACCAATTGCACAGCGCCTAGCAGGGAGGGCTCATTCTGATTGGACCGGCGGTTGACTAGATACAGTACACAGTGAGGTGCGATTGGCTGAACTGAAGATCCCAGGTGTGAGATGGTACCTGGAACATTTGTCATATTCCTAGTTTATTTCTTTATTTTCTTCTTCTTTTCCTTTTTTTTAAATCTTTTAATTTTTTTCCTTATCTTTATATTTCTGATTTCTTTATTGGATTTATTTGTTTGGTTCATGTTTTTAATGTTTTAATTAAGACCTTTTTTTTTCTCACTAACTTACCCATCAAGAGCAGCCTGGCTAGGGGTCAGGCTAGCCCTTAACAGAGACCAAGGAGACTTGGTTAGATGATACAATCGGGGCGGGGTTGGGGGGTGGATGGGGGAGAGGGATTTCATGAAGAGGGTCCTGTCCTACCCTTTAGAAGGGTGGTAGGTCTTAGTTTTCCCAGAAATAAGCACCTGAATCTAAAAATATTCTATTTCCCTTTTCTTTCTCTTTTTTTGCTTTGTTTATAGTCTTTCTCCCACTGAGTATTTGGGGTAGAAACTTGCTTGAAAGCAAGTTCGAAAGTTTCTGGTCCTTGGCAGAGCCCCTAAGGCTTAAGCCCTGGTTGGAGAGGAAACAGTAAGGCTCTGCTAGATCTCCAAACAGTGCTTGGAAGGTCGGAGACTCCCTAAGGATAGTCTGCCCTAAAGAAAAACTTTTTTTTTTAACCGAAAGCACCTTTAAAGTCTTTCTGCTGGCACTTGGCTCAGTAGCCTCATCTCCAGTGCGTCTGGTGCTGCCCTTCTTCATGTTGTGGTGGGGGGTCTAGGCAGTCTGGACAGTCAACTGCCCTAGCGACTCAAAGCCACTGTCCATGGATGTAGGGCTGGACATTGAGAAATGGAGGAGGGTTACCTCATTGCAGTTGCAATCCCAGAATTGGTTTTCCTTGTTTCCTCGTGTCTCCTCGAGTTAACGAGGAAGATGCAGGAAGACTAGATAGTCTGGTTCTGGACACAGCTTGTTGGACCTTGTGTCCTCAACCTGTAGAGACAGTGGGAGAGAGAGCACATGACTGATGCCTTTCAGAGGCTGGGAGGCTGCTGAGTTTTCTTTGCTGGCTTATTTCTGGTTAAGCTAATACACAGGTGTGGTATGGCCTAGATGACTTTTCCCTGCTGTGATGTTTGGTTTTATTTTTTTCTCTAACTTGCATTGATTCTGCTTCGTTTTTGCCGTTTGCCGCTTCTGTTTTGGTCTCTGTCTGTCTCTGTGTCTCTCTTCTCTGTGTCTTTGGAAGCTATGCTAAGACTATCCCATCTAACCTCCTTCCCCCCTCTCTGTGGGGTGTGTCTCTTTCTCTTTTTTTTTCCCCCTTTTCTTCTCTATACAGAGCTCGCTGCCCAAATCATTCAAGAGGAAGATCTCCGTTGTCTGTAAGTCTAGCCCCAAATCCTTGATAAAAACGGGGAATACCTAAAAGTCAGAGTTCACTGAGAAATAGACTCCCATTCTCTCTTGGTGGCATTCTTGGGTCACCTCCATCCCCACCCCACCACCTCCACCCAGCAAATCTACATCTTGGTGTACATAAGGTTCCATTTTGAAATGTAAAACTTTTGAAAATCCCTGCCATTTTTCCCCAGTCACATTTCTTTCTTAACTCTAATGAGATACACTGAGATGTCTTATCATTTCCTATCTAGTCCTACATGTGTTTATTCTTTCAGATATCTGAACCCTCAGAACCAGGAGTGGGTATGAGGGACTGCTGTATAATGCTTACCAGTTTGTGCTTTATTCTAAGAGAGCATCTGAGAAAATGAGAGTGCCCCACACCTCAAACAGTAACATTTTTAACATTTTCACAATTTCTAATTAACGAAAGTGATAGATGTTCATAACTTAAATGCCACTCTGTACTGTGAAAATTAACCTAAAGCATGACCAGATCGCATCATGATCTTATATTAGCTTTACTTCAGATATCACACAGCCTTGTTTTTTCTGTATCTCCATGTACTTCTCAGTGTGTCTTCCCCAGTACTTGAGATATTTCTACCACTAAGAGTCTGAACTGCTCACCAACCTAGTTGCCCCTCCCTTGTTGCTCCAGAGATCAGTAGTTTTCATCTGTCAGGAAATGACTCCAGTTCTTTTCTTGCTCACTCTGAGGCATGGTTTCCCCAGGTAGTTTTCTTAAGTTAACCTTTTATTAAAATAATAGTCCATGTCCATCTGTGAGTGTTTTGTGACCCAGAAGAGGGCCTGAGACTGACTAACCATTGGGTCGTATTTCTTGGGGACAGCAGCAACCAAGGGGGTGCCAGCTGGAAACAGTGACACAGAGGGAGGCCAACCTGGTCGGAAGCGGCGTTGGGGAGCCAGCACAGCCACCACACAGAAGAAACCCTCCATCAGTATCACCACTGAGTCACTCAAGGTGAGGTGGAGATGCTGGGGAAGGGAGGATGAGACATGCTGAGGTGGGAGTAGACACGGGCCCAGTGTAACGGGGTGGGGGGTATCTGTGTCCCAGAGCCTCATCCCCGACATCAAACCCCTGGCGGGGCAGGAGGCGGTTGTGGATCTTCATGCTGATGACTCCCGCATCTCTGAGGATGAGACAGAGCGTAATGGTGATGATGGGACCCATGACAAGGGACTGAAAATATGCCGGACTGTCACTCAGGTGAGGCTTCTGCACCCGTGTCAGGGAAGGGAGCAGTGGGCACACAGCAGGCAACTGAGGGAGGAACTGTGGTGGCCTTGTAGAAGGGAACTCTCCCATCTGTGCAGAGGGTTGGGTTGAATGGCCCTTCAGTGCATCAGCAGATGACCACATCCAAGCTTTGCCTGTAATAAATAGTGTATTAGAGCACAGCCACACCAGTCTCTTCACTGCGGTTGGGCTGTTTAAGTGCTTTAATGTCAGAACTGAATAGTGAAGCAAACTGTATGGCTCACAAGGCCTAAAATACTTATTTTCTTTCTCTATACAGAAAACATTAGCTGACTCCTGCCATAGTTTTCCTCATAGCGGAGTTAAGGCATTATCAGTCCCAGGGTCTGGTAGAGGTGACCTTAATAGTGAAATCCCCTTCCAGTAGAAGGAACATAGTAGGTTGAGTATACCACTCTCTTTCAGGAAAGCAGAAGCTGAAAAGAATGTTTTCAGTTTGGTGTTTAAGAAGCCCTCTGTTATCTGATACCTTACAGGTGGTCCCTGCAGAGGGACAGGAGAATGGGCAGAGGGAAGAAGAGGAAGAAGAGAAGGAGCCTGAAGCAGAAGCCCCTAGGCCTTCCCAGGTTTCAGTAGAGGTGGCCTTGCCCCCACCTGTGGAGCATGAAGTAAAGAAAGGTGGGTGAAGTGTTAGGAGTGAAGCATAACACAGCTCCTTGATTTCCCAGGGCCCTTTTTTGGACCTCTTCTAGAGCATTTAATGTTTTCTATCTTGTATTACAGTATTTTACATGTCTGTCCTACATCCCCTCTCCTAGTTATTAAGCTGTTTGAGGGCTAGATCCACATCTGCTCAACCTTGACTCTCCACAGTGAGGAGACTGGCCTAGACAGTGCTGTCACATTCTACATGCTCAGCATAATTAGATGGAGGGGTCATGCTTGATAGGAAATAAGAGTCAGACATGAGAGGCGAAAGAGCCAGCATTGCTCCCTACTGAAAACCATTTGTGTCCTCTCATTGATAGTGACTTTAGGAGATACCTTAACTCGACGTTCCATTAGCCAGCAGAAGTCTGGAGTTTCCATTACAATTGATGACCCAGTCCGAACTGCTCAGGTGCCGTCCCCACCCCGGGGCAAGATCAGTAACATCGTCCACATCTCCAACTTGGTAAGTCACTACTCCACAGTGCAGCTTTGTTCAGTGATTAGGAGTCTGAGCTTTGGACTCATGCTGCTTAGGTTTAACTCCTAGACCTGCCATGCACTTACTCATTGACTCTGAGTGAGTCATGTTACCTCACAACCTGTCTCATCTGAAAAGTTGGAGAAAAAAGCATCACCCTGCAGGGCCGGCCATCTTGAGGATTTGCAGAGAACCTGGGACAGGATGTCTCAGTGTTGCCGCTCTTCTCACATTCCTACAAGAGGGTTTCTAACCTCTGCCCTATAACCTCTCACTCAAACTTGGAAGCCATACTCCTGTGCCAGCAGCTTGGGAAATCTTAAGACTTGTTATGTGAGCAGTATTCTTGCCTTCCTCAAGACCCTAAAACTCCATTTTCATTGACAGGTTCGTCCCTTCACTTTAGGCCAGCTGAAGGAATTGTTGGGTCGTACAGGAACTCTGGTGGAAGAAGCCTTCTGGATCGATAAGATCAAATCTCACTGCTTTGTAACGGTGAGGGGAAGAAGCTGATTCTCTAGGCTATGGCATTTATTTCCTTTTGTGACCAATGTGGGCAGATTTAAGGGCATATTGGCAAGTGGGAGGGATTGAAGGCCTGTTGTGACCCTCTGCCTTCTCCCTTCCTCCACCAGTACTCGACGGTAGAGGAAGCAGTCGCCACCCGCACAGCTCTACATGGTGTCAAATGGCCCCAGTCCAATCCCAAATTCCTTTGTGCTGATTATGCTGAGCAAGAGGAGGTAAGAAACCTAGGGAAAGACAGGAGGGTAGGGGCAGGGGAGGCCACTATCTGCTAGATTCCAGCTGAGATCCTGGCCAAACCTGCAGTTACTGAGATGCCTTCTCCCTCTCCTCCCTCCTCTTCGGTTCCTTTAGTTGGACCATGGGGCTCTGAAGTCTCTGTGCCCTGGTACTTGGGCTCCTCAGTGGGAGTGATATCATCTCTATCCTGACTGTCCTTGTCCCTCCTCTACCCACAGCTGGATTATCACCGGGGCCTCTTGGTGGACCGTCCCTCTGAAACTAAGACAGAGGAGCAGGGGGTACCACGGCCCTTGCACCCCCCGCCCCCACCCCCAGCCCAACCACCACAGCACCCCAGGGCAGAGCAGCGGGAGCAGGAGCGGGCGGTGCGGGAACAGTGGGCAGAGCGGGAACGGGAAATGGAGCGGCGGGAGCGAACTCGATCAGAGCGTGAATGGGATCGGGACAAAGTTCGAGAAGGGCCCCGTTCCCGATCACGGTCCCGTGACCGCCGCCGCAAGGAACGTGCGAAGTCTAAAGAAAAGAAGAGTGAGAAGAAAGGTACTTAGCTGTGGGGCACACGTACCCACTAGTAAGGGGGAAAGGGACACAGTGTCTTTTATGCATCAAGCCTGACTGACTTCTTCCACCTCAGAGAAAGCTCAGGAGGAACCACCTGCCAAGCTGCTAGATGACCTTTTCCGGAAGACCAAGGCCGCTCCCTGCATCTATTGGCTGCCACTGACTGACAGCCAGGTGAGTTCTTGCCTTCCTGCCCTGCTCAGCTGGGTCCAGGCTTGGGGCACTGTAGGGGGAAAGTGAGTAGGCCCAGGTTTTGGCTTCGGACAGTGAGTGAAGACACTAAGCATCACAGGAGGCAGTGTTAAGAACCAGTTGACAAGCATATGGTAGAGAAGCCAGACCTAGGACGGTGAAGATAGGCACAGACAGGAGCTGTTTGTGTAACCTAGGAGCTGACTGTGTCAACCACACATAATGGAGATCGATTTCAGTTAGCTGAGAAATCCATGTTTTATAAACTCTTTCTCTGCTTTTTAATTTTGAGTTTTTGGCTTGAAATTTAAGTTCTCGGCAATGGGCCTTTTGGGAAGTTTAGGCTTATGATTACTCAACTAAAGAGAAAAGATGTGTCCATATCTGGGTAGCTCAGGAAATAGATGCCAGGCTTGGATGGTGCCACTACCTGTTGGAGGTCTCAACAGTGAAAACCTGGAGGGACTGGGGCTTTGCGGCAAGGACAGATGTGATTGCCTTAACAGCAAAGCTGACACCCTGAGTTAGAAGAGTGGAGTCCAGGTGCAGATCGACAGTGCAGGACTGATGTAAGCAGGGCTGAGGTCTCTGTCTGCTACCTTCCCTGCCTACTACAGATTGTTCAGAAGGAGGCGGAGCGGGCTGAGCGGGCCAAGGAGCGGGAGAAGCGGCGAAAGGAGCAAGAAGAAGAAGAGCAGAAGGAGCGGGAGAAGGAAGCAGAGCGTGAACGCAACCGCCAGCTAGAGCGGGAGAAACGTCGGGAGCATAGCCGGGAGCGGGACAGGGAGAGGGAGAGGGAGAGGGAGCGAGACAGAGCAGACAGAGGGGATCGAGATAGGGATAGGGAAAGGGACCGGGAACGAGGCAGGGAGAGGGACCGCAGAGACACCAAGCGCCACAGCAGGAGCCGGAGTCGGAGCACACCTGTGAGGGACCGGGGTGGGCGCCGCTAGCTGGGAAAACACTAGGGAGAACTGCAGGCATCAGCCACCCTGTTCCCAGGGGGTTCAAGGCCACAGGGGATAGATACAATCTCCACAACCCTGAAACCAGGGTGTCACACCATTTGCCCAGTGCTGAAATAGGGTTGCCACTTGTCCCTGTATTGGAACAGTGGCCGTCTTTCCCCTGCCTGCCCACCCTCCATAGCCTATCTCTTGGGACTTAACCCTCTCCTCCCTCTCATTTCCCATTAAGTCTGTGAGAGGGAAGAGGTAGGTGAGGAGGATGGTTGGCCCAGAGCTGGGGAACAGCAAGGAGCCCAAACCGCTTTCATTTTTCCTCCATCATGCTCACCTCCTTTGGGTACTTACTCTAAATGCCCGAATGGGAACAGCTGGGGCCAGGACTGGGTCACCTATGAGCTGAATCAGCATCTCCTCCTGAGTCCCAGGGCCCCTGCAGTTCCCAGTCTCTTCCTGCAGCCCTGCCTCCTGCCCACCGGTTCCACTTTATATCCACCTTTTCCTTCTGTTCAATTTTTATTTTTATTTTTTTTATTATTAAATGATGTGGTCTATGGAAAATAATAAAAATCTGACTTAGTTTTAACTGGTGTGTGAGTGGCTATCCTTGGTCAGGGCCTGGGTGAGAGCCTAATTGAAGTGGATGGCTGTAGCATGGAGCCAGCATTGCTTCGTTCCACACAGGCCTACTGCCGCTTCCTAGGCCCACCCTCTACTCTATACCTTGGCTCTAACCACACCACTACTATGGCTCTTCACTGGACTACGAGGGAAAGACGGTGGAAAAAGGGTCTTTCCAGGTTCCCAGTCCTGAGCTCCATGTATTTGGTCACCTGCTCGCCACCCTCAACGTGCCTCCCACGGCTGCCACCAGGGGGCGGCAGCCGTTCACTCAGTAGACTCCCTACCTCTGTCCTCTCACGCCTCTGATGCCTCGGTCCCTGACCTGTCCCTGGGCCCGGCCCGCAGACTCCCTGAACCCTTCTGCCGTGTTGCTCACCCCCGACCGCCAGCTATCGTGCCCTGCACGGGCTCCTGAAATGCCGCCGCCTTGGGTCGGGGTCCACAGCCGCCCAAAGGCAGGTCCAGGGAGGGAGGAACGGGGCCTCTGCAACAGACTCCTAAATCCCAGTCTCACCGCGCGCTAGCCCTTCGCCCCGCTGCAGGAGGGCGTGTGGGCCGCTTCGCGTTCCAGGGTGCACCCTCCCTGCCCTGCCAGCTCTTGGAAATGTCCTGGCGCCGTGGCCCGAACGTTCTCCCGCCCGGCTTTCCCGCCGGGCGCTGCAGGACTGACCCAGGAGGAGCGCCGCATCTGTATGCGCCCGGCAGCCCGGCAGCTCCGAGGGGGCGGGCGCCAGGCGCCGTCCCCGCCCCCGCCGCGCGGGCCCGGGCTGACCGGGGAGGGTCGGAGGCTGGGCTCTCTCCCGCGCGGCGCGGAGCCGGCTCGCTCCTCCGCAGGCGGAGCCTCATTCCCCCGCCCCCTCCGTCTCGCTCCCTTGTTCTCTCCGGGGCCGCTCAGACCTGCAGCGGAGCCGCGGCTCCCGCTCCGATCGGCTTGGGGCTGCGCCCCCGGGACCCAGCGACTGGGGCGGGTGGGGACGCTCACCGCGGGGCTGCGCTCCTCGGCACTGCCAGGTAAGAGCGCCTGCCCTGGAGCCCCGGGTGGGGAATCGGCGGAGGGGCAGCGGGGGGCCCGCAGCCTGCGGTTGTCTTCAGAGCCGTGCGCTCCGCGGCTGGGAGCCCACTGCCGGCTCCCTTCTCCCGCGCTCCACCTCTTTCCCTTCTTGCTTCACATCTCTCCCTCTTTTCCCATTTTCCTCCCCCTTGATTTCTCTTCACCCTGCCTCCTGTCTTCCTGTTTGCCTCCTCTGCCCCTTCCCTCTCTCTCCTGCTCGGTCTTTCTCCATCTCCTCTTCGTCTTTGCCTTTTCCTTCCTCTACCTTTCTTTCCTTTCCTGTCTTTCTCTCTTCCTTTTCGCGCTCTCCTTTCCGTCCCCTATGCCTCCCCTCGCCTCTCCTATTCCCTTCCCGCTATCCGGTTTCCCACTCCTCTATCCCTTTTCTTCGCTCAGTCCCGCCTCCCTCTCTGTCCCCGGCGCCCCTCCGGCTTCCCTCTTCCCTCGGGAGGGAAAGGACTGTCAGGTGTGTGTCTGCTCTGGAGGAGGAGGGGCGGTAGCCACAGCTACCTGAACGTCCCCCCTAGGAGGAGAGGGAGGAGACAGCAGCAGGCAGTATCTTCTCTCTCGCTCCCTTCCCGCAGCCGCTCCTGGCTGCCCCCTCTCCCAGAAAGAAGTTCCGGTCTCAGCCCGCAGCTGAGGGCTGCCTCTGCCTGCCCATCACACCTGCTGAGAAAGCCCCCTGCTCCCCGCCCACCCATTCCCAAACCTGGAACCTATGACTTCTGTGTGCCTTTCAGACACCCAGCCTGCTTCATTTAGTCTCTTTCCTTCTGTCTCTTGCTGCCTTTCTGTCTATGTCTCTGCCGGACAGTCTGTGGGTGTTGGTCTCACTCTCTGTCATATTGTCTCTAGTCTCTGGATTTGCCTCTGCCCCCCCTCCAGTCTCCTGGCCCTGTCCCCAACTCTACCCCCTCTTCTTTCAACTCTGGTCCCCCAATCTGCCTCATGGCCAGGCCCCTTCAAGGACTTCAGCTGGCAGTACAGGCTGGGGGCCAGTTCTGGGGAGGTGGGGTTCCCCATGGAGGAGGGACTTACATAGGGTCTCCACCCTGTTTTAGCTACACTCTATGTCATCTCTCAGCCTGACCCAAGATACCGAGACCACACCTCCATGAATCCCAGCCTCTGGGTTTGAAGCCCTTTTCCTGATAGCCCCCATCTCCTCCAGCCCTCTGGCTTTATGCCCAACTAGGGAGGACAGGGGCCAGGTTTGGGGTTCCAAACCCTCCCAGCATGGCCTCTCATTTCCCCAGCTTCTCCACTCAGAGTTGACTGGCTGGAGATTTATCAGCTTGAAGGGCTGGAGGTGAATACAGGCAGAGCCTGGATAGAAGGAAGGATCAGACTGTCCGCTCTGCCTTAGTCTGGGTACTAGGCAGTGGGGTATCTGGTTCCTTGGAGGTCTCAGCTTCAGCATTTAACTTTGGTGGGGGAAGAAATAGGGGTTTCCTTTAGTGTGAACAACTACCTGTCTTGCAGGTGTGGATCCATGGGGTAGACCCAATGCATCGGCCCCCCTGCCCAGCCAGCTCATGTCTCAGCACCCAGGGGCAGTGAACTCCCTGGCTGGAGCCCAAACATGTGGGGCCTGGTGAGGCTCCTGCTGGCCTGGCTGGGTGGCTGGGGCTGCATGGTGTGCCTAGTAGCCCCAGCCCGGGCCTGGGCAGGGTCCCGAGGGGGCCCAGGACCAGCACTGCTGCGGAATCGAAGGAGCTGGGTCTGGAACCAGTTCTTTGTCATTGAAGAATATGCCGGTCCAGAGCCTGTCCTTATTGGTAAGGTAAGGAGCAACCCCTCCCATGTCTACCCTGACTCTTGAGGCCCTTAGGCCCTGCCCTGCAACTTCGTCACTTCTGCAGTGACCTTGGTCGCTCAGGACTCCCACGCTCCACCCAATCCAAGACTTAGATTCTTCAACCTTCTGTCCCTCTGCTTGGAATGCACCCCCATTTTTCCCTGACTCCTACAGCTTCACTCAGATGTGGATAGGGGCGAGGGCCGCACCAAGTACCTGCTGACCGGGGAGGGGGCAGGCACCGTATTTGTGATCGATGAGGCCACAGGCAATATCCATGTCACCAAGAGCCTTGACCGGGAGGAGAAGGCACAGTATGTGCTACTGGCCCAAGCTGTGGACCGAGCCTCCAACCGGCCTCTCGAGCCCCCATCAGAGTTCATCATCAAGGTGCAGGACATCAACGACAATCCACCCATCTTTCCCCTCGGGCCCTACCATGCCACAGTGCCGGAAATGTCCAATGTTGGTGAGCCTCCCAGGTCCCATCCCCTGGAGCACTCTCACCCCTCCTTCCCTCTCTGCTTTCTGTCCCAGAACCCACCTCTTTCATTTCAGCCCTCTCCTGTCTAGGCCCCCTCATCTGCTGGTCTTCCCCACCCAGCCCTGCCCTTGCTGAGTGGGGTGCCGGGATCCCCCACAGGGACATCAGTGATCCAGGTGACTGCTCACGATGCTGATGACCCCAGCTATGGGAACAGTGCCAAGCTGGTGTACACTGTGCTGGATGGACTGCCATTCTTCTCCGTGGATCCCCAGACTGGTAAGGATAGAACTCAGGAGCTTGTGGGGCAGCCATGGGCACAGGTGCCCCTGACCAGTCCTCTCTCCCTAGGAGTGGTGCGCACCGCCATCCCCAACATGGACCGGGAGACACAGGAGGAGTTCTTGGTGGTGATTCAGGCCAAGGACATGGGCGGCCACATGGGGGGGCTGTCGGGCAGCACTACAGTGACGGTCACCCTCAGCGATGTCAATGACAACCCCCCCAAGTTCCCTCAGAGTAAGGAGCCAGTGCTGCCGCTGAACCATCCTTTGACCTTGCCACCCCTACCACCTCTGGAGATGCCTTCCCTCCCCAGCCCTCCCCCAGCCAGGCCCCTGGGGAAGGAAGTGCTGGGAGAGGGAGGAGGACTGGGGACCTCTCTAAGAAAGTCTCCCCTCCATCCACCCCCCAAGGCCTGTACCAGTTCTCCGTGGTAGAGACGGCTGAGCCGGGCACCCTGGTTGGCCGGCTGAGGGCCCAGGACCCAGACCTGGGAGACAATGCCCTCATGGCGTACAGCATCCTGGATGGGGAGGGGTCCGAGACCTTCAGCATCGGCACAGACTCCCAGGGTCGAGATGGGCTACTCACAGTCCGCAAGGTTAGCCTCCTGTCTGCTGACATTTGCAGACTCATTCATATCTGCCTCCTGCCACACAGGGCACACTTCTAACTGGGCTAGAATAGACTCAGGTCTGCTGTATTGGAGTGTAGAGATCTTTCACATGAGGGCCTGGGTTCCAGAATGGGGAAGTGACTGACTCAAGCCTTCATGCCGCAGATCTACTTGGAGCTGGCAGTAGACCTAGAGTTACCGACCCCGACCCCCAAGGCCACTGCCTCTCTGGTGCCTGCCTTTCCTCTCTGGAGGGCTAAGCACTGGGTATGTGTGGAAAAGGGGCTTCTCACCTGGGAGCCTGGGTCTGCACTCGTTTCCACATACATCAGTTGCTCCATCGCCCTTCACCCTAGCCCCTAGACTTCGAGGGCTGTCGCTCCTACTCCTTCCGAGTGGAGGCCACCAACACGCTGATCGACCCAGCCTACCTGCGGCGAGGGCCTTTCAAAGATGTGGCCTCCGTGCGTGTGGCTGTGCAGGATGCCCCAGAGCCACCTGCCTTCACACAGACTACCTACCACCTGGCAGTTCCTGAGAACAAGGCTCCCGGGACCCTGGTGGGCCGGGTCTCAGCTGCTGACCTGGATTCCCCGGCCAGCCCCATCAGGTGAGCTGGAGTGTGGGCTGGGCCAGGGTCTGCCTGGGAAAGGAGCCTAGTGGCAGGCTCTCCCCACCCAAGGACATGCCCCCTCTACTATAAATCTCACTCATCTCCTAGCAGAGGTCTGTCTGCCTGCCAGCCTGGGAGACAGGGGAGGGCTAGAGGACCTGGCTAACCACTCCTCAACTCTCCACCCATCCTTCCACATGAATAATAGTGGCACCTCCCAGTGGTGGTGCCAGCAGATACCATCTCATCTGAGTAATGCGATTGATCAACTGATCGCTACCACTGTTATTACTCCCTCAGTGCTTCCCATTTCACCCACTTGATAACATTTGGGGCTCACAACAGCCCTGTGAAGTAGGCATTGTCATCATCAGTTGTTTTAGAGGCAAGGCCCTGAGAGGGTAAGTAACTTGCCCAAGGTCACACAGTCAGTAATAGAGCTGAGATTCAAATCCAGATTTGTCTGCCTCGAGAAGAGCCACTCTTTCCACCTGTCCACACAGCATCCCTGTCACAGCACTGAGGGAGGTGCTGGTGTCATTCCCATTTTGTAGTTTAGTAAGCAGAGGTTAAATGATTTGCCCAAGGTCATACAGCTGGTCTAAGGCAGAGCACAGCTGCAACACAGGTCCCTGGATCCCCAGAACAGAGCCCAGAGTCCTGAAAGACAGGCAGCATTTATCCCTGCTTCCACCCCTTCCCATCTCTCTTGTTTCCCATCCCCACGAAACCCAGTCCCCATGAGTCTTAGGGCAGCTGTTTAATGTTGGTGACTTCCCAGGGACATTTGTCTTTTAAGGGGACCCTAACATGAATTATGGCTCTGGGTGCATGGGGCAGGCTCCGCCCAACAAGCTCCGGCCCTTTGCCCAGATGAGTCATGAGGCCCAGCAAGGTGAACAGAGGGAGGGAGGAGCAGCAGTGAGCTCGCACCCTGCCCCCCAGATCAGCCCCCAGCTCAGCTCCATCTTTCCCAGATACTCCATCCTCCCCCCCACGGATCCAGAGCGCTGCTTCTCTATCGAGCCTGAAGACGGCACCATCCGCACAGCAGTGCCCCTGGACCGCGAGGCTCGTGTCTGGCACAACCTCACAGTGCTGGCCACAGAGCTTGGTGAGGAGGCCTGGGCCCCCTCAGGCCCAGGAGAATGCAGCAGCTTCCCGACAGAGCAGCTATTCCCGAGCATGGGGTGGGAAGGGCAGTCACTGCCAACATACCCTCACCAGTGCACAGCTGCTGGGTCCCCAGCCTGCATCATCCCCACCAGGCAGGCCTCCTGGTCTCCTGGGCTGGGTGCAGTGGCTCTGCCCTAGTGTTGGGCTGACCTTCGGTTTGCCCCCACACCTGACTTTCCCCAATCAGGAAACAAACCTAACCTCAAATAGCTCCTGACCCCAATGAGGCCAGCCTGCACCCTGGCCACTCTGCTGCAGGCTGAGGCCAAGGGCCAGCTCGAGGCTGGGCGTCTCCTCTGTGGGGGGCCCTAGCAGCCCCTTCCAGGGAGGCCATGTGGGGGAGAGCAGCCAGCTCTGTGATGGCCCTGTCTGTCACCAGTCACCAGTAGCACGGTCTGGCTGCCTCTGGGCAGCCCTGGTCCATGGACACAGGGTGACCTCCCTCCTCTCTGTGAACTGCCCTTGTCAGCACCTGCGCACACCCCAGGGCCTCCTACATTGGCTATGTCTTGGGTATGGGCACTGTCACTGCACACAAATGCCTAGACATGTCAGTGGAGAGCTATATGTGTGTCTACTTATGTGTGTGTGTAACTCCATGTATGGGGAAAATCCATATATATACACACACATATATATATGAGTATATATCTGTAATTGGATATATATGTGTGTATAGTTGAGTGTGTAGAATTACATTTATAGTATTTGCCCACATGTGTAATTGGATGTGTGTAGTAATAGGTACAAGTAGCTATTTGTATATATTGTTTTGTGTACGTGAGTATTCACAGACAGATTAATAATGTTACTTCTTGCATATCAGGCACTGTTCTAAATACAAAATATGGATTAATTCATAATCATCACTACAACTTTATGAGGGAGGCATGATTATCTCCCCATTTTAAAATGAAGACTCGGGCAAAGACAAGTCAACTAACTTCCCAAGGTCACACAGACACTAGGTAGTGGAGTTGGCAGACCCAGTCACGCTGCAGTCTGAGCATTTACCTCCTCCACCACACTGCTTCACCTAGGTGTTGCATTGTATGCGTATGGGTTTTTGTGTCCAGAGAGCTGTCTGTTATGTGGCAGTGCATGTGTGTCTGTCCATGTGAATATCCCTGTGTGTATATATAAGTATGTTTGTAGCTGCCTGTGTATACATAGCCATGTGTGTGTGTGTGTGTGTGTGTGTGTGTGTGTGTGTGTGTGTGTGTGTGTGTGTGTTCCCCTCACTGTCTTCTTGCCCTCCTGCTCCTCACCAAACCCTGCTATCAACCAGCAGGTCCTGGGCCCTTACTTCAATGAAGGAATAGGCCTAGCCCTGTCCTGTCTCTGGGGTCTCCCAGGTGCCCTAGCTCGGAGTCCACTCAGCTTCCTCTGCCCAGGCTGTGACCTCAGCCCCTTGACAAGGGCCAGCCAGCTCTCCCCCAACTTTTCCAGAGGCTCAGCCTAGGAGCAATGAGCAGTGAGGTGGGCAGGGATTCCTGTTTCCATTCTCTCTGGGATGGCATTAGCCATTACCCTAGTGAGAAGCGAGGCAGGGTAATGGTGGCGAGCCACCTGATGAAGGGGCAGATGAACAGGGAGCCTGAGTCTGGCTGTGGTGCCCAGGCTGGCCTGGCTCTGTACCCTGTGCATCATGCAGCTCCTCCCTCCCCAAGGTCAACTATAAGTGACATTGCTACACCACAGCCTGCTAGACCTCTGATGGGGCGTGTGTGCGTGTGCATGTGTGTGTGTATGTGTGTTCATGTGCGTGTGGGTCCTCCCACTGGTACTGTGCATGAAAATGCATTCTTGGCTCTGGGGTCGGGGGTGGTACTACATTCACTGTATATGTCAAATATCCATTTCATGTATGTTGCATTTTTTTACATGGTATGAATGTGTTTATATTTCATGGCTATTTTCTGTGCGCATCTTCTACCTACCTTTCATTTACGGTGCATGTGTCCATGTGGGTTATTGTATATGTATATCATGGGCACTACCTTCCTGCTGAGTATATACTGCACATATCTTGGGTACTGCATGAATGTTGCATGCACTTGGTGGTGTTCCATTCATTTCACAACCTTGCTGCTTGCATACTGCATGTATATATCGTGTATTACATGTGCATGCTATGTGCTGCATGTGGCATCAACACCTACCATATATGTGTTGTGTGTGCATGTATGGGGTGTGTGTGTTCATGTTCTGGCTTCAGACAGCTCCGCACAGGCCTCCCATGTGCAAGTGGCCATCCAGACCTTGGATGAGAATGACAATGCTCCCCAGCTGGCAGAGCCCTACGATACCTTTGTGTGTGATTCTGCAGCCCCTGGCCAGGTGAGCCGCTGAGCAGAGGGGTTGGGACCTTAAGACCTTCAGCAACCCACTCCATACAAGGCCTCTCTTCTTCCTTCCAGCTAATTCAGGTCATCTGGGCCCTGGACAGAGATGAAGTCGGCAATAGTAGTCGCATCTCCCTTCAGGGTCCTCTGGGCCCCGATGCCAACTTCACTGTCCAGGACAACCGAGGTGGGTGGCCTCCTACAACCATGCCCATGCCCATGTCTCCTCCTCTCCTCCTCCACCCCACAGTCCAGCCTGCCTGATCCCTGCCCACCCATCTGGGCCCTCCACCCAACAGAAAGTAGATGTGGATTTGTACATTTGCTCTTTGCAAAATGGGAAGTGTGTCCATGGGAAGGTGTCCCAGAAGATGCCCCAACACTTTCCCTCTCCCACAGATGGCTCGGCAAACCTGCTGCTGCCTTCTCGCCCTGCTCCAGCCCGCCAGGCCCCCTACCTGGTCCCTGTTGAGCTGTGGGACTGGGGGCAGCCGCCCCTGAGCAGCACTGCCACGGTGACTATCAGCATGTGCCGCTGCCGGCCTGACGGCTCCGTGGCATCCTGCCAGCCCGAGGCTCAGCTCTCACCCACTGGACTCAGCACCGGGGCCCTGCTTGCCATCGTCACCTGTGTGGGCACCCTGCTTGGTGAGTCAGGCCACAGTGGGACATAGATGTGGGGTCTACACACACACGTAGTGTGGAAAGGAGTCAGGACCTCTGGAATTGGGAAAATCTGGCCTAGAGCTTGAAGGAACCCTCATGCCTGGATTTTCTCATCACCTGATGCATCTGAGAGAAAAGCTCTGGTGTCATGTCCCTGACATACCAAGCCATGATGACAGTAACAGCCATAAAAACTATTTACTAAGCCGGGAACCTGGGCCGCATGTGACTCATGGTATATCCCCTTGTGGTATTTCACTTAAACCTTCCAACAACCCTAAGATGTAAATAGTTTCCCTCTTCTCCACGCAAGCAGTCTAAGGGACAGAGAGGTTCAGAAAAGTTAAGCTACGTCCCATGGGCACACAGCAAGTAAGCAGTGAAGTGAAATGAGGTTTGCCAGATGTCAGACTGAGGACTTGCCACCCCTTGGCCACACTGCCTCCTCTGACACCACACCCGTCTGCCTGCAGTTCAGAGTGGAACCAGGCCGCCCTGTTCCGGGCCCGACCGGCTCAGCGGCCTGTTTGTGCCTATCCCGCAGCCCTAGTGGTGCTTTTCGTGGCCCTGCGGCGGCAAAAGCAGGAAGCACTGATGGTGCTGGAGGAGGAAGACGTCCGTGAGAACATTATCACCTACGATGATGAGGGAGGCGGGGAAGAGGACACGGAGGCTTTCGACATAAGTGCCCTGCAGAACCCCGACGGGGCCGCCCTGCCGGCCCCAGGTCCACCTGCACGCCTCGATGTGCTGCCCCGGGCCAGGGCATCTCGCCAGCCCAGGCCACCTGGTCCTGCCGACGTGGCCCAGCTCCTAGCACTGCGGCTCCATGAGGCGGATGATGACCCCAGTGTGCCACCCTACGACTCCGTGCAGGTGTACGGCTACGAGGGCCGGGGCTCCTCCTGCGGCTCCCTCAGCTCCCTGGGCTCCTGCAGCGAGGCCGGCGTCGGCCCTGGCCCCGCGGAACCACTGGACGACTGGGGGCCACTCTTCCATACCCTGGCCGAGCTCTATGGGGCCAAGGAGCCCCCAGCCCCCTGAGAGCCGGCCCTGGCCCTGCCCGCCACGTTGGGGCAGCCGATGCAGGCCCTCTGAGTGACCTGGCCAGGGATTCAAGCAGGCGGCAGCAGCCCGGGGGCCACCAGGCCTCCTCCTGTCCCTACATCCTTCCTGCCAACTTATGCTGGGCAACCTCCCCCTTACCTTCTTTCTCCTGAGTTGTCTGTGTGTGTCTCTCCAGGCATCTCTGTCTCTAATACTCTCGCCTGTCTGGGTCTGGGTTATATGGCTCCGACTCAGAATCTCTGTTCTCTCACTGTGATTTCCACTTTCTCGTGGCTCTGTTTTTGTTTCCCTGATTCTAAATTTCTCACAGAGGCCTTCTGTCTCCCTTGCCCACACACATGCTCTGTGTCTGTCTCCTGCCCCCATCTGCCTGCATTTTCTCTGGGTCCCTGTGATGAGCTTTTTGTTTTTTTCTGTTGCCCATCCCCAAAAGCAAGAGAAACTGCCAGCCACTGCTGCCCACCCTCCTGCAGGGGATGTTCTGCCCCAGGTCAGTGCCCCTAGACCACAATGGTGCACGGGATGGCCTGAAGCTCTCCCCCAGTCACCACCTCTAACTCCAGATTCTCCTGTCTTTTACAGACCTGCCCGCATGGTTCCATCCATCACTCATGGCCTCATCCTGGCTCCACTGCCTCTGGCAGAGATGGGGAGCCATCCCACCTCCCAGGGTGAGAGCTCCAGCCCCCAGGGCTGCCTCCCTGGAGCTCTGTCCAGCTGTCAGCCCTGCTCTCGGCTTTGACTTGTGTGCTCCCCAGGCCCCGGGGGTGGGGGGAGGAGGGGGAAGAAGCTGCCCAAGGGGAAAGAGGGAGGAAGGGGAGGGGCCTCCATCTCTAATTTCATAATAAACAAACACTTTATTTTGTAACTCTGGAGCCCTGTTTCTGTTTGGCACTCAGGTTTCTGTATAGAGCTTCACTGGGCCAAAGAGGGGGAGAAGAGGCCCCATCTTATGCCCTCCAGCTCATTCCTTCTCCTTTGTGGGACAGTCTATTTCAAGTCCCTCTCTATCAAGCTAGGAGGAGATAATGACTTGTATCCCCACTCCCACCACCAGCTCTCTGGGTTCCCTTTCAGTCTCAGACTGTCCAAGGAAGTTAAGATGTGGGGATTGACCAAAAGGGAGGGTGGAAAGGAGAAGTGTGGGTGAGAGCTACTGAAAAGAGGAGGAGAGATGAAAGACTAAGAAGAAAGGAAGAGGGGTTCCAGGCTAGGAAAAAAATGTGAATAGGAGCAGCAGAGGAGGCAAGTCAGTCCCTCCTGGGGCCTGTGCTACCAAGTGGAGAAGGGTGCGCCAGGTGAGATGGCACAGTCCCATCTGGGCCCCCTGCCCCCACCCTTAATTCTCCCTAGTCCCTCATCTTACTCTTCAGGGAGCACAGAGAAGGAGGGAGAGGCACCAGGGAGGTGGCTTCTCAAGGTGCTCAAAGTCAACTGGGGAGGGAGCTGAGCAGAGTGGCCAGCATCTCTCCCTGTGCACTCCTTGAGCACAGGAGGAACCCACCCAGCAACCAGAATAAGCCCACACACCTTCTGACTTCAGGCAGGGCTCCTGAGTAGGTGAATCAGGACAGGTCCTTGTGCCCCACCCCTCCAGGTGTGGGGTGCTGGCAATCAGGGAAAGCGCCTCCAATGGGAAGAGGCCTGTCACACCTTCCACACCTGCTTGGTTAGGGCAACCAGGTGGTGAGAGAACAAGGACCCTCACTCCAGTGCTGGAGTTGTCAGTGGACCTGCTGGAGCCTGGAACTAAACAGGCCTGTGCCAAAAGCAGGCTGTCTGTCCCCTGAAGGAACCATAAGAAGGCAGCACCCCAAGCAGAGTGCCAGAGGGACAAGGTCTCCCAGTTCACGCAGGACAGGTGAAATCTATGCCCCTTTGGGCCTGCCCTGATTCTGCATCAGCCTTCAGGAATAAGTGGAGAAAGGAGGGGCTGGCTCCTGGGCCACCACCAGGCAGTGAGGGATACACTGCGGTGGAAGGCCGGCCTTTGCCTGTCTCCCAGCCCTCCCTACCCCTTTCCTGAGATCCTCCTCGACTCATTAACTTAGAGGGAAAGTACACAGGGTAGGGAAGCAGTCTTGTCAACAAGACCCTTTGGCTTATCTCTGGTCTCAAATACCTCATCATCTGGAAGGACAGAGTTTGTCAAAGGGAGTGAAGGAGAAGGACCAGGAAAAGGGAAGGAAGAGTAGGGGAGAGGAATGGGAGGAGACCACAAGCACGGGGGCTCTCTCCTGTTCCACCCTCTCTGTCTGGGTTAGGGGAAAACAAGGAGTCTTGAGCATCCCTCACCCTGCCTTTTTCACTCCAGGGGCTGTAAGATGGGGTAGAAAAAGATGCAGAAGTAGTGAACCAGGGTGGTGAGCCCTGCTCCCACCATTTTTCTCAAAAAAGAAGTGGCTTTCACAAAGGCCTGGCTTTCTTCCCATTAGGGGCCTCTCTCCTTACCCAGATGCTGCATTTCATTTCCCTTCCAGTCTGTTCCCTGTCTTTGCACCCAGGACCACACCTGCACCACCTGCCACATGCACAAGCACATACCTGTCCCAGATCACACACACCTGGACACAGACCCACACATCTCTGCATATGGAGATGCACCCTCTTATGCTGGAGGCAGTCAAACACTTGACCCAGGCAAAAGCTGCCCTTCCTCCTGTGCTGCAGAGCTAGGCTGGTCCACTGGTCCCTGACTTCCGATTATCATTCCCAGAGTCCTACACTCCTCCCGAGGCTGAGGAGTGCACAAGGGATGAAGAGTTGCTGTGGAGGCCACCAGTCAGATTCCTGGACCCTGGTTCAAAGGCTAGACCTCTCTTGTATGGGGCACCTTTCTGCGGCTCCCCTTCCCCACACCACAATTTCCTCCCCTCTGCCGTGCTGTTTTCCTTCCTGGGCTCCCTGACCTTCCCTCCCTCCTCCAAGTCATTCTCAGGAAAGTGGAGCCTGAAGGGCTCCTCTCTCCAGCCAGCTTCCGCCTGGAGGAATTCTTAACCTGAGGTGCAAGGTTGGGGCTAGGGGCTGGGCTGGAGGCTGGGGGGAGGAGTGGCCAGGAGGGAGGAAAGGTGGCTACTCATCTTCAGATGACACCGAGGGAGTGGGATGAATGAGAAGGTTCAGCAGCCTTCCTTTGGACCCCACCTCTTGGTCAACTATGCTTTCTCCCCAACATGAGGTGCAGAGTGAGGGGTGGGGGTGACCCTCCTGCAGATGTCAGCCTGTATTTCCACATCAGGCTTCCAGAGAGGAGCCCCATGGGGGCAGGCCAGGCAGGAGCGGATGTGCCAGCACCCACACAGCCCCCACCCTCTTTTCTCCATCCCCCAGAGGCAGCAACAGGAAGGAGAGGCTGGAAAGAAGTCAAAGGAAAGGAAGAAGTCTGGCGACAGCAGTGACAGGCCAGAAAGCAGAGCACATGGGTGGGCTGTGGCCAGGCTCCAGGCCCTGGCGGGGAGGCCACATGAGACTGGGCGCGGGCAGCTTCCTTGGGCGCACCCCTCCCCAGGACCTCGAACTCCCCTGGGCTCCTTCATCCCTGGACACCAGGCAGGGGCTTGACCCAGCTACTCTCGCCCCAGACGCCTGCAGGGAAGAGGGCCTGGGAGGAGGACCCCTGCCTGGCTTCGTCGCCACCCCGCACTGTGCGATGTACCCTGCTGACTGTGTCACATGGTACCGGGTGCTATGGCGGGAGCTGTGGCTGCGGGCACTGAGGGAGGGCCAGCTGCCCAGCGTGGCCAGTGCTGCCAAGCTCTTGTCAGTCGTGATGGCCAGCTAGGGGGGGCTGGATCTCTGTGTGGCCATGCCCCATTGAACTTGATTCCTCTCCTGTAAGCTGAGGATAATTTTTATCTCAAAGAGTTATCATGAGAACTGCATTCAGTAAGGGAGCAATGTTTACGGTCATTAGAGTCAAACAGATGGCGGGGGTGGCAGAAGAGCAGCAGATGTGAGAAGCCTGTCACCACCGAGGGAGTGTCCACGTTGCACTGTCCCCACCCCTTTGGCTACTATCCCCACCTCATTTTGCTCCCAGCTACGCAACCTTACCAAGGTGAGAAAATGACAAAGACTCAAAGCTGAGATGAGGACTAAAATGGAAAGAAGAGACCAGAGATAGGATGGAAAAAAGCAGAAAAGAAAATGGCAAGAAAAGAGGGTCTAGCACCTAGCACAGCGTCTGGCATGCAGCAGGCACGCAGTGTTTGCAGAGAGAAGGACTTGGTGCCGAGAAAGAAGCTGGACCAATATAGAGTATCAATAGGAACATGTTGGACAGAGCCATCAATAGCTCCAGGAGGCAGAAAGGGATGGGACTGGGAACAAATGAAGCCGGGAACTCAGAAGAGCTGGAGTCAGTTGCTGTGGGGCTACTGGCCCGTCCTTCACCCACTCCCTCCACTCCTCACAGCGTCTCAGTCTCTGCAAGCATCCTGGACTCTCCCAGGCTGGCCCCCACAGAGTTCTACACCTTCACCAGCCCTGTGGCAGTTGACAGGCTCAGGGTGGGCCTGGCTGGCCGCCTCCTCGTCCTCCTCGTCCAGCTCCGGGAGCTCCTGCAGCTGCGCGTACAGCACCCAGGCATCGTTACGTGACATGTACTCCCATCCGCCCTCCCGCACATGGAAAAGGTCTACAGACCCCCCTGAGTAGGCATCGCGACGGGTGGCATGGGCCACAGCACGGCAAGCCAGGGCGTAGGCTTCCTGGGTGGTCATGTCATAGCGGTAGCCACGGTCTAGCACACCATAGGCATAGGGAGAGCCAGAGCCCACCGAGAAGATGTTCCCCTGCAGACGGGTGCCGTCGCTGTAGACATAGAAGAGGGCAGGGCCAGAGCGGTCCCAACCACACAAAGCAGTGGCCACACAGAGATCCAGCCCCCGGTAGCTGGCCATCATGGCTGACAAGAGCTTGGCAGCACTGGCCACACTGGGCAGCTGGCCGTCCCTCAGTGCCCGCAGTCGCAGCTCCCGCCGTAGCACTCGGTACCATGTGACACAGTCGGCAGAGGTGCCAGAGGTGGTGCCCAGGAGGTGCTGGTGCACAGGGATGACCTTGCATGAGGCCGGGCAGCACACGTAGTTGCCACAGGAGGAGCGTGTATCAGCTGCAGCAATGACTCCATGACGAAAGCGGAAGGCCAGGGTGGTGGTGCCATGGGCCAGCCTGGGGCCATGGAGCCGCAGGAAAGTTTGAGGAGCACAGCCCCGGGGCACAGCCCAGCCACCAAACTGAGGCAGGTGCGGGGATGGTTCCTGGGGGTCAGGGGCCTTCCACTTGCACACATCCTGCAGAGCCATCCCTGGGACTAAGTGAAGGTTGGAAAGAGCAAGGCAGGGATTTGTGGGCTGGAGTCAGGTGGGGGAAGAGAGACGCTAAGGAGAAGCTGGGCTGCAGCCAGAACCAGCAAGGAAGGCACGTGACCTGTGGCTTCAATTTTCCCTAACCCCAAATCAGGCTTTGGGATTAGCTGATGCAGCAGCCCCCTCCTCCTCAGAGGACCACTGCGGGCAGACAGGACTGGGCAGAGGCGTCTCCACCGCTGGGAAGACGCTGCCCATGACACACCTGAGTGTCACCCAAGGAGTCTCCTGTCTCTCATCCTCCAAACACCTGGATGGGGTGAGGCTGGGCTAACTGCCAAGGAAAGGAGGCACCAGTGGAAGGAGCAGACCTGGGTCACTCTGGTGTTTCTGGGGCAGCAGACAGCAAAGACAGGCTCTGTCCCTCCTCTGAAAGACTGTAAAGACAAGTTAGTGCTCTGACGCAGCCAGAAGACAGTGCTGTGGGCCCACTGAGTCAGGGGTCCTTGATGTGGGTTCTGTCCTCAGGGCTCTAGGGCCAGGGAACTATGATGTTCAGCTCACATTTTCACCTCACGGTCAAGGTGGGTAAAGAGAAATGGATTGAGAGAAGGAAAAAGAGAGAAGAGCAAGAGAGCCTTGTGTGGGATGGGTTGTGGTGGGGGGGTCCTCAGCTCCTGAAGGGCTAGGGTGAAGGAAAGCTAGAACCTGGAGCTCTCTTTCTCCTCTACTTTGAGGGTGAATAGGAGCCTCCATCTGCATATGAAGATGGGGTTCTTGACAGCCCTTTGGCAGTACAGCTTCTCTAATAGTTCACAATGGCAAGAGAGCTAGTTTGTAGGCCCAAGACGGGAGAAACAGCTGACCATGACCCCATAATGCCAAGGTTAAGCCTTAGACCAACCAAGGGTGGCCAAGGGTGGCCAAGGGATGGGGTTGGTAAACCCTGACATCTGGTCCTTTAGAGAAAGTAGACGTAGAGTGGGGCAGAGTGGCTGACTGCAACTATACCATATGCAGTGTATTTTATTAAACTCTGCAGCTCAAAGGGGTGCTGTAGGGATGGGTTCATTCAAAGAAACAGACCCACACACAAAGGAAAGAGCCTGACCCCTCCAGCCATCATGATGGCGGGTGGGGCTGTGGCATCATAGCTTCCTGGAGTCTCAGTACTAAGGGCAAGTGTCAATATGTCATGGGAAGACTGGAAAAAGCAAGAGATCATGCTACGGTCCAGGCAGTCCTCCCTTCCTTTGTGCAGGACCACCTGGGAATCTTACTGAAGAGATAAGAATGTCTCCTCTTTCTAAAGACTAAGTCTTAGACACTTTATATATGGATGGATTGCCACCTCCTTCGGTCAGGCCATTATCAAGACAGATCGGGACAGGTGAATGGCCTCCTGACTGGCTAACCCCTAGTCTCCCCATCTAATCTCCTCTCTCATCCTGCTCAAGGACATGTTTTTCTAAGTTATGGCTCAAACCCTGTGCCTCCTCTACCAGAAAATCTTGAAGGGCTACAATATCAAAGCTAAACCACCTTCTCCATACCAGGCTGGCACTTAAGGCCCATCCGTTATGGTCCAATCCTAATCCATCCACCACAACCTCTTTTCACTGTGTTCCTAACACATTTCTCACCTCTCTTTTATCTATTTGAATCCTACCCTTCAAAGTCTGGCTTGAGTAACACCTGTTTTGAAAAATTCTTCCCAGCTACAGGTTGGGAGAGCAGAGGCTGTTGTGGCTTTGAGGAGCAGTGGGACCCAAATGGTAGTGTTTAGGGAAATGAATCCAGACCTTCTCGGCAAAGCCTTTTGGTTCCCCAACTTCACCCCAGTGGATACTGACCTCCTCTCCCACCTCTGAACTACAGCACTTATGTTTTTCCTCCCCCCAATCCTTGATTTTACTAAGATAAAAATGACATACAACATTGCATAAGTTTTAAGTGTACAAATAGTGACTTGATACATGTATGTATCTCAAAGTATTTACCATAATAAGGTTAGTTAACACATCCTTCTATTTTCATTGTTGCTGGTATGGTGAGAACATCTAAAATCTACTCAAAGCAACTTTAAATGTACAATACAGTATCTTTAACTATAGTCACCTTGCTGTTTATTAGATTCCCAGAACTTATTCCTCTTGTAGCTGGAAATATATACCCTTTGACCACTGTTTCCCCATTTTCTCCACCCCCCAGCCCCCATTAACCACTAATCTACTCTCTGTGTCTAAGAGTTCAGTTTTGTTAGATTCCATATATAAGTGAGATCATACAGTATTTATTATTTTTTTTCTGACTTTTCTCACTTAGCATAATACCCTCAAGGTTCATCCATGTTGTTACAAATGGCAGGATTTTCTTCTTTTTTATGGCCGAATAATATATCTGTATATATAATTTCGTCCTTTTGGAGAAATACCCACAAAGTGGAATTGTTGGACACATAAAGTTCTATTTTTAATTTTTTTGAGGCACTTCCACACTGTTTTCCATTGTGGCTGCATCAATTCACATTCTCACTGACAGCAGCACTTAACCATTTGTACTTTTCCTTTTTGAGGTCTCCATGAGTAGGGACTTTGGAGCAGAGAAATAGTGTTAAGTTGGGAGCATATTATGGAAGGCCTTGAATCCCATGATTAGGGGCTGAACTTTACAGATCCTTTTGAAGCAGGTGAGGGAGAAGATTGAGATGGTCTTTTAGGAAAATCAATCTGCTTCTTTTCAAAATGAATTAGCACAGTTTGGGCCCAGATAATCAGTTAGGAGAATATTTCAGTAATTCAGAAGTGAAGAGATAAAAAGCCCAAGGGTGGTATCCTTTGCAATGAGAAAGAATGTGAGAAGCATCATAGAGAAAGATCAACAGGTCTTGGCAACTTCCTGGATGTGCAGGAAAAGAAGTGGAGTTGTCACCGATGAGCCAGGGCTGCAAGCCTCTGTGTCTGAAAGCACACTGCTGTCATTCTTTCATGTATTCCTTTGGCAAACATGTATTAAGCACACAAGTGGGCACAGAGATGAAAAGAGAAGTGTCTCTGAAAGATCACAATGCAGTAAGGAACAAATGTACCCTTACCCAGGTAAAATGTGAAACTGCCTTAAGAGAGGTACAAATGCCATTAGTGTCAGAGTGGAAGAACCACTGAAAGAAGTCGGTAGGAGGACTAGTTGTATTGCAGGGGTGACTGCAAAATAATACCTGCTCAACAAACAGAGGCACTTTGCATTTTCCATGCCATCCAAGTGTGAGACACAGATAAAGACCTTCTGCTTCATTACATTCTGATTGTTGGGTTTAGAAAAGGATTGCCATATTTCAACATTAAAAATACAACACATGCAGAGTCTGCTGAGGAAGAGGAGGGGATGAGTCGGGCATCAGAGGAAAGTGGAATGTAGATATTGACAGATGTTGCTGCTGGAATCCGACAAGGAAGGCACGGACTTTATAAAACCATAAAGCAGGAGGCAACATTTCATATACTTGCCCACTTCCTTGCCTGTAATGGTTCCCAAAGGGTTGAAAAATGAAAGTGGGTGGAGGGAGGAAGACCAGGAAATACAGCACATTCCTTTATCAGTAAAGAACTTGTCTTAGCAAGTGTAAGTTAGAGAACCTCTTGGTATATCTTTATGGCGCCTTTACTCTCCTCCAGGCTCTGAATGGTACATAACCATTGGCTCGGTTATTCAGGAGCTGACCTGAGAATCTAGTTGTGGATTAACAAGCACTTTTCTACTTCTTTATTCTTCCGCCTTTCGGGCAATTCCTTATTAGAATCCCACCAGAGGTCGGGGGTAAAGAAAATAGCAGATGTTAAATTAAACATAGGTTATGTTGGAGAACGTGGGTAGTGTGGCAATTAATGTTATCCGACAAGAGACATAGCACTTTGATACTGTTGCGCTTCCTACCACAAACTACCGTGGCTTAACTAACTTCACTGGAAGATGGCCTTTGAGCAGATGGTTATTTTACCCAGTATTGGTGGGTGCCCTTAAACAAAATAGCAACTTCAGTCGTGTTAATAGGGTGCTGACGCAATAGAGATGTAAAGTGCTGCTTGGACACCCGCCCACCGGACTGGGTTGGGACAACTAACTGCAAAGGGCTCAGCACCGATTTTCAAACAGTCACGCCCTTCCCAAAGATGGCCAGCCTCACTTCCCTCAGTCAACATGGACGTTTCGGATCGCTTCCCATGAGTTTCAGGGTAATCTAATCCAGTACTGCTTTCATGAACAGTCGAGATGGCAGCCACATCTCTTTAGAATTTAAAGATAGTGAAGCCATTTTTGCCAACCCCACCCACCCAGTGCCGCCTCGCCTCGCCTCTGTTAAAGTGGTCTTTGCGTCCGGCTCTTTTTTTTTTTTTTTTGGAGGCGTGGTTGCCAGGAGTTAAAATGGCTCCTCCCTGGACTACATTTAACGGGAAGTGAAGCGGCGGCGGCCAAGCGTTGCCGGGTTTCTGCTGCGCGTTCTTGCAGGTGGTGCCGTTAGCCCTTAGTAGACATGGCGCTGGCCAGTGTGTTGGAGAGGCCGCTACCAGTGAACCGGCGCGGGTTTTTCGGACTCGGGGGTCGTGCGGATCTACTGGACTTGGGTCTAGGGAGTCCTAGTGATGGGCTGAGCCTGGCGGCGCCCAGCTGCGATGTTCCAGAAGAGCCGAGAATCGAAATGCTTCATGGAACCACTACCCTGGCCTTCAAGGTGCGGACCAGCAGGCGCGCCGGGCTGAGTCCCGGGCCTCCGCGCCCTTCCCCGCGCCTCCGTTGGACCTGAGCCCGCGGTGGCCTGGGCCACGGAGCCTGGGCGGAGGCTCGGACCCCCCGACCTACCCCGACGTTTTCGCTGTCTCATTGCCCCGGGATGCCTCTGTTCTCGTTCTGGCAGGAGACGGAGGCAATGGGTCTGGGAGTAAGTGGGAGAAGGAACCCGAGGCTGCTTAGGTTGATTGCTACGCAACCCCAAGTTGATCCTATCCAGGAAAGGGGAGGCCGCAGCAGCAATGAATGTTAGCAGAGGGAAGGATATTGTAACGATTCACCAAAGATTTTGGAACCCGAGTGGCTCCACTAGGCGAGGCTAACCGAAACTCTGTGGCTTCAGGGAAGTTTGGTGGGACGGAGCCCTATTCTAGGAGCTAGACAATTGGAATTCCTGATCCAGCTGCAATAACTAGCTCAACAATCTTGGTCAAATAATTCGATCGCATAGAACCTGTTTCTTCGTCTCTAAAATGAAGGTAATACTGGGTATAGTCATGTCCAGGAATTGAAGTGAAGCTTGTGACATTAGGATGTGGGAAAGTATATCGTAGTATACTTGGTATACTGAAGTATAAAACGACACAGAGAGAGATGTTCTGGATTTGCATTAATGCAAAAATGTCGAGGAGATGCTTCTGTGGTCTGATGAGGCCTGTTTGTGTTTTCCTCTGATCTTAACAGTTTCAACATGGAGTTATTGTTGCAGCAGACTCCCGGGCCACAGCGGGTGCCTACATTGCCTCCCAGACAGTAAAGAAGGTGATAGAGATCAACCCCTACCTGCTGGGCACAATGGCTGGGGGCGCAGCAGATTGCAGCTTCTGGGAGCGACTATTGGCTCGGCAATGTCGAATCTATGAGCTTCGAAACAAGGAACGTATCTCCGTGGCAGCTGCCTCCAAGCTACTTGCCAACATGGTGTATCAGTATAAAGGCATGGGGCTGTCCATGGGCACCATGATCTGTGGCTGGGATAAGAGAGGCCCTGGTGAGTTAAGCTGCAACCACATCACTCTTGGGCTGACACTACAGAGAGGAGGGGTTGGGTGAACAGATGAATGAAAGGGCTTTGTGTCAGGACTAGGGATGTGTTGATTAGGTTCACAGCCCTTCTTCCTTTTCTGTTCAAGGAAGGCACTGTGGTGTAGGAAAGGACTTAGTTAGGCCAGCTGTGTCATTGACTACCCCCCATGTGACCTTACACTTCTGTTTCATCATTCTGTTTCATCATCTCTTGCATTGGTTAAATGAGGTAATGTACATAAGGCATGTAGTGTCTGGCACATAATATTTTTCATTTTATTCTCTCTCTGGTACAATGATAAGACCCCAAAAAGTGTATTTAAGATTTAAATTGGATAACACAGAAAACTCATCAGTGCTATCTAATAGAAGTATATCGTGAGTCACGTGTAATTTAATATTTCTTATGGATATATTTAAAAAGTAAAAAACAGGTGAAATGAATTTTAATAATTTATTTACTCCAGAATACCTAAACTATTGTCATGTTGGCATGTGGCATTAGCCCCATCCAGAGGGCTAGTAGCTGCTGTATTGAACAGCAAAACTCAGTAAGTAGCCACTAAAAAGTGAGTCATTTCTCTTCTCTTTTGTCCTTTAGGGTATCTTTGGCCTAGAAGGGGCCTTGGGGACTCATCTACTTTCTTTGCTTGATATAATCAGCCTTGGTTCTCTTCTATCTCTAAAAATAAATTCTGTAGCCTGTTATCCTTTGACTATATAAAAACTTTGCCAGGATATAAAAACCCTGTATCTGATGTCAGTTCCTCTTCAGCCAATTTTGAATGGTCATATTTTGACCCTTTAGTAAAACTGAAATACAGTGTGTCAACTTTCTATGTGGTTTTTCCCCTCCAAGCTTGGATATGGTTACTTTTTACTCCTATTGTTTTTACTTCATCCATTTGCCTGCTTACTAAGTGCCTAGTTTTCCTCTCTTGGACAACTGTAGAATACCCTCTACTTTTTTGCTTACTTTGGAGAATGTCAGTTCCTACCGCCTGGAGTATGAAGGAGATAAAAAATGGATGTGAGGCAGGATCTGTTTGTTATCTTCTCACTTGACACACTTCTCTTTGAAAGGTGTGAAAGAACAGTTCCATCCATCTTGTGTAGTCCAGAGATGCATTTTGGAAGTGTTGATTTGAACCAGGTGATGGAAGCAGTGTAAGAGAGTATAGAATGTGGCTAGCAAGGAAAACCCAGGAAACTAAGCGTAACCTAAAGTCTACCTTCTCAGGATGCCTTCTTGACATCCTGTGCCGTTTGGGATGAGGCAGGAAGTAGATTGAGAAAGGGTCTCAGATTACTTAATACAAAGCTGAGTGAGATGAATACCATTTGTAAAAGAACCAAAAACTGCTGAAGGAGGTTTAAGGAGGAGGGGGTTACTTCTGATAGGAATTGGGGAAGATTTCTTGGATAAGTGGCAGTTGACCAAGATGTAAAGAAGAGAAGAAACGGCGAACAAAGGAAGGGTAGAAAGAAGCATGAGGTTTCTGGGGGAGTAACTGGAAGTCCTGTTTGAGCTAAGGTGTGTGAGGAGGAGGAGAGATCCATAAAGCCAGAAAGGAGGGCTGCCACCAGGTAGTGAGCCTTACCTAGGCAAGGTAGTGGTAGGGGGACTGAGCGGGCTTAGATTGGGGTAGACATTAAAATTATCTGAACCTGAGAACTCACAAGGGCATTGGTTATCAACCTGGATTACCTTAGAATCATCCAAAGAACTTAAAACACAAACCCCGTGCTTGTCCCCACACTAGACCGATTGAAAAGAATATTTGGAGTATTAGGCATCTTTTTAAAAAGTTTCCTTTTCCTTAAAAAGCTTCTGATGCATACTGAAGAGTTGAGAACCACTACCATGTTCTCCTCCTGTGGTCTGTCAGAATAGGAAAACCATTGGTGGTGCCACTGGCAGAAGTTGAGATACAGGAGGAAGTGTGGGTTGGTAGGGCACGAGAGAGATGAGATGGTAGATGATGGAGAACCACTGAAAGTATTTGAGGCCAGGAAGTTTGATCTCAACTTGGTGGCAAAGGCGTCCTGGGCAGTTGGAGTTGATAAAACTATTAAAATCTTTGTCTAGTTTTTCATCTATGCCAGAGTCAGCTGACTTTTTCATAAGGGGCCAAACAGTAACTGTTTTAGGCCTGCAGGTCACGTGGTCTTTTTTTCAATGACTTAACTCTCCTGTTTTAGCACAACATATACACATTTAGACAATGTGTACATGAATGGGTGTAGCTGTGTTCCAGTAAAACTATTTAATTTACACAAATGGGCTATTGGCCTGGCCAACCCCTGGTCTCTGCTGGCACTACTGTCCAAGAAAGACAAAATGGGAGCCATACGTGTAATTTTAAATTTTATAGTAGCCACAATTTAAAAATTAAAAATAAAGGAAATTAAATTTAATAATACATTTTGTTTAACCGAATATATCCAAAATACCATTTTAGCGTGTGGTACTGGTGTCATTTCAAATGCTGAATAGTCACATGTTGCTAGTGGCTACCATGTTCTCCTCCTGTGTGATGGATGTCTCAACCCCCATAGTTTATAAACTCGAGGACTAGGATGGTTTTAAACATTATCTCCCACAGTGCCTTAAGTTCTGTGCCTGCAACCTAAGCTACTTGAATTATGCTTGCCTTCTGGTTCTACAGAGGACAGACAAGGCAGCTGCTCTGTGAGGTGAGATCTGTTGTCTGTCAGAATCCTGGAGTCTTAATGTTTCTGAAGCCCTGGGATTCAAGAGGGTTGGAGAACTATTGCCTTGGAGAGGATAAATTAGAAGTCAGAAGGAGTTGTCATTTTTTTCCTGCTAACGTCATCTCCCTTTCCAGGCCTCTACTATGTGGACAGTGAAGGAAACCGGATCTCGGGGGCCACCTTCTCTGTAGGTTCTGGCTCTGTGTATGCTTACGGAGTCATGGATCGGGGTTACTCCTATGACCTGGAGGTGGAACAGGCCTATGATCTGGCCCGTCGAGCCATCTACCAAGCCACCTATAGAGATGCCTACTCTGGAGGTGCCGTCAACCTCTACCACGTCCGGGAGGATGGCTGGATCCGAGTCTCCAGTGACAATGTAGCTGATCTACATGACAAGTATAGTGAATCTACTCACTGAAGGCGGGTGGATGTGGCTGCTTGCATTGCTTGGGGTAACTCTTTTACTATAGGAATAGAGAGCCCTCTCTCCTATAGTGGAGGGGCCCCGATTGTATTGATAATTTTCTTAAGCTCTGGCACACTGAACCCTGTGTGTTGCCAGCTGTCCGCGAGCTGCTGCAGAGGTGGTTATTTGTTTGACTTTCTGGGATGTTAACATGACACTACTCAACCTCAGCCTGTGTTGTGTCTTTTGTCCACATTGTCCCTCCTCCAAGGACTTTATAGTCAGATAAGCCAGGATAGTGGGAGGGCAGTGGCTGTAATTGCAGGAAACACTGGTGTGAAGACATTGTCTAGTGAATACATTAGCAACCCCACTCATGAAGCTCATAAGAAAGGAGAAGGAGAGACACAGAGAGGAGGGAGAGACTTTCCAATTCCGTTTGCAAAGAGATGAAAGTTGATGAGGTGGAAAGATGCTCAGGGCTGTATGAGGCAGAGCTGCAGAGGAGAAAGCTCTCCCCCTGTGGTGGGGGAGGGGAGCTGTTGCTGCATGCAGAAAAGAAAGGTGAAGGGGGTAAATCTTGACTCTTAACCCTGTTGGTAAGGAAAGGCTTGGACCTCTAATTCACTTCTGAGTGTGAGTGTTGACAGCAGTAACCACGAGTTTGGTGATCCTTGTCCTTTTGGTCCTCTAGCATGTGTGTGTTTGGGGGGCTTCTAGCCTCCTGGGCAGGAAGCTGCACAAAATTGTCACTGGAGTGCGTGGGTGGGGAAGAGGCCCAGCTGAGAGCAGAGTTGGCTGATAGATCACAGCCAGCACTGAAGGGGTGCCCAAGCCATGGTGGTAGCAGATGGCAAGGCCTTCTGTTAAAGAGAAGACAAACATAGGGGAGAGAGGAGGTAAATGGAGAAACCTTTAAAAACTGGGGGAGAAAGTCACATAAATAATGCTTTGTGTTTGCTTAGCAAGAAGGGCATGGTTGGTGCAGATGGTGAACCAGTGTCATGTTTTAGAGGCTCGGGGGTTGGGAGGGGTTGTTCATAGTAGAGGGACTGAGGCCTCTTCCCCCATTCTGCGGGCACCTTCCCTTCCCCCAGCCTATAGAGTTGTATTGATTGATGAGGACTGTTGGCCATGAATTGATCAAGGCTTGTTAATTGCATTTGTCAAATGCAGGGAAATTGGGAATTAGTGAGACTGGAGAAGGGAGTTTGGAAAAACAAATGACTCTTGTGGCTAAGGAGATTCATTTTGCTGAAAAGTGCCTCAGGAGCCCCTGGAGTCGGAGCAGGGAGCATGGACCCAGACCTACTCTGCAGTCAAGCAGGCAGGAGCCCTCAGTCAGCTGTCAGGTGTGTGAGAGGCACAGGTACAGTCATCTGCCTCTTAGGACACTGGTCTGCAGATCTTCTTAAAAATGAAAACCTTTTTAAAAAAATAGACTTGGGAGAAATCCCAGGCCCTGAAAGAAATGAGGTTGGAATTGAGTAGAGGGTCCTTAACCACTGAGCTTCTTCCTCCTGGAACCACTTCCTACAGTAGCTCCTGCCCCACACATACACATACTCCCCAGCACTTCTTGGGACCCTGAGGAACAGCATTTGAAAAAAACTGCTCTGGGAAATAACCTTGAGGGTGTAAAGAGAATCAAAGGTTGGAATTCTTTTACATGACCCCAGAGAGCATAAGACTCTCTAGGCTCTTAGCCCATGGAAGAAAATGAGTCTGGGGAGGAGAGATGGTCTTGAAGCAATGCTCCCTTTGCCCAGTTTCTGCCTCCTGCCTGGCTGTGGCCATGGTCTAGCTCTTTAGGGTTGTCTGCACTGACTTGAGTCCTTATGTTCAGGCAAGAAAATGTATGACCAATAGTCCCATGTTCTGCTCTGGCATAACCTCATTTCTCTGCCTTCTTGGATCTTACATAATAGACTCGCTTAATGGGAGAGCTCAATTTGTGGTAGATTTTCTGGAAAGGAAGTAGAACAGAGGGAGAGGAAAGTGCAAGTCTCTAGGCCTGGTGATGTGCACTCTGCACAGGGTCTCTTGCTGCTGGGCACTTGTGGGGAGTTGGCTTTGCAGAGATGTTGCGTGTCCCCGCTTAGAGGGATGATGGATGCCACACAGCACTGGAGAGAGGCTGTTGAGTGGAGTGTACCAGTTCAGGAACTCCCATCGGATTCATTTCCCAGTGCAGTCCTCCTGACAAAGGATGATGGAAAAGAAATTGCCTTAAATAGCTGGAAGATTAATTTATCTCGGCAGTTCCCAGGCATCCAAGGGACGCCTTTAAGTGATGTCTGACAATTTCTCCTCCTTCCACAGATAGCTCAGTGACACCAAAATCTGACTTCTCAGGGTAGGTGATGGGACTAATCTGATTAAATAGGGGGCAAATACTTCTAGAGGCCCTATGCTTTCTCTTGCCAGGATGGTGTGGGCTGAAGGCAGATGTGCCCCAGGCCTCTCTATACCAGGCAAGGGCGGGCTGCAGGGAGTTGCAGAGCACTGTGGGGGTGAGTAGAATATTCGGTTGTGAGGGAAGGTGAAAAGGTAGGCGAGGATATGGGGTTGGGGAGGAAGGGCCCAGGGAGAGTCAGTCAGGGACTGAGGCATGACAGTTACTGAGTGTTCCCTCTTCAGGCGAAACCAGAAGGTCAGTGTCTCCTCATAGCCTCCTCAGCTAGCAAATGAGAAAGCTGTCAGAGCCATTTGGGGAGTGGAAGTTTACATCCTTTGAGGGAAAATGAAACGCCAATTTATTCTGGTCCACAGATTCTATGTGGTCTGTGAGGGGAGAGAAACAGGGGGTGGGATGAAGAGGGAGTAAGGTAGGGAAATGTGATGGGAAGGGGTGTAAGGAGGATGATTGGGTCAGTGAAGAATTACATGATCAGATCTAATTTGGTGAGAACAGTTAGGTTTCTTATTTTCTGTTGTTTTTGTTTTGTTAGAAGAGCCCCTCCTACCAGGGCTGGCAGAAGATTAGGTACTTTAAAACTGACCAGTACCAGTGACTTCCAGATGTGATTAAGTGTGTTATGATTTAAAATACATATATATTGCAACCAAGTGTCTCTGCTGTTTTTTCTTTTTTAAATTCTAGTTTCCCTTCAGGAAGCCAGAACCATATTGGGAAAGCTTTAATTACTGCAGGCAAGAGGAGAGAGCAAACCCAGCAATCAGAACTGCCCCACTCAGCGGCCACTGTCACCTCCTGCCTGACTCAGGCAGCCCCCGCCTTACTCCCCCGGCAGCCACCGGCCACATCCCTGCAGCACTCCCCAGGCCTGGCCTCAGAGCCAAGTTCTTGCTTCCAGGGGCTATGCCCCACTGAAGCATTTCAATAAAAAACTATTTCTAAAATGGCCCGTTCACAGTTGTTAGTGGGTCAGGCAGAAGAAATTCTACCCACGTCAGCTTCTTGGGTTTATTTAACCCAACTTATTTCTCCCTGAAGCTTTTGCCTCTGATGTGGCAAGCCTAGCTTGGTACTTAACCATTTATTGTTACCAGCCACGAATATCTGAGCTCTTTTATTTGAAAGGAAATAAGATGCCCTGGATTCAGCCTCTCCTGCTCCCTCCTCTTCCTCCTGCCCCATCCTCTCAGACTGCCCCTTCTTTCTGTTCTCCCTTTGCTTGATTTCATGTTTTCTCTCTGCTCTTTCACTTTATAAAAGTTCCCATTTCTATGGGTTGCTTTAATTTGTCTGATTTCTCTCAGACTGTTTAAGTACAGTTGGACAATATCCATCATATCATAGACAAATTTTCACAAATGCCTAGGGTGCCTAACTGGGTTTCTTGACTTCACTGGAGATGGCTGGTAATTATAGATTTACTTAGTTTATGTCACCATATTCCTATTATGTTAATATGTGTACGCAAGTTAGTTAGTATTTTAAAACCTATACATGCTTAAGGTACTCTACAAGAAGATATGTCAAAGAAATAATCAATCCTCCCATATTTTCTTCCATATGCTACCTCTATAGCTTTTCTTCTTCCTTCCTAATTACAACCCTTAAATAGAATTCGTGCCTCATATTGAATTTACCGAGCATCATAATTCCTCCAGGTGGTAAAGATACCTCGAGACAAGTGCTGGGCATAGAAGACACAGGGCATAAATCTGCAAAGAAGTAAAAAGCTAACCTTTTCAAACAATATGGCTTCTCTCTCACTTACCAACTTTACATTTCCCTGTATGGCCCCGGAAGATGACTGGTTAGCCAGAGACGGGTAAGATTCCTCAAGGGAGGAACAACCTAAGACAGGCACAGTCTCAGGGGGGCCATCAGGTGAGAAATTGGGGATCAACAGAGGTGAGGCTCAGAACCTCACCCCCCCTGTTTTGAGAGAAATCTTCTGCATCCGTGGATGTTTTGCTGCCCTTGTCTAGCTTGGATTAATACTTAGTCCATAGGCACACACCTGATCATCTACATTTGCCCTCTTACAGCACTAAACTATGTTTTCTACCTTTATCTTGCATCTACCTACCACTTCAGCATTTTATTAAAAATAAAAATAATAATAATAATAAAGGGAGAAATGTGGGATCCACATATAAATCAAGTATAAAAATCAAACGAATATTCATATTTGACCTGATTGTTTATAGTTCATAATGTGTGATCAAAACCGAAAGTTTCTGTGATGAATGCCCTTGTACTGTTCACCATGTAAGAATTTATTCACTATATAAGAATTCGTTCACCATGTAAGAACTTGTTCGTTATGCTTCAGAAGATTGGAGACTGATGAGAATTAGGCTTGAGATGGATTAATGATTGTGCATTGAGCATTGACCCCCCTATACAGAATTTTATTGTTGTTAACAACCATTTGATCAATAAATATGAGAGATGCCCTCTCAAAAAAAAAAAATTCCCATTTCTTTCCTCTGCAGAAATTAAGTAAAAACCAATCAATCAATAAACCAAGTGCTGCTTATGGGCTTTAATGTAACAAGAAAAGGTTATCACTAGCTGCAGGGCACCCACAACGCCAGTATTACAGAGGCAAACACAGATGGAATGAGAGGAAGTGCACTAGAAAGAACAAGAGGCAAATGAGAGACAGAAACAGAAAAGCAGCTCCTGGACAGCAAGAGAGACAGCAAAGTGGAGCAGGAGACTTGCATGTGGCAGAGGTGGGTGGAGAGACTGATGGGCAGAGCTGGACTGTGGATGGGGGGACAGGGTGGGGAAAGGAGACTCAGAAGGACAGTGAAAGAGAGAGTGGGCAGAGAAGAAGGGAGGAAGGAAGCAGCTAGAAGCTAATGCACAATGAAACATTTGCCCCTGGAGACAGATTAATTTCTTCAGCCATACATAATGAGCACGTGCCTCTGTGTGTTGCCCCTGTACTGTCACAGTCACTTATGTTTCGCAAGAATCCCTCCATGTCCACACCGCTTGTGCAAGGTTAGAAAGAAGGTTTGAGCTTTTTCTGAATCACCTCTCAGCTCAGCCAGGCCAAAGATGAAAAGTAGAAACCTCTCCCATAAGAGGAGCAGAGTGAGGCAGGGCCACAGTTCATTTTTATTTTCATGTTCATATAGAGGTTCTCCCTCCCCTCACCTCCATACTCCCAGCCATACACATTATAATACATAAGTCACCCCCTTTCTTCTGTACCTGCCCACAGATCAGGGCCAAGGCTGTTCAAATGAAGAGAGGGAGGCCACAAACTCCCAGGAAGACAGGAACAGCAGGTGCTTCCAGTGGGAAGGAAATGAGTAGGTCAAAGTAGGAATGTGTGTAGACCACAAGGGACCAAAGTCAAGGGGATATTTTTGCAACTGCAGCTCTTTTCCCAGCTTAACCTCCGTACCACCACGGTCCCAGGGACTCCATCCAGTCTAAACTTGCCCATGCATACAGTTTCACACAGTACATGGCCCTTTTTTCATGTCAGCTCTCCTTGGTACTGTGCAGTGTTGTCAGATCAGAGG
Organism: Manis javanica; assembly: GCF_040802235.1. NCBI lineage: Eukaryota > Metazoa > Chordata > Mammalia > Pholidota > Manidae > Manis > Manis javanica. The sequence goes on from NC_133163.1 coordinate 74,598,157, forward strand.
GAATCCACTGAGCACCAGGATCTACGGGAGGACTCATCATCACCCTGTGTCCCTTGAGTCTAGAGGCCTCACTGACAGCTTTATTATTATTTTTCATTAAGTTATCATTGACACACAATCTTATGAAGGTTTCACATGAACAACACTAGTTACTACATTCACCCATATGATCAAGTCTCCACCCCCACATACCCCACTATAGTCAGTGTCCATCAGCATAGTAAGATGCTATAGAGTCACTACTTGTCTTCTCTGTGTATACTGCCTTCCCTGTGCCTCCCGTACATTATGTGTGCTAATCATAATGCCCCTTATTCCCCTTATCCCTTCCCACCTTTTCCTTTGGTAACTGCTAGTCCTTTCTTGGAGTCTGTGAGTCTGCTCTGTTCTGTTGCTTCAGTTTTTGCTTTGTTGTTATACTCTACAAATGAGTGAAATCATTTGGTACCTGTCTTTCTCCACCTGGTAGGATTTATTTTCTTCTTATGGCTGAATAATGTTCCATTGTGTATATGTACCACATCTTCTTTATCCATTCATCTGTTGATGGACACTTAGGTTGCTTCCATGTCTTGGCTATTGTAAATAGTGCTGCGATAAACATAGGGGTGCATATGTCTTTTTTGAATCTGGGATCTTGTTTTCTTCAGGTAAATTCCTAGGAGTGGAATTCCTGGGTCAAATGGTATTTCTATTTTTAGTTTTTTGAGGAACCTCCATATTGCTTTCCACAATGGTTGAACTAATTTACATTCCCACAGTGTAGGAGGGTTCCCCTTTCTCCACAGCAGTGCCAGCATTTGTTATTCCTTTTCTTTTGGATGTTGACCATCCTAACTGGTGTGAGGTGATATTTCATTGTGGTTTTAATTTGCATTTCCCTGATGATTAGTGATGAGGAGGGAGCATCTTTTCATGTTCCTGTTGGCCATCTGAATTTATTCTTTAGAGAAGTGTCTGTTCAGATCCTCTGCCCATTTTTTAATTGGGTTATTTGCTTTTGGGGTGTTGAGGAGTGTGAGTTCTTTATATAATTTGGATGTTAACCTCTTATCGGACACATCATTTACAAATATATTCTCCCATACTATAGGATGCCTTTTTGTTCTAGTGATGGTGTCCTTTGCTTACAGAAGCTTTTTAGTTTGATGTAGTCCCATTTGTTCATTTTTGCTTTTGTTTCCCTTGCCCAAGGAGATGTGTTTAGGAAAAAGTTGCTCATGTTTATATTCAAGAGATTTTTGCCTATGTTTTCTTCTAAGAGTTTTATGATTTAATGACTTACATTCAGGTCTTTTATCCATTTCAAGTTTACTTTTGTGTATGGAGTTAGACAGTAATCCAGTTTCATTCTCTTACACATAGCTGTCCAGTTTTGCCAACACCAGTTGTTGAAGAGGCTGTCATTTCCCCATTGTATGTCCATGGCTCCTTTATCATACATTAATTGGCAATATACGTGTGGGTTTATATCTGGACTTTCTATTCTATTTCATTGACCTATGGGTCTGCTCTTGTGCCAGTACCAAATTGTCTTGATTACTGTGCTTTGTAGTAGAGCTTGAAGTTGGGGTGTGTAATCCCCCCTCTACTTTATTCTTCCTTCTCAGGATTGCTTTGGCTATTGGGGGTCTTTTGTGATTCCACATGAATTTTAGAACTATTTGTTCTAGTTCATTGAAGAATGGGCAGCTTAATCTTTAGAGAAGAAAACAATGGAGAATTTTAAACCAGAAAAAAGGATTAAGCATAGTCCCACATCCCTAAGTAGCTCCAAAAGAGGAAACATGGGCATAAAGGTGGGTCAGCCGTGAGTCACTAGAGCCCAAGTGTGGTCCCTGGCCAGAGATAGCAGTGTTCCATGTCTCACTGAAACAGCCTTAGGCAGCTGCTGCTCCCTGGAAGAGCATCTATGTAGGGTCTCTGGTTGGTAGTGTCTGTCTTTCTTTTCAGTTAAACACTTACTATACTGTACTTTTTGCTTGTTCCCTAATGTCTAGCAGGCTACTCAGTAGAGATAACAAGTGTATTTTTAATAAATGAATGAATGAGGGATTTCACTATGGTGCCCTTAGGCCAGTGAATCCTACTTACCCTTCTCAGAATTGTGATTACCTGTTACTGCTGAATTTCAAGATGCTGCTGTTTGCTGCTCTTAAACATACTATGAAATATATATTAATTTTTTTAATTAAGTAAAATTACTTGGTTTTCAGAATTTTTAAAAATGTTATACCACCCCCTGCTTATAAACGAAGACAACCAGGTGTTATAAAAACAGTTTTGAAGTGCAGCCCTGCTCACTCCCACCTTGCCCAGATTCTGCAGTCCTGATATTATTATCTTCAAATGGCAGGATTTGCCTTGAACAAAATATAGTCAGGCCCTGAAGGACTGAGCTCCAGGTGTCGCTCTGTAGGTTACCTCCCTTAGCATATTTTGTTTTGTTTTGTTTTGTTTTGTTTTGTTTTGTTTTCTCTTAGATTCACGGACAGAGGCATAGCCAATACCCAAGCCTAGTCCCTGGATATCAGGGGTGTGAGCGAGTTGCTCTTTACAAGGGAAGGACTAATCACTGATGGTGTAAGAGGAGAAATTTTATCACCAAGCCCTACAACTCTAAAAATGGAAATCAGCCTCTTTTAACTTGCATTTGGTTTTTCTTCACAATCTAGAATTGTTGCCACTTGTTTTTCTTCTACCTGTTAAAAATATGCTTTGACATCCTAGGAAGTGTTCATTAACATGCACTTTGGAATTTTCTAAAACATTATAATGGAGTCCTAACATAAATCAGAGAATTCCAGAGTCCACTAAACCATTTCCTTGTCTCAAAAAATGGCCCAATCTAAATATCTAAAGCAAAAATGTGATTTTAAGAGGACACTAGCAAATGGAAACTCATCCCATGCTCTTGGCTAGGAAGAATTAATATCATTAAAATGGCCATCCTGCCCAAAGCACTATATAGATTTGATGCAATCCCTACCAAATTACCAACAATATTCTTCAATGAACTGGAACAAATGGTTCAAAAATTCATATGGAAACACCAAAGACCCCGAATAGCCAAAGCAATCTTGAGAAGGAAGAATAAAGTTGGGGAGGGATCTCCCTCCCCAACTTCAAGCTCTACTACAAAGCCACAGTAATCGAGACAATTTGGTACTGGCACAAGAACAGAGCCACAGACCAGTGGAACAGAATAGAGACTCCAGACATTAACCCAAACATATATGGCCAATTAATATACGATAAAGGAGCCATGGACATACAATGGGGAAATGATAGTCTCTTCAACAGATGGTGCTGGCAAAACTGAACAGCTACATGTAAGAGAATGAAACTGGATCACTGTCTAACCCCATACACAAAAGTAAATTCGAAATGGATCAAAGACCTGAATGTAAGTCATGAAACCATAAAACTCTTAGAAAAAAACATAGGCAAAAATCTCTTGGACATAAACATGAGTGACTTCTTCATGAACATATCTCCCCGGGCAAGGGAAACAAAGGCAAAAATGAACAAGTGGGACTATATCAAGCTAAACAGCTTCTGTACAGCAAAGGACACCATCAATAGAACAAAAAGTATCCTACAATATGAGAGAATATATTCATAAATGACAGATCCGATAAAGGATTGACATCCAAAATATATAAAGAGCTCACACACCTCAACAAACAAAAAGCAAATAATCCAATTAAAAAATGGGCAGAGGAGCTGAATAGACAGCTCTCTAAAGAAGAAATTAAGATGGCCAACAGGCACATGAAAAGATGCTCCACATCGCTAATCATCAGAGAAATGCAAATTAAAACCACAATGAGATATCACCTCACACCAGTAAGGATCGCCATCATCGAAAAGACAAACAACAACAAATGTTGGCAAGGTTGTGGAGAAAGGGGAACCCTCCTACACTGCTGGTGGGAATGTAAATTAGTTAAGCCATTGTGGAAAGCAGTATGGAGGTTCCTCAAAATGCTCAAAATAGAAATACCATTTGACCCAGGAATTCCACTTCTAGGACTTTACCCCAAGAATACAGCACTCCAGTTTGAAAAAGACAGATGCACCCCTATGTTTATCGCTGCACTATTTACAATAGCCAAGATATGGAAGCAACCTAAATGTCCATCAGTAGATGAATGGACAAAGAAGATGTGGTACATATACACAATGGAATATTACTCAGCCATAAGAAAAAAACAAATCCTACCATTTGCAACAACATGGATGGAGCTAGAGGGTATTATGCTCAGTGAAATAACCAGGCGGAGAAAGACAAGTACCAAATGATTTCACTCATATGTGGAGTATAAGAACAAAAGAAAACTGAAGGAACAAAACAGCAGCAGAAGCACAGAACCCAAGAATGGACTAATAGTTACCAAAGGGAAAGGGACTGGGGAGGACGGGTGGGAAGGGAGGGATAAGGGCGGGGAAAAAGAAAGGGGGCATTACGGTTAGCATGTATAATATGGGGGGGGCATGGGAAGGGCTGTGCAGCACAGTGAAGACAAGTAGTGATTCTACAGCATCTTACTATGCTGATGAACAGTGACTGTCATGGGGTGTGTGTGGGGGACTTGGTGAAGGGGGAGCCTAGTAAACATAATGTTCTTCATGTAATTGTAGATTAATGATAACAAAATAACAATAAAAAATGTGATTTTAATTTTTTAAAATCTTGCTATATATCAAGACCAGAAAAATGTAAAGGATAGTACAACAGACACCTATACAACCTTCATATGTTTACTAATTGTTATCATTTTGCAACAATTGATTTATATGTATATATCCATTTATTAATATAAATTTATTTTACTGAATCATTTGAAAGTTACAGAGATCATGACATTTCCCCCCTAAATGTGTCTCCTATATTCTCTTACAAAACCGCAGTGCCACATCAAGAAATTTAACATCTAATACGTAGTCCATATTCAAATTCTCCGTTTGTTCCAATAACGTCCATTATAGTAGCTTTTTTTTTCTCATGATCCAGGATTCAGTCAAGGCTCATATATCACCTTTAACTGTCACGTCCTTTTAGTTTCATTTAGAACAAGCTCCCATATTTGTGTGTGTGTCTTTTATGACATTTATACTTTGAAAAGCACAGGCAATCATTTGTCACATGCAACCTGGATTTGTCTGACTGTTTTCTCATGATTAGAATCAGGTTAAGCATTTTTAGCAAGAATCTTACCCAGGTGATATTGTATACTTACCATTGCACAGTATCAAGAGGAACATATGGTACTGGTGATATGACATTTGCCTGCTAGATTTCTCCATTGTAAGGCATGTAATTAATTAGTAAACTAATAATAAGTAGAGTGATTACTTGAGATTACGTGACTATCCTGTTCTCCCACAGTCTTGCTCCCCAGTGGATTTAACAACCATTGATGAACCTTCCTAAATCAATTTATATACTGATGGTTGCCAAATGGTTTTTCAAATTCTGCCGTTTCTTCCATATATTAGCTGGCATTTATCTTTCTTCCCTCCTCACCTTCCCCCTCCTTTGTTGCATTTATCTATCTTTACTTTTTTTTATTTTTTGTGCTTTTTTTGTTTGTTTTTTGCTGGTCTTTGAGAAAGACTTCCCAGCTGTCATACAATTTCCTTTGCATTTAGTAATCAGTCAAATTCAGAAGTTTTTCCTTTAAAATCTAATCTGCGCTCACTCCTGCTACAACATTAACTAACTCCTGTCTTCCCTCTTCCTTGAGTGCTATTCTCTACTGTCTGCTTGGCTTCTTTCTTTTTGCGTTTGCATGATCGTCCACTTTTCTGCAACCTTGTTCATCTCGCCAAATTTTACTCTCTCAGACACTTCCCTCTCCAGTTTCTCTGAAGACATATTCCCACCTGACTCTGGGATTTTCTTCCACTACTGTTCTAAAATGTCCCCAGGTGTGTTAATGAATGTCAGAAACAGCTTCCCAGCCTCACTCAAGAGCAAGTTAGATTTCACCGTATGGGGAGGTCCCTTTGGGATCTCACTAAACAGAAACAGCTTAAAATAAAACATCAGCATGATTCAAAGCCAAACAAGCAGCTTTTTGTCCATCAACAAGTGATCTGTAAAGTTTAACATTTGAAATCTCAAATGTTTTAGAGTTCAAAATTATATATTTTTATATAAAAAGGATATGTTTTCTCCCTCTTCTCATTACCTAATAGCACAAAAATGCTTTACTTAAACTTTCTACCAAAGATTCCCCTATGACCAAAAGGGAAAAAGAGAAACTTAAAAAGAAATGACTTTTCCAACTGAACTCTGACATTTTTAGAAATGGGCTTATTATTTAAAATATATCCCAGGAGATGTCATTTGGGGGTTATGAATATTCTGTTGATAATCAGAGGAAAGACAGCTTGGCTTTCATGGACTCAGAACAAAAGAGCAGAAGAGGGTAACAGGTAGGCAGAGTGGATTTCAATGTGGCAGGACAAATGTACAGTCAGGTATGCAGGTTCTGGAGTCAGCAGACCTGGATTCAAGTTGTGACTCTATAATTTAATGAATTCAATGACCTTAAGGTAAGTCACCTTCCCTCTATGAGTCTCAGTTTTCTTATTAGTAAAAGAGGTAGTAAAACAGCACTTATCTCATAAAATTGATCAAATGAAATAAAATGCTTGGCACCAAGGAAACCACCAACAAATGTTGAATATAACAATTGTTAACAATTCTGTTTCCCCTTCATCTTAACATTTTGAAAATGATCACCTGTACATTTGAGGATCTGAGATGTCCTAGTATATTCCTATCAAAAGTTAATATTTTCCTAGTGATTTCCTGGTTGGCTTGTATTATTAAAAAAAATTTTTTTTAATGGAGAACATGAAAGGAAACAGAAAATCTATAACCCTTAAGGATATAAACACTGCCATCTCATTTTCAGGTAAAAGGCAAGGCTTTTGCTTGGGTTGCCACATAAGGGTGCTGGTGGGATGAAAACAAAGGCCTGCAGGTGATAGGCCTTTCTACTTAGAACCAGACTCCACTGGCAATGTCCTGGACTTGGAGAATCAACAATGTATGAAGAGGCCTGAGTGAGGGCCTGTGCTCAAGTGTCGGGGGCTGAGTACGGGCTTGGAGGTTCAGGGCTGCCACCTGTTAACTATGAGACCATGTAGTAAGCTCTCTCTGATCCTGTGTTTCACAAAATGGGGATGCCAATAACCTGCCTAACTGTGATATAGCTGATATAATTTCATGTATTCCATTTCTCATATTCAGTTTTCCTCAATTATCCCAGTAATGTCCACTATAGGATTTTTCCTCTGATCCAGGTCCAACCAAGGATCGTATTTCACGTTTAGTTGCTATGTCTCCTTATTGTCCTTCAATTTAGAATGGTCCCCCTACCCTTGTGTGTGCCTTTATCCCATTGATATTTTAGAAGCATTTAGGCCATTTATCTTGTGGATTGCAGTAAAGATGAAGTCAGATAACAGTATTTTTCAAAGCTGTGTTGTGCAGCCAGTGAGGCACAGTGGTTAAGAACTTGGGCGATGGAGCTAGGTGCTCTGCATTCCAATCCCAGGTCTATCTCTTAATTAGCTCTATGACCTTAGTCAAATTATTACGGATGGTTCCCATCTTAGATTTCTTAACTTTACCATGGCGTGACAGCGATACCATTTAGCAAAAATCACATTTTGAATTTTGGATCCTTTCCCCAGCCTAGTGATGTGGGGTACATACTCTTCTGGGATGCTGGGCAGCCTCAGCAATCCCTAGCTCCCAGTCAGCCATGCAATCTGGACATAAAAATGTCTGCACCCATACAAACATTCTGCTTTTCATTTTCAGTACAGTATTCAGTAAATTACATGAGATATTCAACACTTTTATTATAAAAGAGGCTTTGTGTTAGATGATTTTGCCTAACCATAGGCTAATGTAAGCAAGCATTCTGAGCACATTTAAGGTAGACTAATCATAGTGCCTACCTACTACTGTAGAGATTGAATAAGTTAATAAATGTGAAGAAGTGTTCAGAACAGCCTCTGAACACTAAGTGCTCATGAACTGCTTGAAGACAAATTCTTGTGGGATCTGAGTTTCAAAATGTACGTGTTAGATAGAAAAAAAAATCTATTTAATTATAAATGATCTTTTCCCAGAGCTTACTAAATGTCTACAATTATGCCAGCTGCTGCAAGAATTAAAAAAAAGTTCGTGAATGGAAAAGATGTTAAAGATATGATCTCTGATCTCAAACAGCTTATTAGTGTGAAATTACTAAAATATGAGAAACAATGTAGAATTAAGTGCTGCTCACCCAAGTAAGCATGAAGTTCATGCTGATGTAAGAGAAGGAAGCGTCTGTGTTGACTGAAATCGCTGAAGAATGGATAAAAACTGACTTTAGTCAGAGAAGAGGAGACAGGCAGCAATCCAGGCAGACAAGCCCACCTGAGCAAAGGAATCACACCGGGATTAAAAGGTGAGGGCTGTGGGAAGAACAAAGGTGTGGGGCCAGGGCTTCATGCAGGAGGTAAAGGGGAGCCATTTTAGGTTTTTGGAAAAATGTGGTCACAGCCAAATAGAGAAAAAATGGGGACTCAGGTTGAGCAAAAACAACGCCAAGTGTAAGACTATTTGTCTTTCACCTGAAGAATGCCACATACTTGCAAGAATGTTCATTTCAAGGTGGGAGAGTGTTCAGCAACAGACTTGACCCAGAGACATTCCACCTGGAAATCATGAACTGGAGCCCACGCAACAAGTCTGATGCTTTATCTCAGTCTAGAATTTTACTGACTAACCAAGTTCAGCAAATCTTCAGAGGGAACTCTTTCATAGGTTGCTATTTAAACTGGTGATGAGGGCCTCGTTTCACTGAGAAAAAAACGATGGGAAAGGGCGAGAAGAGAGTGAGAAAGTTAAAGGAGGAGCACAGCGGCGGGAAGAAGTATAGGTGCGAGCCGGGCGCCAGAGTCAGGGCGCCAGGGGTCAGGGGTCGGGGGTCGGGGGGCCCTGAGCCCCCACCGGGGGCCAGAGCCTCAGGCGCAGCGCGTGTGCTCGCGGGCGGGGCGCCTCATGGTCGCCGGCAGCCAATCCGGGAGGGCGTCCGGCGAGGGGCGGGGCTTGCCAGCTCTGGCTCTCCGAGTCCTCCTTTTTGCACACACACGAATACAAAGAGCCATACGACCTTCGGGTATCCTTTTTCCATTTTTTTTTCCTCCTTAATCTTGTGTGTGTTTTCAAATTTTTTAAAAATAGAGATCTGTGGCAGTGCTGGGGTGAGGAAACTGTTGCTAAGGGAAATTTGCGCTTTCCCCCATTTCTTTTTCTCTTTCTCTTCCTCTTTCTTTTTCCTAGTCAAGGTTTTAAATATACCAAGAAGTTGAGAAGAATGGCCGTGTGCAACTCTTCCCAGCCAAATTTATAGATATTTTTTATTTTTGCTATCACATTTTAAGAACTGGTAAATTTTTGTGGTGAAAGGGTCTAAAAATTTAGTCGCTTGGGAAGTATAGATTTATTTTTTTAAGCTGGCTGAAGGGGTATGTAAATTTCTGCCACGGGGGAACGTCGTCGAAGGAAGCGGAAATTTGAGACTCCCTCACCCAGCCGTTTGCGTGCGTTTTACACACCCTCCCCCCAGAACCAAAGTCAGGTGGCTTGAATGTGGCAATTGTCCAAGGCCAATAGGTTAAAAATGTTTGGATCTTATAATTGAGACACTCATTTTCCTGGGGAGGAGTGAAAGCCCTTCTTATAGTGTGTCTTACACACATTTTCATGAGGACACTGTGTGGTGTGTGTGTATTGAAACATTTTGTAAAGATTTGGGGTTTTGTGCTTTGTGTATGTGTACAGTATGTGTATATGTGCCATATCAGATTTTATTTTCAAAACTAATTACCTTTGGTTTTATGTGTGCAAAGTAGCCCCTAGGATGTGAATTTTTTTCTGTTCCCAAATGTGATCCAAACAGGATTTTGTGTGCAAATTAGAGTTTGGAAGAAAACCTATGCTTCACATACTTAGGCACGTCCATTCTATATGCATTTACTATATTTGTGTGCTCCAAAATACCAGATTAGTGAATAATAATTGCCAGGGAGAATACAGTCCATGTGGCAAATAAGGGTTGGCAATTTATTGAGTCTGTGGTTCAGTGACCGTTTTGCTTAAGTGGTTTTGCATTTTATTGTCTCACGTTCTTAAATGTACAGCTGTGTATATTTTGGCCTTTATGTGTGGTTTGGTTGGTGTGTTTAGAAGGGAAGTTCTCTCTTGGCTTTTTGACAAAATAGTCATTTATAGGTTGGGAGTTGTTTGAAAAGCTCCACAGCTGTCAAAATTTCAGGAAAATAATCCCGTCAAGTCCAGTTCTCAAAAACTGCTCCTGGTGGTGGTGGGGGAGGGGCCAAGAGGAGGCAAAGGCAAGTCATACATAGAGGGTAAGAAAAGGATTTTGTTTATCATGTTGCATCGTTGGAATGAAGAGCCTTCTCCCTGTGTCTTAACAGTCACAGAGAAAACTAAGAATTAGGAAGAGCTCAGAGCAGAGCCTCCTGTTATATGAGCTGTTTGTCACTTCATTCTGTTACAGAACTATTCTCTCCTATTAGAAGTCATAGAGAATATTTCTATTCAAATCTGTATTCGCAGATGGGAGTGAAAGCATAGGAAGTATATGGGGTTATGAGGGAGAAACTAGAATGTCACAAGTAGCAACCAAGAGATAAAAAAATCTGTAGAGTTCAGATTTCACTACAGCAAAACCTCTATATGATACTGACAATACATTCCATTCCTCAGCTAGCATTGTACTGTTTTAAGCACTAAGGTTATTTGCACAGGTCTTGAAAGCATTGTAACACAAGTAGCCCTGTGTTAGGCTTTCTGAATTTCTTACCTGTACTGATTGGATTTTTATTCCCTAACAAATTCAAGTCAGATCAGTACTTAATACTGTCTCAACTGTGGATCATTCCACAAGTTTAGACCTGCGTTCTCTGGAAGCTTAGCCAGATTCTGGTGGCCTTTGCCATGGCAGCAGTACTGGGAATTTTTTAACGGGAGTTTTGCCCTGTCTAATTATTTTCCGCATCACTGCAGGTCATCACATTTACTTCTTATCTCAACTTCTTAGCTTCTCAGGAGAGAGAGCACTCTTCCTACAGCAATACACAGCCTGAGCCCCCTTGACTTGCTAGTCTATTTGATTTTTACAAGGAACCTAGGTTCACACCCAATGTCGTTGCTTTTAATTTCTTTGTGAGAAAGACAATTCCTCCCATGAATATATCGTTGGCTTGGCCTTCCTACCAAAGCGAAACGAGGCTAAATTGAGTTGATTTTGCTTGGGAATCCGCGGGGTCCCTAGAGATAAAAGCTTTGAACTAAGGGAACCGCTACTTTGCTAATGATATCTGAAAGATCTGTAACCAAGGCCGGCAGGAATGAAAAGCCTTCTTCCACCCAAGTGTGAGAGACCGATCTGTGGTCACTGCACTTAGCATCTCGTGTACACGCAGCTTTGAGAGCAGCAGCCAACGGAAGCGAGTAAACAAAACAAAACAAGCTAAAGATGGCGTCTGACGGCATTGAAAAATTTTCGCAGTCGTGTCCCTCCCTGGAGAGGCCCCTCCCCTCCCTGGCTCGTTGAGTGATTGTGGCTTGTAGCCAATAACGTTCCTGGCCCTGCCTCCCCCATTGTCCAACCGCCAATCACCGGGAACCAAAGCACAGGCCGGGCGGAGCCTCTCCGCGTGCGCGCGCTGGCGGGTACACGGGCCGGCGCCGCGGTCTGGCTCTCCGGCCCGCGCCTCGGCCCTGGCACTGCAGCTTCAGCGCGAACAGCCCCGGCGTGGGGCAAACGCGGTGGAACACCCGTAGGTCTGCCAAAGTGGGTCCACGGTGGGAACTCCCGCGCCGCTCTGAGTCCGAGTCCTCAGAGCTCTCACGGCCTTGTGGTCCACCCACAGTGATCCAGCGAGCTGCCAACCGCGCCTCGGACTGCTCGGGTGCCTGACGCCCTCTCAGAAACACCCCTTTCCCCGGGACCCCCAGGACACACTCTGCGGCTGGGCTCTGTGGCGGGTGGCCGTGTCCCTGCGGCCTCGAAGGCAGTGCCCGAGCTCGGTTCCCCGTGTGTCTCTGTGGTTGCCCTGCCTATAGCTGATTAACACTGTCTCTTCGGAAATGCTTCTGCTGTCCCTGGTGCTCACCTTGACACCTTTGACTAATATTTAATCAACTAACATTTACCGAGGGCTCCCTGGGCACGAGATACAGCTTTGGGAGCTAGTTTTCGTATTTCAGTTTCTCCAGAAATGCAGGAAGAGTCCTTTACTTCGGGCACATTTATATGAAAACCTTAAACGGAAATTTTAATCTTACCAATTTGCATTTTAGTAAATGTAAATAAAAGACTGCACCCTGGGTTAAAAATTCTTGTATGGCCATACAAGTTACTTGGAATTTTTGGATTACGTGGACCCCTTAGAGCATCATTCTGTTCTCTGGGCCTACATCTCTCTTACCCCTAAAAATTAGTCTTAAAATTTTCTTTGTAAATCATTAGAAGGGTCAGTCTTTCAAAATGTTAGAGAATTGTATATTATGGAATTTGCTTACCTGTTCTAGTGTGATAAGGAGCTCATATCTGATAAAATAGATTTTGAGAGGTCCTAACAGGTGAGCCATTTTGCAAGTGGAGGAGCAGAGCTGACCCACACACTAGGAGCTTTAAGTGGCCATTTTCCATTTTTATTTCTTAAAATGAAGATTATGGTAGGAATTGCTATGCTTTCAGTAATCGCATTTAAAGAGGTCCATTGCTAGCATGACCCTAAATGAGTCAAGGGCCCATTATAAAAACATACATCTTCTGAGTGATACCATATAATACACATCTATTAAAGAGTGAGGAAACTTATTTTTCATAGTTTGGAGGTGAATTCAGTCATGCAGAAAATTCAAACTCAGAATGGGTTGGAAGCAAGCAAGGGAGCTGCCAAGAGTATGATATATTTAGTTCTAACAAACATAGTGACTTGGGAGGAAAGGATAGTTAAGATTATGGACAGTCTCACCCTGAACTGTCTAAAGGAGTTTTTTCTTTTTTATCTAAATATTTATGAATAAAATACAAAAATTATTGAGAAGTACATTTTCTAGGCTCCTTTCACGTGTATTAAAATCAGACCAATACTGGATGAACTCTAAACATACATATTTTATGCAAACTAAGGCTGACAGCTGCTGTCGTTCTGTGTTGGCAACTCATTGAAAGTTTGAAGATTTTCCTTAACACTCAATTCTAAAAGTTGATAGTATTTTGCAAAACGCATGTATATTACTCTGTGGTGGTCAGTCTTAGCTTATCCTATTTTTTTCTTTCTTGAACAAAAATACGAACTCTTGGTTTTAAAATAAATTAGCAATCTGATATTATAAAAGTTGACAGTACTAATGTTTAGTAATAATGTATAGGCACTGCCTGGATAATTTACTACAGTTAACCACTGCACTGCCAAACATTCCATGGGCTATTGAATTAAAATTACACATTTTGAGAAGCAAAATAAAGATACCGGAATACAGTTTAGCTGTGTTAATAATGTTGGCAGGGTAAAGTGGGCTCTAGAACCTTAAGCTAGTGATGGAAAAAAGCGAAAATAATTATGTTCAGTTAGAAAAGAAAGATTTAACTGATAACTATTAGTACAGCACTGTCTAATAAAGTGCTGTTACCAATTTGAATTATTCATACTGAGGAAAATCTGTTTCTAAAAGTCAAAAGAGTGTGCCAGTAGTGTACATCTTTTTCTTCCTCTTTCCACCTCAATGAATCTTGCCCCTGCATTCATCTCTTTTGTGCAGTCTTGGGTTAGAGCTTGCCTTCCTTCTCACATTGGAAGAATCCTTGCGAGAAGAAAATGTAAATTCTTTTCTAATATCTTCTAATATGATATCTAATACCTGTGCTTTTTCACTGGCCTTTTTCTTTCTAATTTTGAAATATACTGAAGCTCTAGAGCACCTTCAGACTTCCTATTTCTTTCCTTCCTTTCATAACTAAACTCTACAAAACTTCATGTCTTGCTTCCATTTTCTCTTCATCAATTCTTTCATCTACTGCATGGTATTTACTTTCACTGCAAAAAATATACTTCTCTGGTCATTTCCAGTGACCATCACAGACAAAATATATTTCTTTGATTTTCATCTTTTTAAACCATTCTGCTGTACTTGTCACAGTTGATTAGATCCACTTTCTTGACATTCTTTCTACTTTGACTTTCATAACACTGTTTTTCTCTCACCTCACTGACCGTTTTTCTCTTTTAATGAAGCTTCTTCCATGGGTTGGCTTGAAGTGCTCTCCTTGACCTTTGCATTTCCCACTTTATCCTTACTCCTTGGAAAGCTCAGTGTCACAGGTTCAATTATGACTTCCTGCTAAAGATTCCAATCTGCATTCCAGCTCTGACCTGCCTCTTGTTTTTTTCAGTACTGATCATTCGCTTTCAAGATATTCGACATTCCATTTAAAGATGTTAACCATCATTTTGAAATTTAACATGTTAAATAAATATATATCTTCACTAACAATTTTGTCATTCATGTTATCAGTGGTAACCATCTTTTGACTATCAGGTTTATAATCTTAAAGTTGTCTTTTACCAATAAATCCACCCATTATGTAAGTAAAGAAATATTACCAGTCTTCCAGGATGTTGAACTTTCATATCCACAACTCTCACTCCAGGATTGAACAGTCTCCTAATCTCTAACTGTTCCACTTTAGGTATCTAAGACAGGGGTCAGTAAACTATAGCCCATAGGCTAAGTCTGGCCTGCTACCTGTTTTTTATGTCCTATGCGCCATACTCATTGGCACACAGCCACACTCATTTATGTATTGTCTGTGACTACTTAATGCTACAGTGACAAAGTTGAGTAGTTGTGACAGAAACCACATAAACACAAAAACCACAAATAAATCAGGCAAAGCCTAAGTAATTTACCATCTGTTCCTTTACAGAAAAAGGTTTGCTGGCCCCTGCTCTATTTCCTTAACTTGGTTTTCAAGGTCACCCATTGGCTTTCTGTACCTTTCTGTATAAGTCCCTTTGCTCTGACTTGTCACATGAACCCTATTAATTCCTGCCTCATCTAGCTCATCTTCTTACCACCCTACCCATTCATCCTATACATTGCTCGAGGCTCAACTGGAGGTTTTTCTTCTCTAAGACCCTTTAGTTGTATAATTTCATTCTGTTGATCTTTTCATTATTTTGAACTAAGTCCTCTTAAGTTTTTTTAGTATGTACCATATTTTTAGGCACTTGTGTATATTTTGTTTTGTTCTTTAGACTTTCCATTTGCACATGCACTGTAAACTCCTTGCATACGGGGTCCTTGTCTTCCTTTCATTTGAGTACTTAGAGGTGGCAGTCCATTTTGGTGACTCATCCTTAGAGTGGCCTTGCATATAGAGAATGTTTAGAAACACCTTTTTTTTTTAAACTTGCTTACCTTCTCTAATGGGAATATAGGTAGCTAATGCAGTTAATGTTCTGTGTTTTTAGTCACTTACCCAGCATTTAAGTCGTTATCTGGTTAGTAAACATTGTAATGTGAAATACTGCTTTATTATCTGTGGACCCCAGTTTCCTTCCCTGTCCTTTTGCCTTGGAGATTACATGGGAGATTCTAAGCAGGAGCCATGGAAATTAAGTCAGTACTTATGTCCACAGAAACCAGAAAAGGGTTATTTGAATGTGTGTTGGGCTACACTGCACCGTGCCAAGTTCTCATACAGGTTAATTCAAGAAAACACCAATTTGTTGCCCTGAATGTGACATAGTTAAGTAATACGCAGAGTAGAAAAGCAGAAAAAAATTGAGGAACAAAATTTTGAGAGAGTAGAGTCATGGTTCTTTATGTCAACCCAAACAGGACTATATTTAGCATTAAAAACTAGCAGAGGTGAACATTATCCTTAGTCTAAAACCAGGTCATGATAGTAAGTAAATTGCAAATACTGTTTTCTCAAGTACCTTTCTAATTTGTATCTTAGAAGGTTCTGTACCTATAAATGCATGTTCGTAGACTTGAATTGATTGTTTCTTAGAAATCTGATGTTAAATTTAGAGGTAAATACCTCAGATTCCATCTCAAGCCATTGCACATTTTTCAAGACTAAGAAATTGGGATGGCTATCCAGGTGGGAACACAAAAAGCTTCAGGAATAATTGTAATATCATCCAGCTGCTATTTATGGAGCACTGCCCATGTGCCAGCATGCTATGGGTGCCTTACATGTATTATGCATAATCTTCACAAAAACATTCAAAGTAGGCAGAGATGAGAACACTGGAGTTCAGAAAAGTGAATAATTTGCCCAAGTTCACACTACTCTTAAGTGATGCAGCAGGATGAGAACCTCACTTTTTTTCTTTACTTCCTATTCTGTACTATTCTGGAAGAATACTTAGTAAAGATCATTTAAGGGAAGGGCTGGATGCAGGCACAACACAACAGTGGCAGGAAAAAGGCTGCGTGCAAGAAATAGTTAAGTGTTTGGGGGCAGAGAGTAACAGTCATCAGTTTCCTACCAGAAGGAGGACCCACCCAGTGTCCCAACTGATGCATCTTAATTTCTGATTTCCCAAATACTGAGCACAACTGGCAAGCACTTGTATAGTATCGTCTGCGTAACTTAAGTTTTTTTTCTCACATCTGTGTTTCAGATTAAACCCTTTACATAATATTGGTTAAAAAAAAGAAAAGCCCTGCAGGAGCAGTGGCGGCCCTTTTTTATGAAGGGAAGGAATATATAGATGGTTCATCCATAAACTGACACGGAAATCGCTTTGTGCTTTCCTTTAACCTGAGTTTCAGGTTTAGCTGTGCCTTCCAGTGACTCTAACGACAGAGAAGCTGTAAATGGATTTGAGTTCAGTTCTTGCAAGAAGTGAATATCTGGCACAGAAAAGCATTTTTTTAAATAAAAAGGGTAGAAAAAGCAAATTAAAGTCTATTCTTTAATAACCCAATGTAAGTAAACATCATTCCTTATTGTCAGATTTACGTTTTAGCATCTCAGAGGCATTGCTAATGCCTGTTTCTGAAATGAGATTGCTGATTCCAAAACAAAACAAAACAAAACAAAACAAAATCTCAGTATGTAGAAAATTCTCCTAACCTCTTCCTCTCCTTTTAATTGTGATGTTACGATATAATTTACAGGGTAAGATAGAAATGTATCTCTTGAGGAAATTGTAAACATACTTTATATTTTGTCACTAATGGAGCTTCAGGCAGAAGGATTCTTTTCTCTATAATCAAGTATCATTTAGAAAATGATAATAAGAAGTTCCTTAAAGTGTTCTCAATGGTACAAACCAACCTTCCCACACTTTTTTTCCTGGAATAGTTGCTTAATTATGGTGATTCAAAACGAGGCAGTTTGGTTTATCATTGATATTTGTTTTTTCTTTTCATGGGGTCTGGTCTTGTGGTCCAAGTGACAGCACTTAGCTGTCTAGGCATGTCTACATTTGCCCCTCCCTTAAGGAGCATGAGAAGTGCAGATGAGGGGTCCAGAGATGATTTCTCTGGGCTCCTGGCTGGAGGACTCAGAACACTGTTTCCTTTGCAGAGGCTGGAGGCCCAGCTGTGCAACAGCTGAGAGCAATGGGGCTGTGCAGCCCTGGGTCACCACAGCTCAGTTCTCTGATTCAGCTTTTCCTCTCCTTCCCTACACCAGCCCCAAGCATCAGTGATATAATAGTGTGAGGTTGGTGACATGTTGAGGGCTGCAGTGATTGGTGTATTCCTTATTTAGGAGTCTTTCTGAATGCATCTATATGAAAATTATAGAGAGGGTAGAATCATGATTCTTTATGTCAACAAAAAGTGATACCAGTTCAAAAAAAAAAAACCACACACACTAGATTGAAAGTAGCAATAACTGCATTCTGCTGTCTTCCCCTGACCTTGAAAAAGAAAGAAAGAAATGAATTGTTAAACAACGAATTGTTAAAATGTCTCCAGGAGGAAGTAGGAGAGCTGAGGCAAGGTAAAGTGTCCATCCCTAACTTCTCTGCTGTTTTCTGTGAACCTGGGGTAACGTGTTTCCTAGAGCTGTTGTGGGGATGAGCTAAGCCGCGTGAAGTGTTCTGAACTCATAAAGGAATGATGTTAAAGTGATAAAACACCATGCTGTTATTACAGCAAAGGTAGTGAGGAGAAGACAGATCTACATTTTCTTCCTTAATCTTCCAATCTTTCCAGATGCTGGCAGGTCTTTTTGAGTTCCCTCTCTGTTCCTTAGGTTGGAGTGGTGGGGGGTTCCATGCTTGGGTGCAGGACGAATGCCTTCTACCCTCTGACCCTATGTTCATCAGGAAGGCCTTTATAGGCAGCCCCTCTTGGTTGGGGGTGAATGTGACACCCAGTGCATAGTGCTAGGGGAACGCGAGATCTCCAGCTAGAAGAAGGCGTCTCTCCTGTGCAGGCCAAGGAGGGGCAGCCATGGACTGTGTGCCCCTTCAGGGCTTGCCTGCTGCTCCTTCACAGAACCCACCGCTGGGTGCCCAGGCTCCTCTGATCACCCTCTATGAGAAAGGAAAGTGAATCCAGAGAGGCCAGTGCTTCCAATCACACTCGTGGAGTCCAGCCGACTGGCGACGCCTTTTGGAGCAGTCTCGTGGGAGCGCAGTCGCTCCTGCCTGGTCGGCCATGTCTTTCAGTGCCACCATTCTCTTCTCCCCTCCCAGTGGCAGCGAGGCCAGATGCTGCTGCTGTGCCTGTAAGAGTGAGACCAGTGGGGGCAGCACAGGCTCCCAAGGTGGGAATCCCCCTCCCGGCACCCCCATCACAGTGACTGGACATGGCCTGGCAGTTCAGAGTTCAGAGCAGCTCCTGCATATCATTTACCAGCGGGTAGATAAGGCAGTGGGTCTGGCTGAGACTGCTCTGGGTCTTGCCAGGGCCAACAACGAATTGTTAAAACGTCTCCAGGAGGAAGTAGGGGAGCTGAGGCAAGGTAAAGTGTCCATCCCTGACGAAGATGGGGAAAGCCGGGTCCATGGTTCCCCACCCGAGGAGCCTGGGCCCCTCAAGGAGAGTCCCGGGGAAGCCTGCAAGGCTGTGCCTGCCTTGGAAGAGGAGTGTGACAGCGTGGGCAGTGGCCTGCAGGTGGTGATTGAGGAGCTGTGGCCGCCAGGAGCAGCCTCCACTGTGGGGCCGGGGCCCTTGGGCTTCCCAGCCGCCCAGAGAGACCTGCGGCTCCCAGGATGTGGCCTGGCCGCCAGCGATGGGGCCGCAATGCTCAATCCCGTGAGTATGGCCACAGAGCAGGGGCCAGGGCTGTTGCTCCTTACTGTATTCGTGGCTTTTGTCTTTTTTCTCCCTTTCTTTATTTTCTTTCCATTCCTTAAACCTTTCCTTTGGTTTTATTTGTGATGCAACAGAATGGTACCAGGTTTCCTTTGCCCTCAAGGAGAGTCGGCACTCCTGTTTGCTTCCTGGACCACTGCCTCTCTGGCAGGAGGTCAGTGAGTTCTGATGTGTGTGTTGATGGGGCCCCTTCCCCCCTCAGCTGTCTGTGGCACCCTCTCCTGTGCAGTGGTCTCTGCCACTCCGTGGGCCCTGCCTCTCCTCACGAGAATGCCTGCGGTGCACAGACGGCTCATTCATATTTTATCACGGGCCTTCTGCTTGCCAAGAGGAATTTAGTATATAGAGAGATGGGAATGTAGAGGGGAGCGAGGCAAAGGTGGGGAGAGAGGGAGAGGACAAAGGAAACAGAAGACAGGAATAGGGAGGGAAGGCGGTGGGCGGGAAGGATTGAGGAAGGAAAAGTGAAAAAAAGAGCATGGAAAACAGAATTTATGCAAGAGAGAGCACATGAGGTAAGGTGGGAGGGAGGGAGGTAGAGGAAAGGAAGTAAAATGAGAAGTGGATGAGGGAGAATCACTAGTAAGAATAACCTGTATGGAGAACGGGAAGCAAGCAAGCATATTTTGTGAGCAGGGAAAGACATAGAAGTACATTGTGCTATTCCAGTTTCCATACTGCTCAGGGCCATGTGAGCAGGAAAATCCTGGCTGAGCGGAGTGCAAACTGCAGAATGTCACATGTGGAAGAATGGAAAGGAGACGGGGCGACAGTAGGGGTTACAGAGACGGGAAAATTCCAGATGTGTTACCACAGAAGAGGTAGTGGGAGGCCTGCACTGCTGCTCCCCAGCTCTGCCTCTGCCCTTTCTGTCCTCCTGCCATGAGGCCCAGACACCCAGTGAAGAGGAAAGAAGCAGAACACGGAGTGTAGACAGGAGGGATGAGACTCCCGGCCCATCTGCTGGATCTGAGAAACCCAACGTATAAGCTCCTGTCCCTCTCCAGTGTCATACTGCAACTGGCCGCTGCTCCTGAAACCTTGCCACAGGGGTGGGGGAAGGCCACTGCGGTTCGCCCCAGTCTGTGTCTGGCCGGGCATCGCAGGGCTTCAGGGGTACAGGGAAGGTGGGAGGAGGCAGGGCATACCGGGCCAGGCAGGCAGCGAAGGCTTCCAAGCCGACAGGATGGAATTAGATTTCACAGCGCAGAAAGCAGCTCACAGGTCTATAAATCTCAGCCTCCTCCCCCGCTGCTTTCTGTGTTTTTTCCCCCCCACTTTTACTGTTTTGTTTTCTTGGCTGCAGAAATCCCCCCTCCTTGCTTCTCCCTCTCTCCCTTCCTCCCTCCTTCCTTTCCCTGACCTATATGTCCTTGAGTGAGAGCACATTAGGCAAGTAGACGGAAGGGGCGACAGTTGGGTGTGGCCTGGACAGGATCCAGGTGACAGCACAGATTGGCCGTGCAAAAGGAAGGGGTGGGGGCAGTTGGTGCCAGCCTCTCTAGAGATTTTTACTTTATGTGTCCCTCTTTTGCTCCCACTTTCTCTTATTTCCCCTCTTTATTGTTATCGTTTTATTTTCTTGCTCCCCTTGCTTGGTTTTTCTTTCTTGTCATCACTTCCTCCTCCAGTCCCTTTTAGACAAAACACTTACCTGGCTACAGTTCTTGTACACAAGAGCAAATCATGGATGAGTCTTCACAAACATCAGGAACATGCCTTGTCCTTGCGATCAGCCCTGTGGTAGCGACCAGTGTGAGAGGCCCCCTATAACAAGAAGCATTTGCCACCTCTCCCATAGGAGTTCCAGAGAAACAAGCCATTGACCATTAAAGACTGTGCTGGATTCCCCCCTGCTTTCCACTCTCTGTTCACTATCCTTGGCCAAGGAGTGATGGATGACCAGGTTCCCCTATGCCTGGATGGCTAATAGGCTATTCTTTATGTTCTTAGCTGGTGGATGATTATGTGGCCTCTGAGGGCGCTGTTCAGCGGGTGCTGGTCCCTGCTTATGCCAAGCAGCTCTCACCAGCCACACAACTGGCTATCCAGCGGGCAACCTCAGAGACGGGGCCAGAAAATGGAACCAAGCTGCCACCCCCCCGCCCCGAGGACATGCTCAGTGCTGCGGCTGCGCTGGACGGTGCCTTGGAAGAGTCAGGCCCTGGGGGACCTGGGGAGCTGAGACCCTCTCTAGGGTTTATGGCTTCCCCATGCAGGACCAGAGGGAGTGGGCAGAAGAACTCCAGGCGCAAGCGGGATCTGGTACTCTCTGTGAGTGAGCTCAATTTCTATGCGTTTTTCTTCAGGCTGGAGAGAAGAGGGAAGAGTGAAGTGAGGGTTGTTTTCAGCTTCCCATATTGAATGAGTAGTATCCTGAATCCTACTGAGTGGGAGGGTCATGAAGAAGACAGTCTGTTCTATAGCCCCAGGTATAGGTACACCCCCTGGAGTCAGTGGAGCTATTTTAAGGCTTTTCCAGATAGATTGATGCCTTCCATTTATTTAAAGAGAAGGGAATTATATCATCTCCCAGTGATCTAGTAATCCTGATAGGAAGATCTTTAAGGGATTGAGCAGATTGACCCCTGAAAGGTAGCCCTGGAAACCGCCTGCAGATGACCAGTGTTCAGGGTAAACAGCCATGGGCCCCTTGAGCAGAAAGGCCAAGGTGTCCTGAGGTGGTCCCAAACCCCAAGGATAAAGAGGCCACTAGACACTCAGTTATAAAGGTTTGGAAATTTCAGTGATTCTAAGAGCTCCTGAACCAGTTCTACCTGAAAGCTTTGAGTGGGTTGGAGCCTTAGGAACATCACTAAACATCCTACAAGGCACATGACAACCCCCCATAATTACCTGGCCTCAAATGTCAATAGTGCTGAGGTTGAGAAACCCTGACCTTGGGTGGCCACAGTCCTTTGGATCAGCTCTGTGGACAAAAACATCTTTCCAATAATCTTGGGAATGTTCTTTGGCTATATAATGTCTGTATTGACTGTAACGGGTTTCCATTCTCTGGATAATGGCTAATGAACTAACTTGCCGTTTCTGGTTAGGAGTGGCGCTTATCCTTCACATCTGGTGCTCATCCTTCACATCCAACTGCAATCTCATTGTATACAAGCCCATTTCTTCTTGTTACAGTCTTAGTAAAGATTGAAAACAAAGTAAAGACTGAAAACAGCTGATCAATTACTACATATACCTCCTTTATTTACATTACTTCTTTCTTTTCCTAAGAGATCTTATTCTCACTCTCCCTTTTGTTTCATTTGTTTTTACATTAAGGGATTATTTTTTCCCCTGGGAAGAAAGACACAATTCATAATCAGTATCAACTGGTACATAATCTTCATTTCAAATGTTGGCTATGTTCAGGGACATCTCACTTATCAAGAAAAGGGAATGGGTTTAGTTCCTTTGTCATGGGTTTCTGGCCCAAGAGGGCTGCTCTTGCTCCCAGTGATAGAAATGGAGACTTCTACCTAGAATTGCATTTAAAGAGATTTCCCAAAACTTCATACTGTATTTAAACACTATGTGTGATAATTTGCATAAAATCAGGGGTTTTGGTCACTTCTACTCTTCTCCCACCTGCTGCCTCCAGTGAGAGGTCTAGCCTTGAGGCCTAGCTTATGCCTGCCCTTTGGAGAGCTTGGTGGACTGGGGACCTTCTGGGAGGAGAGCGGGTTCACTCATCATGCTGTCTACTATAGAACCTGGAAAGGATCGGGAGGACCAATTAGGGAATTTTGCTGCCCATCACAGAGGAAGGCTTAAGATGCTCTTGTGCCAGACTTTCAGGGTTTAAAGGGAGAGGGATAATTGTAGATCTTCCCTATTCCAACTTTTAGCTCTGGGGAGGAATCAGAGAGGCATATCTCCAATCTGCTAAGCTACTGTGGATTTTTGCTAGGGATCCAAAAGGGCTGAACTCTTAAATCCTTGGAATGCTGCAGATCCCAGCCACCCATTGGGGCAATGTATTTATTTTTAGCTCACTCAGGAGGTAGGTGAGCCACAGCCTTTACAGTCTTAATTTTTATTATTATCTAGATTTTCCCTTTCCACTTCAAGCCTCGTTTAATTTTTATTGGCTGATCTCTTCCAAGCCACCTGAAATGCACCCCCTACTTTTTTTTCTTTTTTGGCAAGTCTTTCAAATTCTTTCTGAAGCATTCATCCATCCTTTGTAATTCCTTAAGTTTGGATCAGCTCTGTGGACATTCCTTAAGTTTGGACTTCTAAGAAGTAAAATAACTATACCAAATATGAAGCTAGTCTGGTAACAGTCCTTTTATAGAGGGGAGACCCTTGCCATAAACAGTTGACTAAACTAAGCTGAGGTGGTCAGTCAGCCCTAGAGGTAGAAGGGTAAATTGGGGGTTTCTTAAATGAAGCTGAAGTCCTGAGATCAGTATGTAAACCCATCAGTTTGGGACTGGATAAATTCCATTGACTGAGGGAGCTTGGGATGAAAATATAATCAGAAACAATAAAACTAAATTTAATAAAAAGAAATGTAAAATCCTGCATTAAAATTTAAAAAAGTTTTTCTTAATGATAGAGATAGTAGTCCATGTGGAAAATGGGCTTGAGTTGGCTGCAAGCTCACTGGGATGAGCCCTGTGACACTGTGAGTAGGGATGCTAAGGGTCGCTAAGAAAGGCAGCACCAGCTGGGGTTTCATGCCCAGAAGTGTAGAGTTCCATTCGGGGAAGGGATGCTCCCTTTGGCCAGACCTCAACTGATGGATTAGATTCAGTTCCAGGTGCCACACTGTAAGAGGGACACCGGCAAACCAGGGAGCCTTATAGTTTCATGAGGAGTTTGTCTGGAAGCATGTCATGAGGAATGGCTGAAGGACTCGGGGGTGTTTAGACTGGATAAGAGAAGACTTGGGGAGTATGTGATAGCTGTCTCCAAATATTTCTGGTGCAAAGCTGAGGTTAGATTTTGCAGTGTCCCAGGCAAAACTTTTCAACAATTAGAGATGTTCAACAACACAATCAGCTGACTCGGAAACTAGTGAGAACCCATCAATAAAGGTGCAAAAGCAAAGCTGAAAGCCAGCCTGTTTCATGAGAGAGAGAGAGGTGGGAGAGTCTCTGTGGCCCTTTCCATTTCTGTTACTTTAGGTTTATGTTTTTCAGACTGTGGAATGTGAATCCCTGGGACTTCTGGTAATGTGCAGAGGGATATATCTAGGACATGTTGCTGGCCACCAATTTTACTTGGATTTGGAGGACATTTTTATATTAAAAGAAATACAGATATATTGTGAAGATATTTTTCAATTTGCAAGAATGGGGGGCTTCAACAGATGGCCACTTGGAGTAGCCCTGGTGTGTTTTCACTATCCCTTTGTTATTACAAGTATGTGTGTGATTATGTTCAAGACCCTCTGCTCTAATGGTCATATTCCCCAGGAACAGAAGTAAGACCAGGATGATTGAGTCACACAAATTAAATGAAAAGGAAAAAAAAAAGCATCTGTATTAGAAATACTGAGCTGGATAGGCTCTCTGCCTAAGAAAGTCATTGATAGAAATGGTACCAGACTATGGGAAGGATTCTGGCAGAGAGCACGTATGCACAGTGCCTAGGGACCAGAGGAGGGTTTCATCATATCCACTCTTGACTTGATCCTGTGTTTGTTTTTTCTCCTAGAAATTGGTCCACAATGTGCATAACCACATCACCAATGACAAGAGATTCAATGGGTCTGAAAGGTATGATTCTCTTGAAGGAAAACAGTCACAAGGTACTTTGCCAAGGAGAGAGAAGTAGAGGAGCTATGCCAGCAAGCAGTGAGGCAAAGGCTTTGCTCTCACCATTGCCCCTGCTATCCTGTCTTAGGTCATGGAAGAGTTTACCACTAAGTTGGTTAGTGTTGGGAATCTATCTGGCTTCTAAAATGCTGACTGCCTCATTCACTCTTTTCTCTCTGTGGCAGCATCAAGTCCTCTTGGAATATTTCAGTAGTGAAGTTCCTTCTGGAAAAGCTCAAGCAGGAGCTGGTGACCAGTCCTCACAATTACACTGATAAGGAGCTGAAAGGTGAGAAAAGCTGAGTTACTCCCATCTCATCCTTTTTCCCCACCTACCCCACCCCTCACTTCCTAGTCTAAGGAGAGACATAATAGAGATGATTCAGTTGGTTTTGAAAACAGTGAACTTAAAATGTTTTTGGCTATTCTTCTCACCCATAATAGTCACAGGATTGTCTCTAATTGCCTTTTTATTCCCCTACTCAGTCTAAAATGAAAATGGGAGAAGGAAAGGGCCAGACACCATAATGCGTGATGTTTATGTGGGGCCTGAATCTAGCACTGGTAATCCATTCCCAACAGAGTAGAATGGGTGTGGGTTTAATTGGGGGCACGGGGAGGGAGTTACAGAAGCACTGGAGTTGTCTTTTACTGGTGGGAGATATGGGGGGAGTTCACATTAGGGCCGAAGGTAGGCAGAGCGCCAGACCAGAGGCAGGACAGTGCTGGTAGGTTTGAGGCTAGTGGGTGTGATGCAGATGGTACACTGGGAGAGCCCATCCTCTGAAGACCGATTCCCACCCTCCCGTCAAGTGGTGTTAGGGCAGAAGAAAAGGGCTGAAGACCACTGCTCTAGAGGACCTTGCTCTTTACTCCCCCCTTCTCCCTCCCTGCCAGGAGCCTGTGTAGCCTACTTCCTCACCAAGAGGCGTGAGTACCGCAACTCCCTGAACCCCTTTAAAGGCCTGAAGGAGAAGGAGGAAAAGAAACTTCGAAGTCGCAGATACCGGGTAGGTTTCTAGGCCTTTTTTTCAAGATGCTGAACTCTAAATAAGCCACAGTGGGAAGGGCCAGAGGACTTGGCATCTGAGAATAGAGTTGAGAGTCAGGAATGTAGGAGGAGGAGGGTGAGCCAGTTCCAACATTTGACTTGGGGGCTGGGTTCTCTCAGCCATACATTTTACACAGCCTTCTCCTCCCCCAAACCCTCTTCCCCATTCTAATCCATAGTTTGTTTCTCTTCCTAATTTCTGTCCTGGGCTCCTACTGTAGCTTTTTGCCAACCGATCCAGTATCATGAGGCATTTTGGACCTGAGGACCAATGCCTGTGGAAGGCTGTGACAGAGGAGCTGATGTCAGATGAAGAGGACAGCCTTAATGAGCCAGGCGTCTGGGTGGCCCGGCCTCCCCGCTTCCGGGCCCAGCACCTCACGGAGCTCTGCTACCACCTGGATGCCAACTCTAAGCATGGCACTAAAGCCAACCGTGTGTATGGGCCTCCCTCAGACCGATTACCTTCTGCTGAGGCCCAGCTTCTTCCACCAGAACTTTATAATCCTAATTTCCAAGAAGAAGAAGATGAGGGAGGTGAAGAGAATGGGCCTGTCTCCCCATCCTTTGACCAACCCCACAAAACCTGCTGTTCTGACTTGAACTCGTTCATTGAGGTCAAGGTAGAAAAGGATGAGTGAAGTGGAACCAAGAATAACTCTGGCTTCTGCCACGCCCTGTGTCCCAGAAATGGGTGGTTGTGGGGCTTCCCGGAATAATGAGATGTCTCTTGCAGTCTGAGAAAGCAGGTCTGCCTTTCTTCTGAACACAGCCCCCACTGGAAGTGGAAGCTGCCAGCTCTGGTGGGATTAAAGGACTTACCCGGAAAGGGGAAACTCTGCCCCCCACCCCCCACCGTGAGTGGCAAGCCAGAAAATGCTTAGTCTTAAGCATAAACAGTGCCTCGGAGGAGTCTGGGATCTGAAAAGGAAGAAGATGGGTCCAAGAAACATCAGGCCCTGACATATGCTCAGGTCTCTGAGTTGTGTTTCTTTCCAGCTGCACTCAAAGTTCTGGGGACGCAGCCCTGTTTGCGCCTTCTGCTTCCCCACGACTGGTGGTCTAGCTCTGCGGAGGCCGCAGCCCCGGACCATCCAGGGTAATGCTGCCCCCTGGTGGGCAGTTTCGGTCATAAGCTTGATTCTCCCGAGCAGGACACAAGCTGCATCCCTATTTGGTAATTGGGATATAGATACAATAGCTATTGCTTATTGAATTATATAAGGCAGATTTTATTATTTTATCATCTTACGCATGAGGAGATTAAAGCTTAAAGAGTTTCCATGTCTCACCAGCAGCTGCTCTCCCATTGTGTGACGAAGCCATATATAGGGTTTTGTAGCTATTTCTTCATCCTGTCAGCCAAGCTGTATTTTGAGGAAAGGTATGTATGTATGTGTATACACACACATACACACACACACACTCAAAAACAAAATTTGTACATTTTGAATGGGTTGAGAAGTAAAAATGGCTTTCTGTTCATTTAGTCATACAATACATATTGATTGCTTATGAGGTAATGCTGTGGATACACTACTGATCAGGTTAGATGCTGATCAGGGGTCTTACTGTCTAGTCAGGGAGCCAGGAGATTAAGCAGACAATGAAATGAACGGTGATAAAGGATCATGACGGGAATGTAGGGTGTGATGGCAGCATGTAGCAAGGGCAGCTGGCCTACCCTCGTGGTCTGGAAAGGCTTCTCAGAGTGGTATTTAAACTGCTACCTGAATGATGGGGAGGAGTTAACTAGAAGGGAAAGGGAGGCCAGGAGAGTGTTCCAAATATAGGGAATAGCAGTACAAAAGTTCAGGAGGCAAGAAAGAGCAGAGACAAGGTGCCAACCGACTGCAGAAAAGTTTGAGGAGGGGATGGTGTTGAGAAGATGCTGGAGAGACAGACCTTGTAAAGTATCTTAGAGATAGACTTTAGTTCAAGGGCAGTGAGAAATCATTGAAAATTTTTAAGCAGGGAAACCAGTTGATCAGTTTTGTGTTTTAGAGGAATCACTAGACCTCAGGGTCTAAGATGGCTTGGGCTTGGAGGGAGGAAGCCTCTTCAGGGAGACTTTAACAGTGGCTTGGGAGAGAAAAGATGGTGGCCTAACATGGTGGTAAGGAGGGCAGGAAGATTTGAAAAATATTTAGGAAGCAGAATGGATGGGTCTTGGTGATAGGACTTAGTTGGATTTGAGATTAAGGGAAGAGGATGTCAGGTCAATGTTCAGGTCTCAGGCTTGAGCAGCTGAGTGGTTATGGTGCCATTTTGAGGCTAGTGGGTGTGATGCAGATGGTACACTGGGAGAGCCCATCCTCTGAAGACCGATTCCCACCCTCCCGTCGAGTGGTGTTAGGGCAGAAGAAAAGGGCTGAAGACCACTGCTCTAGAGGACCCTGCTCTTTGCCCCCCACCCCTCTTTTCCCTCCCTTTCAGGAGCCGGTGTAACCTACTTCCTCACCAAGAGGCATGAGTACCGCAACTCCCTGAACCCCTTTAAAGGCCTGAAGGAGAAAGAGGAAAAGAAACTTCGAAGTCACAGATACCTTGTAGATTTCTAGGCCTTTTTCTCAAGATGCTGAACTCTGAATAAGCCACAGTGGGAAGGGCCAGAGGACTTGGCATCTGAGAATAGAGTTGGAAGAGCCAGTTTAGGGAGGCAGGAGAAGTCTGTTTGAGGTGTTGCATGCCTTTGAGAAAACCAAGTGGAGATGCTAGTAATCAGCTGACTTTTTAAGTCCAAGGAAGCCTGGGCTAGAAATGGGAATTTAGGAGTCATCTGTGCATATAGATCTTAATTACAGTCTGGAGAATAGGGCCTGTGGAACTCCTCACTCCAGTTCAGACTCTGGAGTGTGACCCTGAGGTGGTGAGCACTACTGGAGCATGCCTGACCAGTGCATCCCTCTCCTCCTTCACTTGTCTCTGCTTCCTGTTACCCCCAAATACAGAGATTGTTGATCCCAACTGTGTCTGTTGTTGCAACCTCCAGCTCCTGGAAGGGCCTCCTTTAATGGCTTCTCAACTTTCCAGAAGATGTACACTCCCATCCTCATCCTAGGAGAGCAAAACTTCCAAATATTAGAGGCTGTGTGGATATTTTGGATGTAAGTAATTAGAAAGAATAATCCAGGTTCTCCTTCATCTGCAGACAGGAAAGGAGGAAGAGCCTCATGGCTAATTCTGAAGATGTTGCTCACAGGAGGTTCTGGATACAGCCTGATAGCTCCCCTCTGTTACTAATGTTTTCTGGGCTTCCTGCTTCCAGTCTTACAGTAAACTCTCTTCTGGATCGAAGAAAAAGCTGTAGGCCTGACCTGGTAAACAGGCTCATTCTAAGGAGAGATGAGGTCAGGGAGACAATGCAGCTAGGACAAAGCAGCCAAATAGTTTGTGCCAAATTAATTTTCCAAAAAATATTAACCTCCTTTTCTTCCCTATTTCCTAAAGCTACACTGATTATGAAAGGTGTTCAAAATGTTGAGATGAAAATAATATGCATGATTTGTTTGCACATAATTTTCAAACTCATTTACTATCTAAATACAAAGGAGTCATTTTCCTTCTCCATTTTACTTCTTCTGCCCCTTGATGTGCTAGTCCCGGCAAAATCAGGTGGCTGGTATTTAATTAGGTACGTTCAACTTCAGCCACGATTTCTTCTTTTCTTTATTCTTGCTCCTTCTAGTATGGCTGATGTCAGCCCCTTTTCCTTTTCCATCCTGACCATTTCACTTGCTATCTTTTCTTCCTCTTCAGTTAACACTTTATCACGAATCTCCTACAGGCCAACCTAGGCGTTCCACTAGCCCTAAAACCAGGCCTTCTTTTTATTCCCGTCACCTAAAATAATTGCAAAAAATCTCATTTTCCAACACCAGGGTGTGTCTGTCTGTCCCTGTATCTATCCTACCCTGAAGGTAGAGGTAAGTCGCAAACTTTTTTCTCAACTCCTCTTAGACACTAAAGCTCCCTCCCGTCACAGAGCTTTTAGTTCAGAGTGGTGTCTTTTTATTGCAATTTTGTTTGTCTCTCATTCTCTCTGTACTCGCGCAAATTTGCCTTTTTCTTAGATTTCTCATCCTTCCGTCTCTACACCACCCACGGTCCCCTTTGCTCTGGCTGTCCCTTTCTTTCTCTACCTGTCTTCCACCACCTCTCTCCTTGGATTTCCTAGCCTTTCTGGGCTCTTTATACAGGCATCTCCGAACCTCCTTATGGATCTACCCTTCTTTCTCCCTGTCACACTACTTCTGTACCCGTCTCTCTCCGTCTCTCCCACAGTGCCCACACTAGGAGCAAAGTCACGGTGTTTGCGCAGAACATGCTTCACTTCGCCCGTCCCGGGAACACGACATTCCACTGTGCCCCTCCGCGCATTCCAACTACAAAGAGTTCCCTCTCCCCCTCCCCCACTTTTCCCCGTCCCAATTCTTGAGTAATGTAGTAGCAGCTGCCCAAACTGCCCTTCGCCCTGCTCTCGCCTCCAGTCGGCGGATCTCCACCTCCAGGGCGGTCAGCACCAGCACCCGCCACCCCCGCCAGCGGACCGGAGATCGCTACGCAGACACCCCTATTCCTCTAGCACACGGCGCTCCGCCCCTCCAGGAAAGTAGTTCCGGCCGGACAGACAAAAGTTTGGGAGAGGAGTTGAATCTGCGCTGAGTATGAGAGCGAGGGGGGCGGGGCCTGCGGTGAGCCGGGCGGCCGGACGAGTCGACGCGTGAACACTTAGCTAGACCTGCGGACTGGACGGCCGCGGCCGTAGGCCCTCCTAGACCCGCTTAACCCCTGATGCTCGGGGGGACGCAGCCCCTCTCGCTGGGGGATGCTGCGGGATTCCTGGCGCCGGGCATCCGGGCCGCCCGCTAAACCCCTGTGCCTACCCTCTGCCCCTGAGGAACCGGAGTCCGGCCGCAGGGAAAGAGAGGCGGCTGGAGAGACGCTGCAGGGTGCAGGGCGGGGAGGGGGCTGGAGGCCCCAGGACCGAGGGCATGGAGCGGTTAGGGGAGAAAGCCAGTCGCCTGCTGGAAAAGTTAAGACTCTCGGACTCCGGCAGCGCCAAGTTCGGCCGCAAAAAAGGAGAATCTAGCCGGTCTGGGTCTGATGGGACCCCCGGGCCAGGCAAGGGGCGCTTGAGTGGGTTGGGGGGAGCTAGGAAATCAGGGCCCCGCGGAGCTACTGGGGGACCTGGGGATGAGCCGTTGGAACCAGCCCGGGAGCAAGGCTCCCTGGACACTGAGCGGAACCCGCGAGGCTCCTTTGAGGCACAGCGCTACGAAGGCACTTTCCCCGGGGGGCCGCCTCCCACCCGAGCCTTGCCTCTACCTCAGTCATTGCCCCCTGACTTTCGGCTGGAGACCACGGCCCCAGCTCTCAGTCCCCGCTCCAGTTTCGCCAGTAGTTCAGCCAGCGACGCGAGCAAGCCGTCCAGCCCCCGGGGCAGCCTGCTGTTGGACGGGGCGGGGGCTGGCGGAACCGGAGGTAGCCGACCCAGCAGCAATCGTACCAGCGGCATCAGCATGGGCTATGACCAACGCCACGGGAGTCCCCTGCCCGCCGGGCCGTGCCTGTTCGGCCCACCCTTGGCTGGGGCTCCGGCGGGGTATTCCCCTGGAGGGGTGCCGTCCGCCTACCCGGAGCTTCACGCTGCTCTGGACCGACTGTGCGCTCACCGGCCGGCAGGGTTCGGCTGCCAGGAGAGCCGCCACTCGTACCCCCCGGCCCTGGGCAGCCCCGGAGCTCTGGCCGGGGCTGGAGTGGGAGCAATAGGGCCCTTGGAGAGACGAGGGGCGCAACCCGGACGACACTCGGTGACCGGCTACGGGGACTGCGCCGCGGGCGCCCGATATCAGGATGAGCTAACAGCGTTGCTGCGTCTGACGGTGGGCACCGGTGGGCGAGAAGCTGGTGCCCACGGGGAACCCTCGGGGATTGAGCCGTCGGGTCTCGAGGAGCCGCCGGGTCCTTTCGTTCCAGAGGCCGCCCGGGCCCGGATGCGGGAAGCGGAGGCCAGAGAGGACTACTTCGGTGAGTAAGATAGGTGGTTAGGGACGGGAAGGGATCCGTCACCGCATTCCGTTCTCCACTGCCCCGACTGCCAAAATTGCGGCGCTGGGAGGTCGGAGGCAGAGATGCCGGGCTAGGGAAGAGGCAAGGAGGATTTCCCTTTACTCCGGGTTACAGATGGACCAGAGACTCCTTATTCCCCCCGGATTATCTCGTGAGTCCCAGATCCTCAAGCTTTAGAGCCAACGTTTTTCGTCGTAGGAGGCCTCGTAGGGAAGGGACCAAGTAGGGCTGTGAGAGCATCCCCCATCTTCCTCCCCCCTTGGCGGCGGTGCCCCTGCAGGCTTCTGCGCGCCGCGCCCCCACCCGAGCCCAGACTCCGCCCGCAGGAATTCGGGGAATGCGCGGGTGGGGGCGGGGCGGGCGGGCCGCGTGCGTGCCGGCTCCTGCCCGGCGCTCCAGGTGCCCGCGGGGGTGGGGGGGACTGCTTCCTAACTCTCGCGGAGCCTTGGCCGCAGTGGGGCAACAACCTGGGAAGGAGGATGAAGCCCCCTGGGACGGAAAGCAGGGACCCCACTGCTGGCTCTCGGGTCATCCTGGCTCCGTGTGTGCGTGGGCATTTAAGCGGAGACCTGGTGGTGTCAGCTTCTGTTTTTCTCATCCCGCGGAAGTCAGGGCAGAAGCCGTGACCACCGGGACAACCTCACCGCTGGATGGATCACGACCCTGTGTGACTGCCAGAAATAACCTAGTCTTCAGTTCGGACTATAACCTGCTCAGAATTCAGGCTAGGTGTAGCCCCTTACTTTCTGCTGCTGTTAAGGAAACCTGGTCGCTCGCTCTTCTCCAAGCGGTTACCTTTAAGATGTATTAATTGATTACTTGTCTTATCCAAGGGCGGGATATTGCGATCTTGAAGGGTCTGTTAGTGAAGACCCACAGGCACCACCTGACTATATAAAGAAATGCTAACCTGATTGTGATAGGAAGAACAGAAAAGTGAAGATCTCACCCCAGGGCTGTGGGCCTCTTGGGTTTTCCAGGCAGCTCCCTATGTTTCTTACCATCCACGTTCCTGCCCTGTAACCCATGCTCTAGACCTCTGTGGCTAGAAATGTGACTAGGGAGAGGAACCCAGCCCAGGGAGGTTGGGGAAGAGGTTCAGAGGTTGTGGGGTGGTAGGCTGGAATGGCCCTACCAGGTTCAACCCCAATTCTGACATCCTTTTCCCTCCATCCTGAGAGAGGAAAGCCCATCGCAAATGATGCTTTGGTCACAGGAGACTAAGTGACAGGATTCTTTTAGCAGTTTGCTTTTGAAACCCTGAAGAAGTGACTGTTGGGTGGAAAGAAGTGTCTTTGGCTAAGCCGTCAGAGCCAACTGGAAGAAAGGAGCTCAGATAGAGTGCAATAAAATGGCAGGAAGAACCTAGGTATGGATATGCTGGCTTACAGGAGGCGAGGCAGTTATGCCTGAGCATTTGCTCTTGTCTTCCCATAATGTCCAAGGCTTCCCAAAGACAGGTCCCTCACAGGGTCCCCTGGCATGGCAATCTTGGGGCAGATCTCCACTCCCAAGGGGAGGCCACACTTTGACTCCAGAGTGGGGGCCTCTCTTCTCTGGGGGCAGGTTGCCTCCTCTGACAGAACCCCAGCCTGAGTACCTTCTTTCTCTTGCCCCTGATAGGAGACCTTTCTTTGGCCACAGCCTTGCCAGCTGCCAGAGGGTGGGAGCAGGGCAGGCCTGGGCTCATCAGTTGCTGCAGCTGCTGCATGGGTTCTGAAGCCCCTGGGCAAAGACTGGGATGGGCCCCAACAGGCAGGAGTGTGGCAGTGTGCCGAGGGGGAGAGGTGGGGTGGGGCGAGACGGGCTCGTTGGGATCTGCTCCCCAAAGACAGGCCCCAGCCCTCACTCATGGGCCTGGAATTAGGAGTGGGGGAGGGAAGAGCACGCCCAGGAAGGGCTGGTGCTGGAGCCAGGTGTGTGTGCCCTAATGGGAGATGTCGGGGAAGAGCAGTTCTGCTCTGTCTGAGGTAGAAGACGATGGGGAGGCATCAGGGCTTCTGCCACTCTTCCACCCTGCCCCCTGGAACACACCCTACATTCTCAGCAGCCACCTCCCCACAGGAGTCATGCTCACGTGGTCCCCTCTGCACCGGGCTCCCTGCTGAGCCAGATCCTTCTTTCCAACTTTGGA
Source organism: Manis javanica (assembly GCF_040802235.1). Lineage (NCBI taxonomy): Eukaryota > Metazoa > Chordata > Mammalia > Pholidota > Manidae > Manis > Manis javanica. Next base: position 74,632,590 of record NC_133163.1, read on the forward strand.
AACCTGGAGGTGTGGAGCAGTGAGAAGTCATTCTATAGCTAAATAGCCGCTCATTTTACTTTGGGGAAACTGAGGTTCCAGAGAGGTTTTCTGGACCTGCCCCGATTTCTCTAGAAACTTCCTTCGAGTCTGCTACTGGGACCTTAGTGAATGACATCTCTGTCTGTTCCACACAGTGCAACAAGGATCATACTTTGCCTGTTTAGTCTTTTCTCCCCAACAGAAACTAAGCATTTGAAGACTAGGGACCATATCTTTGACTTTCTCCAAGTCCACAGTGTTGGGCACAATCATTTTGCTAGGCACAAAATAGGTACTCAAAAAATGTCTGTTGATTTAATCAGTAAACAAGAATGAGTCTGCTCAGCCAAGACCTTGCTGCAGCCCATTGCTCATCACCCTCTCTTCCCAGAAGCACCCATCAAAGGGAGGCTGTGACTGGTGGTCCTCTGGCACAATCAGGAAAGAGTAGTCAGGAAAGATGGGGAATCCCTGGTTTGGAATTGGGTAAGTGGGGTGTGACGCTGGCAATCTCTTTTCTCCCTCAGGCACCTGTATCAAGTGCAACAAAGGCATCTATGGGCAGAGCAACGCCTGCCAGGCTCTGGACAGCCTCTACCACACCCAGTGCTTTGTCTGCTGCTCCTGTGGTGAGTGCACCCCAAGTCCTGGACCAGGGCCCCAAGGCCTCATGCACTCCCTGCACATATACACCTCACAAGTGCCTCTTCGCTTGCTCACAGAGCAGCTGTCAGGTCCCCACCATGTGTCTGGACATCTACTGCTGCCCCACCTTCTTCTACTTCCCCTCTTTGTGCTCTACCTGGCCTTCCCACCCCGAGGTTGGGTCTGCTTTGCTGGAGTTAGTCTTCCCTTTCCTCTTTTCAGCTGCTTTCCTCCCCTCTGTTCCTCCCTCTCTCCTGCCTCTCCTGCTTGCCCAGCCTGGACAGCCGCCTGGCCTAGGCCTCTCCTTGGTGGGGTTTGGTCTTGGGCAGCCAAGTTGCCTGGGGCGACAGTGAAAGACTGGAATGTGGGAAGGGTGGAGGAGGGGTTGGTGAGCTGGGGGAATGGGGAGCTGTTGGGGGTGGAGAGGGGGGTTTTCTCTTGGCTGGTCAGAGTTCAGCCACCTCGCTAGAGTGCAGGCCACGGGGCCATGCCAAGCTGATGACATCACGCTCCAGGAATGCCTGCTGCTATTAGCTCCAGAGGCCCGCCTGGGGTGGAGGGTGCTCCCAGCAGCCTTAACTCCCCAACCCTTCCCTCACCTCCCTCATCTGCCCTCCCCACTGCTTGCCCACTCTGATTTCTTTGCTAAACCTTTAATCTCCTACGTTTGCCTGTCTGACTCCAGCACTTGGCTTTCTCTTATCCCTGCAGCCTCTGCCTGGTTCTCTTTAGGTTCATATGTTGGTCAGTCCCTCTGTTTATAGGGCCTCTTCTGGGTATGTTGCCTTTCCTCTCTCTACTCCCCTGTGTCTCATGAGTTCCTAAGTCAGCTTTTCTAAACCACTGGGCAGAGCTGGAAGTGGAGGTTTTGATGAGAAGAGGGCAGAGGTCGGAAACTTGCCCCTTCTCCACCCTGCTCTCACTCCTCCCCCAAACCTGACAATCTAGGCACCCTGGAGCACTACCTGGGTGTTGGTCACATGAGGAATGGTCCTACCTTGTCTGCTCCTGAAGATCATGGGCTGCCTGTGACCCTGGAGACTCTGGGTCCCTCAATGTTTGGGGAAGCAGCCTAGCACAGCAGGAAGGGGACCAACTTTGCTCCCAAACAAAGCTCTTTGTCTACAGCTGTGACTTCAATATCTTCCGATCTTGTAGCGCCTATCCCTGGAAGGACACTAGGGGAGCAGGATAGCGCTGCTTAGGCAGAGAGACTCCTAGGTTGAAAGGTCCCAGAGGGCAAGGCCTATGATGGTGTGGGCATCTCTGCGTCCTGCACAACACCTTGTTTGGAGCTCCTGTACCTTCTACTCCAGCCTCTAGTTGGCTATGCTCTCCCAGATGGCTCCCACGTGCCAGGCACTGGGGAGGAAGGCACTCATTTAGTGCTGGGTGAGAGGGAACTATTGAGGAGGCAGGAGCTGGAGGAGCAGTGAGCAGAAAAGAAGGGAATTGACTGAAATGAGAGCAAAGCAAATGGGCACTGCATCAGATGAGACTTGGTGTGGGGAGGAGGACATACAGTGGTAAGGACAAGCACCAAAGTCCAGATTTACATCCATCATGCAACACCAGGAAGCAGTGACCCCAGAGCAGAGAAGCCCTGGATAGGCTCCAGCCCCTTCTCTTCTGCTTTCAGGGCGAACTTTGCGCTGTAAGGCTTTCTACAGCGTTAACGGCTCTGTGTACTGTGAGGAAGATTATCTGGTGAGTGGGGAGTCCTTTGGGCCTGGAATTGACGCCCGTACTAGGACCTTCTTGGTGGCCCATTGGGGTTCCAACCATCTGGCCCACTGGGGTTCTAACCATCAGGTCCTTCTTACAATATTTTTCCTTGATCTTTTCTTTCTCCCTAGTTTTCAGGGTTTCAGGAGGCAGCTGAGAAATGCTGTGTCTGTGGTCACTTGATTTTGGAGAAGGTAAGCAGTGTCTTCAGCAGAGACTCTATGAGGCTGAGGTCCCCAGGGGTGGCATAAGGGACTAAATGGATGCTGAGAAAAGGGGAGGGGAGGAAACCTATCACCAGACTAACCACTTTCATCCCCATCCTCCCCAGAGCAGCTCTTGACAGGGGCTTCCTCTACCTATGGGATCAAGTCCCAACTCCAAATCCTGCCATCCCGAGGCCTCTGTGATCTGGTCTCTCCCTGATTTTGCAGGCACAGCCAAGCCTTCTGGCCTGAGCTAGGGCTGTGGGGTCCTGGGTCTTGATCTCCTTTCTCCTCCTGGCTGGTACCAGTTAGAACTCAGTTTTCTTTTCTGTAAGGAGGAGGGATTGGATTAGACCAGTGGTTCTTAAAAGATCACCTGGGAAGAAGGAAAGAAAATCCCAATGCCTGGGTCATCACCAGAGACTGTGATGAACACTTCTGGGTGGGACCAGGCACTGATGGGTTTTAATAGCTCCCAAGGGATCCTAGTATGTAGCCAGGGATGAGAACCACTGACCTGGATGTTTGCTAAGACCTTTTCCAAAGCTTCTGCTGCCATGTTAAGACTCCTTAGTCCCTTCAGATTACACAGCATTGTTCTGGAAGGATAGAAGGGGGGTGGATGAGTGTAGTGGGAGCAGTAGGGAACAGCATGGGTAGCTAGAGAGCTGGGACTGCGGGGAGACTGATTCTCTTCCCACCCCATGAGTCAGATCCTACAGGCAATGGGGAAGTCCTATCACCCAGGCTGCTTCCGATGCATTGTTTGTAACAAGTGCCTGGATGGCATCCCCTTCACAGTGGACTTCTCCAACCAGGTGTACTGTGTCACCGACTACCACAAGTGAGTCCACCCCTTGGGGTGCAGTGTGAAACTGGGCTCAGGGGTTCCCCAACTTCAGCTTATCTCTGCCTTTTCTCTTTCAGAAATTATGCGCCTAAGTGTGCAGCCTGTGGCCAACCCATCCTCCCCTCAGAGGTCAGCATATTTGGGTTCTTCTGCAGGCAGCCAGTGCTGCTGCCCCTGGGGAAGGGACGGGGACATGCTGCTGGCCTCCCATGGGAGGCGGTGGTGCTGAGGAATGTACTCTGCGAAGATTCCCGTGTGACTCTGCTCTTGGGGTCACCACCCTGACCCTAACATCCGGGCCTGGCCGTGTCTGACAGCCTCACTGGGCCCAGGCTCCATCTCTTCTCTCCCAGCCCAGAGGAGGAGACTTTCTTTAAGGTCAAGGTCACCAGATCCCAGACATAGGGGCTGGAAAAAGGTGGGAAGAATCCTCAGGGCTGCTAGGAAGAAGAAAGAAATGATTTATGCTGTGCATACAAAGGGTGTGCCCAGGGAGAGAAGCCAAAAGCCAATGAGGAACCCTACTGTATTGGATCTCCTTGTCCCCAGCTTAGCCTACTTTATTTATGCTGCCTGCCCCTTTCCCTTCCTTTTAGTTCCCCCACAGCTGGGAGAGGTAGGTAAGGCCAGAGCTCCTGGACTGGGAGAAGGCTCCGAGAGGGGACATGGCCTCCTGGAGGCAGTGCCAAGGAAGGGGAGGGGAGAGCCTGGTAGGGTTGGCATTCTCAGAGCTAGGGGTGATGGCAGAGGGGCTCCAGAGGCTTTCGTGAGGGTTAGAGGGGCCTGTCGAGGGTGGGTGGAATGCTGCCCTCACCCATGGCATCTGCGTTATTTCAGGGCTGTGAGGACATTGTGAGGGTGATCTCCATGGACCGAGATTATCACTTTGAGTGCTACCACTGTGAGGTTAGTGCGGGGAGCCAGGGCTCCTGGAAGAGAATTGCAGTGGGACTGGGGGAGGAGTCAAATCCTAGAACTGCCAGGCTGTAGGAGAGGGATAGGGCTTGGAAAAGCAGGAAGGTGCTCTGACCCACCTTTAGTCTCTTTGTCTTCCTGCCACTTTCGGTTCTGGTTGTTCAGTCTTTTCTGAATATGGCTTCCCCTGGGTCAAGACTCCTAAAATCTAGGGACTTCTGGTAGCTGCTGGAAATGGGGCCTGTCTCATGATTTTTGCTCTAGCAGCGACACCTGCCGTCCAGCCAAGTTATTTTCCTGGGTTTTTACTCGGGAGTCCATCCTTTCCAGCCCCACCCATTCCTTCCAGTCCCTGAAGTCTGGTGTTGAGCAGGGCAGATTCCCAGGATGTTGGAGGCGCCGGACCCAGGTGAACTGGTGTGTTTGTTCCCAGGACTGCCGGATGCAGCTGAGTGACGAGGACGGCTGCTGCTGCTTCCCTTTGGACGGGCACTTGCTCTGCCACAGCTGCCACATGCAGCGGCTCAGTGCCCGGCAGCCCCCTACCAACTATATCTGAGCTTTGGCTCCGTTGCTGCCGTCATGACAGGGTCCTCTGGCAGGTGCCCCTACAAGGTCAGCCGGGGCACAGGATGCACTCTGCAGGCCTGGCAAGAGTCCACTGGGAGGGCCTCGAGGGACTGAGACCCAAAGATTGTGACATTCCAAATGGACTATGGAGGAGGAACCTTCTAATGGCCATTGTGTGGGTGACTGGCCTTCCTTCCATGTGAGCCTGTGCTGTAGCATATACTTAGGCACACACAGGTGGGTTCCAGTACTTTCTAAAGGTCTGATTCTGGTCTCTGTCTCCAGTACACATTTGTGCATAAGTCAGGAAATGCTCTGGTTCTGGGTTATCAGAAGAAAGGCCATCATGGGGGCTCCTCACTCCTTTGGACCCTGCATATGGGGTCAGCTGGATTCTCACCACAGCATCTTACCACTGTGTTTGGATGAAGAGGTGGGAATTCTGGACCTGATTAATGAGTTATTTCTTGCCTGCCTTCTCCCTAAGGACTACGAGAGCTGCTCAGTCCCCTACTGGGCACAGGAACCGGCTCTGGGTGGGCCTGCTGCCTGTATTGCCTGTTTCTCAGGGACTCAACATGGGCCTGGGGAGGCTGGGTGGGTGCCTGTATGGGGTTTCTCTTCTCGGCTGGGGAAGATAATGAGTGGGTCTTTGAGTGTAGAGTTGCTAGATGAGATGTCTAGGAATCTTCAGACTAGCCATGCTCCCTGCATACTCCCAGGTTTAAGTGCACTGAGCCCTTCAGCCCTGTATGTGCATACATGGACCCATTCACACACACACACACTCACTCACTCACTCACTCACTCACTCACTCACTGACTCTCCCTTCTCCATCTTCTCCAGTCACTCTTAACTAGGTTCCCTAACAGCCCACCACTCCAGGCCTGCCACCTATCAGCGAGATCCAGGATTATATTCACTGCAACTCCCAAACTGTGGTTCTGAGGAGCCAGAGGAGCAAAAACATTTTTACTTGGTTCTAGTCAGTTTGGCTGAAATTGGTTCACCTAAAGCTAGATCTCTTAAAACCAATTCACTGAAAACTTGTTTGCTTAATGTTCATTTCACTTAATGACTAGTTTGCTAAAAGCTCAATTCCTTTCTGGGTGTTCTTATAGCCACTTAGGTGTTCTAATCTCTTTTGTCATGCTGTGGGTATTTCAAGGATTT